>NC_090298.1:71201500-71513000 GCF_039906515.1 Pseudorca crassidens | reverse complement strand
GTGAGGTGATACCTCATTAGAGTTTTGATTTGCATTTCTCTAATAATTAGCGATGTTGAGCAGCTTTTCATGTGCTTCTTGGCCATTGGTATGTCCTCTTTGGAGAAATGTCTGTTTAGGTCTTCTGCCTATTTTTGGACTGGGTTGTTTGTTTTTTTAATATTGAGCTGCATGAGGTGTTTATATATTTTGGAGATTAATCCTTTGTCCATTGATTCATTTGCAAATATTTTCTCCGATTCTGAGGGCTGTCTTTTCGTCTTGTTTTTACTTTGCTTTGCAAAAGGTTTTAAGTTTAATTAAGTCCCATTTGTTTATTTTTGTTTTTATTTCCACTACTCTAGGAGGTGGATCAAAAAAGATCTTGCTGTGATTTATGTCAGAGTGTTCTTCCTATGATTTCCTCTAAGAGTTTTATAGTGTCCAGTCTTACATTTAGGTCTCGAATCCGTTTTGAGTTTTTGTGTATGGTGTTAGGGAGTGTTCTAATTTCATTCTTTTACCTGTAGCTGTCCAGTTTTCCCAGCACTACATATTGAAGAGACTGTCTTTTCTCCATTGTATATCCTTGCCTCCTTTGTCATAGATTAGTTGGCCATAGGTACATGGGTTTATCTCTGGGCTTTCTATCCTGTTCCATTGATCTATATTTCTGTTTTTGTGCCAGTACTATATTGTCTTGATTATTGTAGCATTGTAGTATAGTGTGAAGTCAGGGAGTCTGATTCCTCCACATCCGTTTTTTTTTCCCTCAAGACTGCTTTAGCTATTTGGGGTCTTTTGTGTCTCCATACAAATTTTAAGATTTTTTTGTTCTAGTTCTGTGAAAAATGCCATTGGTAATTTGATAGGAATTGCATTGAATCTGTAGATTGGTTTGGGTAGTACAGTCATTTTCACAATGTTGATTCTTCCAATCCAAGAACATAGTATATCTCTCCATCTGTTTGTATCATCTTAATTTGTTTCATCAGTGTCTTATAGTTTTCTGCATACAGGTCTTTTGTCTCCCTAGGTAGGTTTATTCCTAGGTATTTTTTTTTTCTTTTTGTTGCAATGGTAAACAGGAGTGTTTCCTTAATTTCTCTTTCAGATTTTTCATCATTAGTGTATAAGAATGCAAGAGATTTCTGTGCATTAATTTTTTATCCTGCAACTTTACCAAATTTATTGATTTTTCACCATTGAGAATAATGTTTGCTGTGGCTTTGTCGTATATGGTATTTATTATGTTGAGGTAGGGTCCCTCGATGCCCACTTTCTGGAGAGTTTTTATCATAAATGGGTATTGAATTTTGTCAAAAGCTTTTCGTCATCTATTGAGATGATCATATTGTTTTTGTGCTTCAATTTGTTAATATGGTGTATCACATTGATTGATTTGCATATATTCAAGAATCCTTGCATCCCTGGGATAAATCCCACTTGATCACGGTCTATGATCCTTTTAATATGTTGTTGGATTCTGTTTGCCAATATTTTGTTGAGGTTTTTGCATCTATATTCGTCAGTGATATTGGTGTGTAATTTTCTTTTTTTGTACTATCTTTGTCTGGTTTTGATATCAGGGTGATGGTGGCTTTGTAGAATGAATTTGGAGTGTTCCTTCCTCTGCAGTTTTTTGGAAGAGTTTGAGAAGGACGGGTGTTAGCTCTTCTCTAAATGTTTGATAGAGTTCACCTGTGAAGCCATCTGGTCCTGGACTTTTGTTTGCCAGATTTTTAATCACCATTTCAATTTCATTACTTCTGATTGTTTGGTTCATATTTTCTATTTCTTCCTGGTTCAGTCTTGGAAGATTATACCTTTCTAAGAATTTGTCCATTTCTTCCAGGTTGTCCATTTTATTGGCATAGAGTTGCTTGTAGTAGTCTCTTAGGATGCTTTGTATTTCTGCAGTGTCTGTTGTAACTTCTCCTTTTTCATTTCTAATTTTATTGATTTGAGTCCTCTCCCTCTTTTTCTTGATGAGTCTGGCTAATGGTTTATCAATTTTGTTTATCTTCTCAAAGAACCAGCTTTTAGTTTTATTGATCTTTGCTATTGTTTCCTTTGTTTCTATTTCATTTATTTCTGCACTGATCTTTATGATTTCTTTCCTTCTGCTAACATTGGGTTTTGTTTGTTCTTCTTTCTCTAGTTCCTTTAGGTGTAAGCTTAGATTGTTTATTGGGGATTTTTCTTGTTTCTTGAGATAGGCTTGTATTGCTATAAACTTCCCTCTTAGAACTGCATTTGCTGCATCCCATAGGTTTTGGATCATCGTGTATTCATTATCACTTGTCTCTAGGTATTTTTTGATTTCCTCTTTCATTTCTTCAGTGACCTCTTGGTTAGACAGTAACATATTGTTTAGCCTCCATGTGTTTGTGGTTTTTACGTTTCTTTCCCTGTAAATGATTTCTAATCTCATAGCACTGTGGTCAGAAAAGATGCTTGATATGATTTCAATTTTCTTAAATTTACTGAGGCTTGATTCATGACCCAAGATGTGATCTATCCTGGAGAATGTTTCATGCACACTTGAGAATAAAGTGTAATATGCTGTTTTTGGATGGAATGTCCTATAAGTATCAATTAAATGTATCTGATCTATTGTGTCATTTAAAGCTTGTGTTTCCTTATTAATTTTCTGTTTGGATGATCTGTCCATTGGTGTAAGTGAGGTGTTCAAGTCCCCCACTATGATTGTGTTACTGTTGATTTCCTCTTATATAGCTGTTAGCAGTTGCCTTATGTATTGAGGTGCTCCTATGTTGGGTGCATATATATCTAAAATTGTTATATCTCCTTCTTGGATTGATCCCTTGATCATTATGTAGTGTCCTTCTGTGTCTCTTGTAATAGTCTTTATTTTAAGGTGTATTTTGTCTGATATGAGAATTGCTACTCCAGCTTTCTTTTGATTTCCTTTTGCATGGAATATCTGTTTCCTTTCCCTCACTTTCAGTCTGTATGTGTCCCTAGGTGTGAATTGCGTCTTTTGTAGACAGCATATATATGGGTCATGCTTGTGTATCCATTCAGCAAGCCTGTATCTTTTGGTTGGAGCATTTAATCCATTCATGTTTAAGGTAATTATCGATATGTATGTTCCTATGACCATCTTCTTCATTGTTTTGGGATTGTTTTTGGAGTTCCTTTTCTTCTCTTGTGTTTCCCACTTAGAGAAGTTCCTTTAGCATTTGCTGTAAAGCTGGTTTGGTGGTGCTGAATTCTCTTAGCTTTTGCTTGTCTGTAAAGGTTTTGATTTCTCCATCGAATCTGAATGCGGTCCTAGCTGGGTAGAGTAATCTTGGTTGTAGGTTCTTCCCTTTCATCACTTTAAATATATCATGCCACTCCCTTCTAGCCTGTAGAGTTTCTGCTGAGAAATCAGCTGTTAACCTTATGGGAGTTCCCTTGTATGTTATTTGTCATTTTTCCCTTGCTGCTTTCAATAATTTTTCTTTGTCTTGACTTTTTGCCAATTTGATTACTATGTGTCTCGGCATGTTTGTCCTTGGGTTCTTTTTTTTTATTTTTATTTTTTTTTTGCGGTACGCAGGCCTCTCACTGTTGTGGCCTCTCCTGTTGCGGAGCACAGGCTCCGGACGCGCAGGCTCAGTGGCCATGGCTCACGGGCCCAGCTGCTCCGCGGCATGTGGGATCTTCCCGGACTGGGGCATGAACCCGTGTCCCCTGCACTGGCAGGCGGACTCTCAACCACTGCGCCACCAGGCAAGCCGCTTGGGTTTATTTTGTATGGAATTTTCTGCACTTCCTAGACTTGGGTGGCTATTTCCTTTACATTGTCAGGGAAGTTTTCGATTATAATCTCTTCAAATATTTTCTCAGGTCCTTTCTCTCTCTTCTCCTTCTGGAACCCCTATAATGTGTATGTTATTGTGTTTAATGTTGTTCCAGAGGTCTTGTAGGCTGTCTTCATTTCTTTTCATTCTTTTTCCTTTATTCTGTTCTGCAGCAGTGAATTCCACCATTCTGTCTTCCAGGTCACTTATCCTTTCTTCTGCCTCAGTTATTCTGATATTGATTCCTTCTAGTGTATTTTTCATTTCAGTTATTGTGTTGTTCATCTCTGTTTGTTTGTTCTTTAATTCTTCTAGATCTTTGTTAAACATTTCTTGCATCTTCTTGATCTTTGCCTTCATTTTTTTCCAGGGTCCTGGTTTATCTTCACTATCATTTTTCTGAATTCTTTTTCTGGAAGATTGCCTATCTCCACTTCATTTAGTTGTTTTTCTGGGGTTTTATCTTGTTCCTTCATCTTGTACATAGCCCTCTGCCTTTTCATCTTGTCTTTCTGTGAATGTGTTTTTTGTTCCATAGGCTGCAGGACTGTAGTTCTTCTTGCTTCTGCTGTTTGCCCTCTGGTGGATGAGGCTATCAAAGAGGCTTGTGTATGTTTCATGATGGGAGGGACTGGTGGTGGGTAGACCTGGCTGTTGCTTTCAGGGGCAGAGCTCAGTAAAATTTTAATCCACTTGTCTGCTGATGGGTGGGGCTGGGTTCCCTCCCTGTTGGTTGTTTGGCCTGAGGAGACCCAACACTGGAGCCTACCCGGTTCTTTGGTGGGACTAATGGTGGACTCTGGGAGGGCTCACGCCAAGGAGTACTTCCCAGAACTTCCGCTGCCAGTGTCCTTATCCTCACGATGAGACATAGACACCCCCCTGCCTCTGCAGGAGACCCTCCAACACTAGCAGGTAGGTCTGGTTCAGCCTCCTATGGGGTCACTGCTCCTTCCCCTGGGTCCCGATGCACACACTACTTTGTGTGTGCCCTCCAAGAGTGGAATCTCTGTTTCCGCCAGTTCTGTCGAAGTCCTGCAATCAAATCCCACTAGGTTTCAAAGTCTGATTCTCTAAGAATTCCTCCTCCCTTTGCCAGACCCCCTGATTGGGAAGCCTGACGTGGGGCTCAAAACATTCACTCCAGTGGGTGGACTTCTGTGGTATAAGTGTTCTCCCATTTCTGAGTCACCCACCCAGCAGTTATGGGATTTGATTTTATTGTTATTGCACCCCTTCTATCATCTCATTGTGGCTTCTCCTTTGTCTTTGGATGTGGGGTATCTCTTTTGGTGAGTTCCAGTGTCTTCCTGTCGATGGCTGTTCACCAGTTGTGATTCTGGTGTTTTTGCAAGAGGGAGTGAGAGCATGTCCTTCTACTCTGCCATCTTGAACTAATCTCAGGATTTTTAATAATATTTAAATTTTTTTTAACTTTAATTATTTTATTTTTTTCTCTTCTTTCTCTTTTATTTTTCCTCACTTTTCTTCTGAGCCATGTGGCTGACACGGTCTTGGTGCTCCACCCCGGTGTCAGGCTTGAGCCCCTGAGGTAGGAGAGCCGAGTTCAGGACATTGGTCCACCAGAGACCTCCTGACCCCATGTAATATCAAATGGCGAAAGGTCTCCCAGAGAGATCTCCATATCAACGCTAAGACTCAGCTCCACTCAACAACCAGGAAGCTACAGTGCTGGACACCCTATGCCAAACAACTAACAAGACAGGAACACAGCCCCACACATTAGCTGAGAGGCTGCCTAAAATCATAATACGTTCACAAACACCCCAAAACACCACCAGACGTGGTCCTGCCCACCAGAAACACAAGATACAGCCTCATCCACCAGAACACAGGCACCAGTCCCCTCAATCCGCAAGCCTACACAACCCACTGAACCAACATTACTCACTGGGGACAGACACCAGAAACAACGGGAACTACAAACCTGCAGCCTGTGAAAAAGAGACCCCAAACACAGTAAGTTAGGCAAAATGAGAAGATAAAGAAATACAACCCAGATAAGGAGCAAGGTAAAAACCCACCAGGCCAAACAAATGAAGAGGAAATAGGCAGTCTACCTGAAAAAGAATTCAGAATAATGATAGCAAAGATGATCCAAAATCTTGCAAACAGAATGGATAAAATACAAGAAACATTTAAAAAGGACCTAGAAGAACTAAAGGGCAAACAAACAGTGATGAACAACACAATAAATGCAATTAAAAATTCTCTAGAAGGAATCAATAGCAGAATAACTGAGGCAGAAGAATGGATAAGTGACCTGGAAGATAAAATAGTGGAAATAACTACCAGAGAACAGAATAAAGAAAAATAAAAGAATTGAGGACAGTCTCAGAGACCTCTGGGACAACATTAAACCCACAAACATTCAAATTATAGGGGTCCTAGAAGAAGAAGAGAAAAAGAAAGGGACTGAGAAAATATTTGAAGAGATTATAGTTGAAAACTTCCCTAATATGGGAAAGCAAATAGTCAATCAAGTCCAGGAAGTGCAGAGAGGCCCATAGAGGGTAAATCCAAGGAGAAAAACGCCAAGACACATATTAATCAAATTATCAAAAATTAAATACAAAGAAAAAAATGTTAAAAGCAGCAAGGGAAAAACAGCAAATAACATACAAGGGAATCCCCATAAGGTTAACAGCTGATCTTTCAGCAGAAACTCTGCAAGCCAGAAGGGAGTGGCAGGACATATTTAAAGTGATGAAAAGGAAACACCTACAACCAAGATTACCCGACCCAGCAAAGATCTTATTCAGATTCAATGGAGAAGTTAAAACCTTTACAGACAGGCAAAAGCTAAGAGAATTCAGCACCACCAAACCAGCTTTACAACAAATGCTAAAGGAACTTCTCTAGGCAGGAAACCCAAGGTAAGGGAAAGAACTACAATAACAAACCCAAAACAATTAAGAAAATGGTAATAGGAGCATACATATCAATAACTACCTTAAATGTAAATGGATTAAATGCTCCAACCAACAGACATAGAATGGCTGAATGGATACAAAAACAAGATATGCTGTCTACAAGAGACCCACTTCAGACCTAGGGACACATACAGACTGAAAGTGAGGGGATGCAAAAGGATATTCCATGCAAATGGAAATCAGAAGAAAGCTGGAGTATCAATTCTCATATCAGACAAAATAGACTTTAAAACAGAGACTATTACAAGAGACACAGAAGGACACTTCATAATGATCAAGGGATCAATCCAAGAAGATATACCAATTGTAAATATTTATGCATTCAATATAGGAGCACCTCAATACATAAGGGAAATACTAACAGCCATAAAAGGGGAAATCGACAGTAACACATAGTAGGGGACTTTAACACCCCACTTTCACCAATGGACAGATCATCCAAAATGAAAATAAATAAATGAAAAACAAGCTTTGAATGATACATTAAAAAACATAGACTTAATTGATATTTATAGGACGTTCCATCCAAAAACAACAGAATACACTTTTTTCTCAAGTGCTCATGGAACATTCTGCTGGATAGATCATATCTTGGGTCACAAATCAAGCCTTGGTAAATTTAAGAAAATTGAAATCGTATCAAGTATGTTTTCCAACTACAATGCTATGAAACGAGATATCAATTACAGGAAAAAAATCTATAAAAAATACAAACACATGGAGGCTAAATAATACACTACTTAATAACCAAGATATCTCTAAAGAAATCAAAGAGGAAATCAAAAATACCTAGAAACAAATGACAAAGAAAACACGATGACCCAAAACCTATGGGATGCAGCAAAACCAGTTCAAACAGGGAAGTTTATAGCAATAAAATCCCACCGCAAAAAGAAGAAACATCTCAAACAACATAACCTTACACATAAAGCATTTGGAGAAAGAACAAACAAAACCCAAAGTTAGCAGAAGGAAACAAATCATAAAGATCAGATCAGAAATTAATGAAAAAGAAATGAAGGAAACGATAGCAGAGATCAATGAAACTAAAATCTTGTTCTTTGAGAAGATAAACAAAATTGATAAACCATTAGCCAGACTCATCAAGAAAACAAGGGAGAAGACTCAAATCAATAGAATTAGAAATGAAAAAGGAGAAGTAACAACTGACACTGCAGAAATACAAAGGATCATGAGACATTACTACAAGCAACTCTGTGCCAATAAAATGGACAACCTGGAAGAAATGGATGAATTCTTAGAAATGCACAACCTGCCAAGACTGAATCAGGAAGAAACAGAAAATATGAACAAACCAATCACAAGCACTGAAATTGAAACTGTGATTAAAAATCTTCCAACAAACAAAAGCCCAGGACCAGATGGCTTCACAGGCGAATTCTATCAAACATTTAGAGAAGAGCTAACACCTATCCTTCTCAAACTCCTTCAAAATATAGAAGAGGGAGTAACACTCCCAAACTCATTCTACAAGACCACCATCACCCTGATACCAAAACCAGAAAAAGATGTCACAAAGAAAAAAAACTACAGGTCAGGATCACTGATGAACATAGATGCAAATATTCTCAACAAAATACTGGCAAACAGCATCCAGCAGCACATTAAAAACATTATACACCATGATCGAGTGGGGTTTCTGCCAGGAATGCAAGGATTCTTCAATATACACAAATCAATCAATGTGATAAACTATCTTAAAAATTGAAGGAGAAAAACCATGTGATCATCTCAATAGACGCAGAAAAAGCTTTTGACAAAATTCAACACCCATTTATGATAAAAACTCTGCAGAAAGTAGGCATAGAGGGAACTTTCCTCAACATAATACAGGCCATATATGAAAAATCCACAGCCAACATCATTCTCAATGGTGAAAAACTGAAACCATTTCCACTAAGATCAGGAACAAGACAAGGTTGCCCACTCTCACCACTATTTTTCAACATAGTTTTGGAAGTTTTAGCCACAGCAATCAGAGAAGAAAAAGAAATAAAAGGAATCCAAATGGGAAAAGAAGAAGTAAAGCTGTCAATGTTAGCACGTGACATGATACTATACATAGAGAATCCTAAAGATGCTCCCAGAAAACTACTAGAGCTAATCAATGAATTTGGTAAAGCAGCAGGATACAAAATTAATGCACAGAAATCTCTGGCATTCCTATACACTAATGATGAAAAATCTGAAAGTGAAATTAAGAAAACACTCCCATTTACCATTGCAACAAAAAGAATAAAATATCTAGGAATAAACCTACCTAAGGAGAAAAAAGACCTGTATGTAGACAATTATAAGAGAATGATGAAAGAAATTAAAGATGATACAAATAGATGGAGAGATATACCATGTTCTTGGATTGGAAGAATCAACATTGTGAAAATGACTCTACTACCCAAAGCAATGTACAGATTCAAGGCAGTCCCTATCAAACTACCAATGGCATTTTTCACCAAACTAGAACAAAAAATTTCAAAATTTGTATGGAATCACAAAAGACCCCGAATAGCCAAAGCAATCCTGAGAATGAAAAATGGAGCTGGAGGAATCAGGCTCCCTGGCTTCAGACTATACTACAAAGCTACAGTAATCAAGACAATATGGTACTGGCACAAAAACAGAAATATTGATCAATGGAACAGGATAGAAAGCCCAGAGATAAACCCACGCATATATGGTCACCTTATCTTTGATAAAGGAGGCAAGAATATACAGTGGAGAAAAGACAGCCTCTTCAGTAAGTGGTGCTGGGAAAACTGGACAGGTACATGTAAAAGCATGAAATTAGAACACTCCCTAACACCATACAAAAAAATAAACTCAAAATGGATTAAAGACCTAAATATAAGGCCAGACACTATCAAACTCTTAGAGGAAAACATAGGCAGAACACTCCATGACATAAATCACACCCACCTCCTACAGAAATGGAAACAAGAACAAAAATAAACAAATGAGACCTAATGAAACTTAAAAGTTTTTGCACAGCAAAGGAAACCATAAACAAGACCAAAAGACAACCCTCAGAATGGGAGAAAATATTTGCAAATGAAAGCAACTGACAAAGGATTAATCTCCAAAATTTAAAAGCTCATGCAGCTCAATAACAAAAAAACAAACAACCCAATCCAAAAATGGGCAGAAGACCTAAATAGACATTTCTCCCAAGAAGATATACAGATTGCCAACAAACACATGAATGAATGCTCAACATCATTAATCATTAGAGAAATGAAAATCAAACCTACAGTGAGGTATCACCTCACACTGGTCAGAATGGCCATCATCAAAAAATCTAGAAACAATAAATGCTGGGGAGGTTGTGGAGAAAAGGGAACCCTCTTGCACTGTTGGTGGGAATGTAAATTGATACAGCCACTATGGAGAACAGTATGGAGGTTCCTTAAAAACTAAAAATAGAATTACCATACGACCCAGCAATCCCACTACTGGGCATATACACTGAGAAAATCATAATTCAAAAAGAGTCATGTACCAAAATGTTCATTGCTGCTCTATTTACAATAGCCAGGACATGGAAGCAACCTAAGTGTTCATCAACAGATGAATGGATAAAGAAGATGTGGCACATATATACAATGGAATATTACACAGCCATAAAAAGAAACGAAATTCAGTTATTTTTAGTGAGGTGGATGGACCTAGAGTCTGTCATACAGAGTGAAGTAAGTCAGAATATATACCATATGCTAACACATATATATGGAAACTAAGAAAAAAGAAAAAAAGGTCATGAAGAACCTAGCAGTAAGACAGGAATAAAGACACAGACCTACTAGAGAATGGCCTTGTGGATATGGGGAAGGGGAAGGGGAAGGTGGGACAAAGTGAGAGAGTGCTGTGGACATATATACACTACCAAACATAAAATAGATAGCTAGTGGGAAGCAGCTGCATAGCACAGGGAGATCAGCTCGGTGGTTTTTGACCACCTAGAGGGGTGGGATAGGGAGGGTGGGGGGAAGAGATACAAGAGGGAAGAGATATGGGAACGTAAGTATATGTATAACTGATTCACTTTGTTATAAAGCAGAAACTAACACACCATTGTAAAGTAATTATACTCCAATAAAGATGTTTAAAAAAAAATAGAATCAGAAATGAAAAAGGAGAAGTAACAACTGACACTGCAGAAACATAAAGGATCATGAGAGATTACTACAAGCAACAATATGCCAATAAAAATGGACAACCTGGAAGAAATGGACAAATTCTTAGAAAAGCACAACCTTCTGACACAGAACTAAGAAGAAACAGAAAATATAAAGAGACCAATCACAAGCACTGAAATTGAAACTGTGATTAAAAATCTTCCAACAAACAGAAGCCGAGGACCAGATGGCTTCACAGGCGAATTCTATCAAACATTTAGCGAAGAGCTAACACCTATCCTTCTCAGACTCTTCCAAAATATAGCAGAGGGAGGAACACTCCCAAACTCATTCTACGAGGCCACCATCACCCTGATACCAAAACCAGACAAAGATGTCATAAAGAAAGAAAACTACAGGCCAATATCACTGATGAACATAGATGCAAAAATCCTCAAGAAAATTCTAGCAAACAGAATGTAACAACACATTAAAAGGATCATATACCATGATCAAGTGGGATTTATCCCAGGAATGCAAGGATTCTTCAATATATGCAAATCAATCAATGTGATAAACTATCTTAAAAATTGAAGGAGAAAAACCATGTGACCATCTCAACAGATGCAGAAAAAGCTTTTGACAAAATTCAACACCCATTTATGATAAAAACCCTGCATAGAGGGAACTTTCCTCAACATAATACAGGCCATATATGACAAACCCACAGCCAACATCATTCTCAGTGGTGAAAAACTGAAACCATTTCCTCTAAGATCAGGAGCAAGACTAGTTTGCCCACTCTCACCACTATTATTCAACATAGTTTTGGAAGTTTTAGCCACAGCAATCAGAGAAGAAAAAGAAATAAAAGGAATCCAAATGGGAAAAGAAGAAGTAAAGCTGTCAATGTTAGCACGTGACATGATACTATACATAGAGAATCCTAAAGATGCTCCCAGAAAACTACTAGAGCTAATCCATGAATCTGATAGAGTAGCAGGATACAAAATTAATGCACAGAAATCTCTTGCACTCCTATACACTAATGATGAAAAATCTGAGAGAAATTAAGAAACATTCCCATTTACCACTGCAACAAAAAGAATAAAATATCTAGGAATAAACCTACCTAAGGAGAAAAAAGACCTGTATGTAGACAATTATAAGAGAATGATGAAAGAAATTAAAGATGATACAAATAGATGGAGAGATATACCATGTTCTTGGATTGGAAGAATCAACATTGTGAAAATGACTCTACTACCCAAAGCAATGTACAGATTCAAGGCAGTCCCTATCAAACTACCAATGGCATTTTTCACCAAACTAGAACAAAAAATTTCAAAATTTGTATGGAATCACAAAAGACCCCGAATAGTCAAAGCAATCTTGAGAAAGAAAAACGGAGCTGGAGGAATCAGGCTCCCTGGCTTCAGACTATACTACAAAGCTACAGTAATCAAGACAATATGGTACTGGCACAAAAACAGAACTATAGATCAATGGAACAGGATCGAGAGCCCAAAGATAAACCCATGGACTTATGGTCACCTTATCTTTTATAAAGCAAGAATATACAATGGAGAAAAGACAGCCTCTTCAATAAGTGGTGCTGGGAAAACTGGACAGCAACATGTAGAAAATGAAATTAGAACACTCCCTAACACCATACACAAAAATAAACTCAAAATGGATTAAAGACCTAAATGTAAGGCCAGACACTATCAAACTCTTAGAGGAAAACATAGGCAGAACACTTCTGACATAAATCACAGCAAGATCGTTTTTGACCCACCTCGTAGAGAAATGAAAACAAAAACCAAAATAAACAAATGGGACCTAATGAAACTTAAAAGCTTTTGCACAGCAAAGGAAACCATAAACAAGACAAAAAGACAACCCTCCGATAGGTAGAAAATATTTGCAAATGAAGCTACTGACAAAGGATTAATCTCCAAAATATACAAACTGCTCAGGCAGCTCAATATCAATAAACAAACAACCCAGTCCAAAAATAGGCAGAAGACCTAAATAGACATTTCTCCAAAGAAGATATACAGATTGCCAACAAACACATGAAAGGATGCTCAACATCACTAATCATTAGACAAATGCAAATCAAAACTTCAGTGAGGTATCACCTCACACTGGTCAGAATGGCCATCACGAAAAATGTACGAACAATAAATGCTGGAGAGGGTGTGGAGAAAAGGGAACCCTCTTGCACTGCTGGTGGGAATGTAAATTGATACAACCACTATGGAGAACAGTATGGAGGTTCCTTAAAAACTACAAATAGAACTACCATATGACCCAGCAATTCCATTACTGGGCATATAGTAGTGGGAAAACCATAACTCAAAAGTGTCATGTACCACAATGTTCATTGCAGCACTATTTACAATAGCCAGGACATGGAAGCAACTTAAGTGTCCATTAACAGATGAACGGATAAAGAAGTTGTGGCCCATATATATAAGGGAATATTATTCAGCCATAAAAAGAAACAAATTGAGTTATTTGTAGTGAGGTGGATGGACCTAGAGACTGTCATACAGAATGTAGTAAGTCAGAAAGAGAAAAACAAATACCGTATGCTAACACATATGTATGGAATTTAAAAAAAAAAAATGTTCTAAAGAACCTAGGCACAGGACAGGAATAACGATGTAGACGCAGAGAAGACTTGAGGACATGGGGATGGGAAAGGGCAAGCTGGGACGAAGTAAGAGGGTGGCATGTACATATATACACTACCAAATGTAAAATAGATAGCTAGTGGGAAGCAGCTGCATAGCACAGGGAGATCAGCTTAGTGCTTTGTGACCACCTGGAGGGGTGGGATATGGAGGGTGAGAGGGAGACACAAGAGGGAGGAGATATGGTGATATATGTATATGTATAGCTGATTCACTTTATTATACAGCAGAAACTAACACACCATTGTAAAGCAATTATACTTCAATAAAGATGTTAAAAAAAAAAAGTTAATGACCAAGAACACTGGAAATGGGGAAAACTTCCAAACTCAAAAAACAAATTTTGAATTCTATTTAATCCTTAGTAGACTAGACTAATACTGTTGTCATTTAATTGGCTGTGTGATACAGGCAGGGGATGGGGCTAGTTTGGGTGTAAAGACGGACACTTTCTCAAAAAAAATGCTTGTTAACACTTTTTGTTAAAAAGCCCATTTCTCCTTTTAGGCAGTGAGGCCCTTGAAGGCCACACTAAGTTCTTCTCTGTATTTACTATCATGTGTGGCCCATCGTAGGCACTGAAAATTCTCTTAATAATAAATTCTCTTTTAATAATAACAATAAATTAAGTTGTCAGTTAGTAGAGCAGTATTCACACAAAGCATTCTTTAGTCCTTAAATATGCACTCTCTGGGATTGTGATGGGTTTTGTTGCCATGAGAACATTTTGCCAATTCAAATTCTGTGAAGAAAATAATCTAAAGATGTCATATCCAAATATCAAATAGATCAGCTCAAAATCAATTAATAAGCTTTATATTGCATACATAAATAATATTTTTTAAAATTTGTGTCTGATTTTTAAATATTTATTTATTTATTTTTATTGAAGTTTAGTTGATGTACAATATTATCTAGGTTATAGGTCTGCAACATAGTGATTCATAATTTTTAAAGGTTATATTCCATTAATAGTTACTACAAAATATTGGCTATATTTCCTGTGTTATAGAATACATCCTTGTAGTTTTTTTTTATCCTTGTAGTTTTTAAATTTTATACATAATAGTTTGTGTCTCTTAATCCCCTACTCCTATCTGTCCTTCCCTCCTTAGCTCCCCCTACTATTAACCAATAATTTGTTCTCTGTATATGTGACTCTGTTTCTTTTTTGTTATATTCACTAGTTTTATTTTTTAGATTCTACGTATATGTGAGATCATACAGCATTTATCTTTCTCTGTCTGACTTAGTTCACTTAGCATTCCTGATTTCCTCTTTCTCAGCTTATTATTTCAATTTGGTAGAGTGTCTTCTGATACTTTCTTAAGAATGGTGCGTGGGAAACAGAAGAGCACAAGATGGCAGAGTAGAAAGACCCTGAGCTCATAGGCACACCAAAATCACAACTATTGGCAGAACTGCCAGTGATAAAAAAGAACAGAATCTACCAGAAAAGATCTTCTATAACTAAAGACATAAAGAAGGAACCGCAATGAAATGGGTAGAAGCAGCGGACTCGTGATATAATCAAGTCCCATACCCCCAGGTGGGCAACCCACAAACTGGAGAATAATTACATCGCAGAGGTTGTTCCAAAGAAGTGAGAGTTCTGAGCCCCATGATGAGCTCCCCAGACTGGAAGTCTGCACCAGGAAAACAAGCCTCCAGATCGCTAGGCTTTGAAGGCCAGAGGGACTTACTTTCAGAAGTCCCTGAGGGCTGTGGGAAAGAGAGACTCCACTCCTAAAGGATGCACACAAAATCTCACACACTCCAGGACCCAGGGCAGGAGGAGTAATTTGATAGGGGCCTGGGTCAGACCTAATTGCTGGTCTTGGAGAGCCTCCCATAGAGGCAGGAGGCAACTGCAGCTCACCCTGGAGACATAGATACTGGTGGCAGCCATTCTTAAAAGCTCCTTCTACCATGTGGACATTAATGCTGGCAAGCACCATTGTAGAATCCTCCTTGTAGCTTATTAGCCCCAGGACCTGGCCCTGCCCTGGCTCAACAGCCTGTAGGCGCCAGTGCTGGGACACCTTAGGCCTAGCAACTAACTGGGCAGGGACATAGCCCCATCCATTAGCTGGCTGCCTGAAGACCCCCTGAGCCTACAGCCACTTCTAGACACAGCAGGCAGGCACCAGTCCCCAGAATCCCTTGGACCCTGGCCCTGCCCTCCAGGAAGCAGAAAACAGAGGCAAGAAAACCACAATCCTGCAGCTTGCAGACCCAGCTTGCCCACCAACAGGTCAGGCCCAGCCCCGAACCAGTTGGGCCCTGGCCCTGCCAATTAGCAGGCCAATACAAGCTTTGGAAATGCCCAATCCTACACCCAACTGTGTCAGGAGCCGTCCCCCGGTCACCAGTGATCCAACACCAGTTCTGGGACCCCTGGATTCTGTAATCAGACTCCAGGACCCAGCTCTGTCCATCAGTTGGCCAGCACTAAATCCAGGGTCTGGCTTCACCCACCAATGGGTAGGCAATAGCCCCTGGAGTTTTCTGGACCCTGACTCTGCCCACCAGTGAGCCAGTACTAGCCCTGGGGCCTCCTGGGGTTCCACAGTCAGCCACCTCGTGACCTGGTCCTGCCAACCAGTGGCCAGTAGCCGCTGCACGAGGCAGGGCCTAGATTCTTCATTTTATATTTATCATCTCATGACTGATTATTCTAATATCATTTATAATTATTATCCAAGTATATGAAGCTGTTCTCTTAGAATGTACTTCCTAGATATTTCAAAGTATTTTGCACCTATTGTTCTGTGGAACACTGATTCAAGGAGATATTAACAGATGTACTGTTTGAGGACATAAATTTTAGAAGCACGTAATTCTGATCTCCCTCTAGAAGATTCACAATGCACATCAATATATGAAGGCTCTAAGAAGTCCTATGTGAGAAGGTGATTTTTAACACACAGATCTCCAAACAGCTCATCACAAAATATGGTCTTTGTGACAACTTAATAACCCTTGGAACAGTGGTTCCTGAGGGCAACAGTCTAAGAGATTTCTTCGAAAGAACTCTCTTCTTTAGGAAGACATGGAACCAAACATAGTGGAATTATGATAGGCCTTGGAGTCAGAGGTCATTGGTTCAAACCAGTTATGACTGGGAAAGTTCTTTAACCTCTCTGAAGATTATAAAGACTGTCTCACAGGTATAAGGTGCTCCACAAATACTGGTTTTATTTTTCTTACTTTGTAATCCCCTCCCATATTCTGAGGATGGACCAAGTACTAGACTATGGGCCCAGCTGGGGTTGACCATTCCTTAAACAAGTGGTGTGCCTCGCTGGTAGCACCTGTGCTTCTGGGGAGCCCAGTGGGGTAGAGTGATACTGAGACTAGGCAGAAGATAAGTGAGGAAATGGTTATTCCACCCACACATTCTCACATGTTGTAGAAGGCAGCTGGTGATTATTCTCTCAAGAGAAGGCTATTAGTAGCATGCATACCAATGAAAATAAGCTCTCGTGTCTTGTTTGGCACACGTGTCTTAATTGCTGACCCCTACTCAAGGGAGCTAAGAAGGAAGAAGTTCTCTCCTTTTCTGTGAAACAATCATAAAATTGGCTGTAAGAGTTAAGGTGAATTATTTTCAAACATAATATCTGGGGGTTTATTTAGGCTATAAGCACAGTATCATCTATAAGATTTTCTGTATTAAATTATCCAATGCTAGTTATAAATCAACATGTTAAGCAAGTACTAAAGCTTTTGAAATTTATAAATTCATGAACACATATGTTTTCTCACAAATTTTAAACAGATGAGGCTTTAACAAAGAGCTTTTTCTATCACTTTCCTCATTTTGCTTTGTTATAAGAAATGACTAGTGTGGACAAACATTTTGGTGAAAGACGTGTCCTGATTAGAATGGAGCTTAGTCTCTTTAAGACTAACAACACACTGTACCCCTCATCCCATTCCACCCTGCCCTCCACTCCCTATCCCCTACCCATGGCAAAGTATGAGCCAAAGCACATATCATGTAAGCTGTTTCTTCTTTTGAAAAAATCCACTTAGTCAATTTTCCTCATAAATCAAACATAGCTTCATAAAGATCATAGCAAATTGAGGAATACAGGTTAAAACCTGCAAAAGACTGAAAACTGAATGTGTAAAATATAAAACTACATTTCTCTCTTGGCAATCTGCAGTAATGACATGGGATTGGAAATGAACATACTTCTAGGGAGCAATTCTGTGGTCCAGCCCAGTGTCAGACGAACTGTGGCTGGTGGCTGCCTCCAGGTGGCATGGATGACTGGGTTGGATAAGCACACAGAAACCTCTACAAATAAAAAGGCAATCCAGTGACGTTACCCTTTCTTTCTTCTCATTCCTTCTCTCTTCCTTCCTTCCTTCTTTTTTCCTTCCCTCCCTCCTTGCCTCCTTTCCTCCTCTCTCTCTCCCTCCCTCCCTCCCTCCCTCTCCCTCTCCCTCTCTCTCTCCCTCCCTCTCTCCCTCTCTCCCTCGCTCCCTCTCTCCCTCTCTCCCTCCGTCTCTCCCTCTCTCCCTCTCTCTCTCTCTCTCTCTCTCTCTCTCTTTCCCCCCACCGCCCCTCCCGTAAAGAGAATATGAAGCAGTTCCAGATGGTGAGCAAGTGGTCACACTCAAACAAGTTGCTAAGCTTGCTGGCATGAGAGAACCTCTTGGTGGTGACACACAAGTACAGAATCCCCACGGTTCTGTTTCCTGGTGAAGCTGGAGAGAACAAACCCAACAATAGGGAAATGAGTACTGTAATTTATCTTGGAGGCCATTTAGGTTGTTTATCCCAAACTACATTTTGATTCCAGTTAGAGTTTAATTATGAGTATTTGTTCTCTAACAGAGACTAAACAAAGGGTAACTATTTTCTTTTATCTTTTTCTTTGTTATGAAAATTTCAGTTTCATGTTTGCCTCTCCTCTCTCCTTAAATAGATTCTCATGCTATGTAAACGCATTCAGCTCAATTTCTTCCCATTCGGATGAAGTCTCTAAAACAAACTAACAATAAGAAAGAGCAGAAGTTTTTATAGATAAGAAATGTGTGACTTAATAATGCCTTATGTATTTATTTAAGCTTTTATTGCACATATTTGACAGGTCCCTTCAGCTTTTTTGTTTGTTTGTTTGTTTTTGCGGTACACGGGCCTCTCACTGTTGTGGCCTCTCCCGTTGCGGAGCACAGGCTCCGGACGCGCAGGCTCAGCGGCCATGGCTCACGGGCCCAGCCGCTCCGCGGCATGTGGGATCTTCCCGGACCGGGGCACGAACCCGTGTCCCCTGCATCGGCAGGCGGACTCTCAACCACTGCGCCACCAGGGAAGCCCGTCCCTTCAGTTTTAAAGAAGACACCACCAAGACTCTCTGGGCATCAAACTCACAACATAAACTTTCAGAGTGGAGGAAACCCACTGTGTCTAGATACCCATCTCCAGCAGTAACTGGCAAACTGTGTTTATTGCTCCTCATGAAATGGGAAGTTATAAAGGTATAGAAGGAGTGTGAGCGATGCTCATGCTCTTCTGTCTGCTGCGCACAGCTTCTGTCCCAGGCCAGCAGTGATGGATCTGGCTTGTCTCAGAGCCCACACTCTAGTTACAGAATATGTTGAGTATCTGTTTTTGCAACTATTCAAAGGTTACTTTCAATACATAATTTTTATCAAGTATGTCGCTGAGGAGATTTTTCTTCCATCTATAACACCCTGCAGTGTGCTAGCTGCTGCCTTCTATGATGGGAAATCATGTTGTTTTCCTCTGTGTGCTGTAGATAAACCCTCTGAGACTTGTTCAGACATCTCTGGGTTCCACATAAATTGCAGTGATGAAGAATATTTGATAACCACACCTTTTTAGGCAGGAAGAAAAAAAACAAAACACTTCCAGATTGGACTGAAGCTGAAATCAAGTCCTGCATTGCTTAACTAATTTAAAAATTTAAAATATATAAACCATTGCAAGTAACAATGTTTTAAAAACTCTTTTATTATAGAGGACACATAATTTTAATGTTTAACTAATTCACTCTTACTACCATGAGAGTAATACATTTTAATTGTTTTCATATATCACTTGCATTATTGATCAGGTTTTGGGTTTTTTTTAACTTTCTTTATCTGGGGGTCAATTCTTCGTTTTTTGACCATTCTCCTAAAAGACCTTATTTCCTTTGCAGCATGTGCTTTGCACTCTCTTACTTTTTATTTTGTCATGAAAGGTTTTCATATTATACAGTTCAGATCAACTAGAGTTGCCACAAGGTTTCAAGAACACTATCAAACACAGTTGATAAAAATTTACTGAACACAAAAGAAATGAACACAGTTTTAGTTTATCATTTATAATCTGCATTTCATTCTAAATATAACAGTAACTGTAGATTATATTAAGTTGGTTTTATTTTTTAAAAATCTATCTTTGGGGGCTTTCCTGGTAGCGCAGTGGTTGAGAGTCCGCCTACCGATGCAGGGGACACGGGTTCGTGCCCAGTCCGGGAAGATCCCACATGCCGCGGAGCGGCCGGGCCCGTGAGCCATGGCCGCTGAGCCTGCGCGTCTGGAGCCTGTGCTCCGCAACGGGAGAGGCCACAACAGTGAGAGGCCCGTGTACCGCAAAAAAAAAAAAAAAAATTATCTTTGAACAGTGAAAGGTACTTTGAAATACATACATAATCAATGTTCAGTTATTGATTCAAATTCAGACTCCTCTGTTCAGAGTCCACATAGTCCACATGACACCACAAGTTACCAGGTAAAGGGTTGATGGGTCTGGATTTGCAAAATTCCGGATTTAAATCCCAATTTAGCTATTTACTACGTGTTAAAGTTACTTAAATGTCTTACTCTCACTTTTCCAACCCTAAAACAGAGATAATAATATTTACCTCATAGGTATGTCATGAGGATTATAAAATATAAATTTATAAACATATATACATATAAATATAAACATTATAAATTAGAAAATATGTAGAGCACACAAAATTTTTTTTAATTCAATAAATTTGAATATTTAAAATAGCATTTCTACTTAAATGGATTTGTAACTTAGCAAAAAATGGTATTCTACCAAGAAAGTGAATATCTTACTTAGGCACCAACTTCTTGACAACTATATTTAAAGGAAGGTTTTTCTGTTCCATGAGGACAGCTATACAATCTTAATATAATCAATAAAAGAAGGAGCTTTCTCATGGCTTCTCAACTTGAAACATTTAAAGTGCCAGAGGGCAAAACTTTGAAAGTAAGTTACTTTTACAGACATCTGAGGGCTCCTGGATCTACACTGGGGACCTCATTGATGTTGCCCACATTTAAAAAAAAAAAAAAAAAAAAGCTGATTACTTATATAAGGTAATGTAACTTTAAATTTGAAATATGATTATATTTTTCCTCAAGAAATTTCAGGATGAAAAAAAGATTGAGTCTACTTTGAGATTATAAGAAAGGTGAACAGTAGATATTGAATCACTCTTTCCCAAAGCTTATTTTTAAATACATTAGTTTGCATTTATTTGGTGTTAAGTATGTGCCACCCACATGGTCATGAGCTCACATACGTTCAGAACTCTGCCATTTAACTTACAGTGAGGTACCCACAGGGGCACCTTCCCTGATGTACCAGCACAGCTGCCACTCTAACAGTCAATAAGTGAGTTAATACACAGGGTCAAAAGGCAGATCTTACCACTGGAAAGAGAATCTCAAAACATAACTGTAATACAATTTACTTAAATAGACTATATTTATTTGCTGGAAATAAATTTTCTAAAAACAGAGCTCATTATCTCGACCATCTGGTTCAAGAGTGAGTACCTGGTGATTCTAATTGCAACAAACATTTATCAAGTGCTAACCAGGAACTAGGCAAGGCATTGGAGACCCAACAATGAGTAGAATACAGATTCCTGTCCTTTAAGGATACCACTGTTTCTGGAGACAGATCATAATAATTATTTGGAACATGTTAATTGTTACTGTAGAGAATGTGTGTGGTCCATGGAGACACAGTTGGAGAGTATGCATCCCAGACTCTCCTAAACCAGTCTGTGGGAAAATTCTTGGAGGAGGTGGTACAATCAGGAGGGACATATGGACAATAAAGGAACAAGGCCATAGCTTGATAACAGGAGAATCAAGGTTGCTTCAGTTATGAGCTTCTCTTTAGTTTCTGTGACAAACAGGGATCAACATCTAAGCAACACTGACGTGAACGTGGCAGGTAACTAACAGAGCCTATTTAGGTTTGGATAAAATGAAAAGGAAAATCCCAGGTGGAAACTAGCTTACCCTTTGTTTTCCAGATAGTGTGTTTGCTGCTGCTCCACCACTGGTTTGAAAATAGATTTTTGAAGCGTTGTCTCAGCTTAGTATCTCTTGGTTTATCCTTCGTCTTAAAGTAAGAGTTACTGTGCAGAGTCCATATGTTTTTGCTGCTGCTTCTTACTCCTTGTCTCAGTTTACTGTATATAGAAACTCTCTTTATTTTAACTGTAATGAGTAAAATGCATTTCTTTTTTATAAGTAAAACTATTCCTGATGGACTCTGTGTAGTTTAAAATCTATCTTAATGGGGAGGCATCTGAAGTATATTTCTATCCTCCCGAAGAACCATAATGGTGGTAATTTGTCTACATGCAGAGCTCATTTGATGCTGCCAAACCCTTGCAGCCTCCTCAGACTGTCAACAGGAAGTGGGAGTTCCTTGACCACAAAACCTTTGGAATTGTTAGTATTTTGAGAATACAGTGAATGGGATTTCCTAATGTCTCTTCTCAGAGTTTGGCAACTGGGGTGGTAACCAGAGAATTCTTGATGCTGAGCCCTCAGGTCTGGATCATGTTTCCTGTTCATTATCCTGTAGGCTTATCTTGGTAGTTTTTAAGTTCCAATACACAGAACATCTGCTTGAAACTTTTTTTTTAGCATTGAAGGAAATTTCTCACTGACTGTTGGGGTGGGCTTTATTGATGAGATAATGTTAATTTTTGCCATTCTTTGGATCATGCTAATTTATTCTAAATATTTTCTTAATGTACTCAGACAGAGTTGTTTTTGATTGAATGCAAAACAACAAATGCAATGTATGAAATAGTATTGACAATACACCTCAACAAATAGGCTACTGTAAGTATGAACTAAGTAGGTACATATAACTGTATCAGTGTGAGTGCTCTAGAAGCAGATATGAAGACAGGATAAGAAGTTCAAGTGATTTATTGGGGGAAATGCCTGTGAAAGATAAAGGGGAGAAGAGTAAGCAGGAAGGCACAGAAGACTTTCAGACTGTAATGCAGGTATGACACCTAAGAAGGAAAAGAGGGGAGAAAGAAGAGGCCTGAGTTAGAAGAGCCCCAGATGGCTGTGCAGCTCTTGCAAAGTCTTAGGTAGGCCCGAGGGTAGCCCCAGAGCAAAAAAAAAAAAGTGACTACTAGTAGGGGGCTGCACTGGGCAAGCAAGGCTGAAGTCTAGTTTCCCTACAGTGTTCTGTCCATAACTGATAGAAGTTTAGCTAGAACACAACCTCAGCATGAATGCTGAGGTGAATCCTAAATATTTGGCAGCTGGACTCTGTCAGGTAACTCCTCACAGCAGGTTCTCTCTGAAGGGAGATCCTGAGCAGTGCGCATCCTTGGCTGCCACACAAGTCTTTCATAATATTTTGCTATCATGGAAGTCTCCCCTACCAGAAAAAAAAAAAAAGAGATGGGGAGATTTCAAAAACCATTACACTGTAACTAATTATAGTGGTATTTTTAGTAATTTTGACAAAATAATTACTTAAAATTTATTGAAAGAAATGAATTTCAAACTCCCACTAAAAGACTTAACTATTTAAGATTGATTTTTTAAATTTTAAACTGGAGTATAGTTGATTAACAATGTTGTGTTAGTTTTAGGTGTACAGCAAAGTGATTCAGTTATACATATACATGTATCTATTCTTTTTCAAATTATTTTCCCATTTAGGTTGTTACAGAGTATTGAGCAGAGTTCCCTGTACTATACAGTAGGTCCTTGTTGGTTATCTATTTTAAATATAGCAGTGTGTTTTGACCTTAAAATGTCTTAGAGTCATTTAATTTTTCCAACACTAATATGAAGTTTGCAAAGATAATAAAAAAGACACATATTCTTTGAAAAAGAAAGTTTAGGATTTTATTTCATCATTGTACTAGAAAAGAGAATAATCTTGCCCTTTGAGACAACATGGATAGACCTTGATGGCATTATGCTAAGTGAAACAGTCAGACAGAGAAAGACCAATACTGTATCATTTCACTTACATGTGGAATCTAAAACCAACCAAACAAACAAACAAAAACTCAGAGACACAGAATACAGATTGGTTATTGCCAAGAGGCAGGGGGTGAAGAATGGGCAAAATGGGTGAAGATGGTCAAAAGTTACAAACTTCCAATTATAAAATAAATAAGTCACAGGGATGTAATGTACAGCATGGTGACTATAGTTGATAATAATGTATATGTGAAAGTTGTAAAGAGAGTAGATCTTAAAAGTTCTTATCACAAGAAAAAAAATTTTAACTGTATGGTGATGGATGTTTACTTATTTTATGTTTTTTTTTTTTTTTTTTTTTTTTGTGGTACGGGGACCTCTCACTGTTGTGGCCTCTCCCGTTGCGGAGCACAGGCTCCGGACGCACAGGCTCAGTGGCCATGGCTCACGGCCCAGCCGCTCCGCGGCATGTGGGATCTTCCCGGACCGGGGCACGAACCCGCGTCCCCTGCATCGGCAGGCGGACTCTCAACCACTGGGCCACCAGGGAAGCCCCAACTAGACTTATTTTGATGGTCATTTTACAATAGATAAAAATATCAAATCAGTATGTTGTATATCTGAAACTAATATAATGTATGTCAATTATATCAATAAAAAAGGGGAAGAGTAACATAGTCATGAAAAAGTGTTTGAACAATATTTAATATTTTGTGTTAGTAGTATGGGAATTATATAAAGGGAAACTAGACACAGAGTTTTGTATAACCTATCTTACTTGGAATCTTCAACTGTACCGAGTGGTACCAGAACATTTTGATAGAGGGCAAAACAAGAAAAACACATGATCCATCATATACAGTATACAAAGTATGTCATGAAACATGCTTTAGGAGAAAAGTTAATGGTGGAAGAAAATACCCAAGACTATTATTAAAAGGAATAAAATACTGGAAAACAGTTTGAAAACATCATTCCTATTGCCAAATTTATACACCAATATTTTAACAATATTTACCCCAGGGTATTAGGATTATATTTGTTTGCTTGGGTTTTGTATTTGCAAGTCTTCTACAACAAAAATGTATTATTCTTGTCATTTTGAGCAACCGTGTCTATAAATTTTTAGAGTTAAGGGTAATTGCTAGCAGACAAGTTCATACACACATAACCCCCCCCACACACACACACACACAATCACTAATGCTTGCAACACAACATCAGCAAGTCAGTGAGAGAATTGACATATACCTTCCTTGCACCATCTAATTGTATTATATAATCAAAACATGTTGAAATATATGTCTGTGTATCTAGTTTTGGTTTGATGAAGCTTCCATCGAAAACTGTAAAGATAGTCAAACTTCTCAACTATGATACAGAATAAAAATACCCAGCTCCACCCAATTCCAGCAAATAGCTTTGGCTTTCATGTGCAGTCATGTGGTCTCTTCCATCAACTTTTCTTAAATCTACATTGCATTTGCTTTGTCTGTGCTTATTTTTGACTGGAAACTTGGAATGTTTATCCAATGTGTATAAAGAAATAAGGTCAAAGATGCTAGTAAAAGGACATATAGTATATATGATTACAACGGAAAATTAATTGCAGAAATCTTTTTAACTGATAGTGGGTAGAAGATTACAAATTTGTATAGAGCGGGCTTCCCTGGTGGCGCAGTGGTTTAGAGTCCGCCTGCCGATGCAGGGGACACGGGTTCGTGCCCCGGTCTGGGAAGATCCCACATGCCGTGGAGCGGCTGGGCCCGTGAGCCATGGCCGCTGAGCCTGCATGTCCGGAGCCTGTGCTCCACAACAAGAGAGGCCACGACAGTGAGAGGCCCGCGCACCGCGATGAAGAGTGGCCCCCGCTTGCCGCAACTAGAGAAAGCCCTCGCACAGAAACGAAGACCCAACACAGCCAAAAATAAAATAAATTTAAAAAAAATAAAGAAAAAGACAATGTAGAAATCTAATAGTATTTATAAGTTCCATTTGCCTTGTCTCTTGCTATAACACAGATCCTTGTTATTAATGCAAATGCACCCAAAACAGTATATAAAACAGCAAATAAATTGAAATATTCTATGTGGATAACCACCTCAAAGTAGATCATTAAAGTGACATTTCCTTAAAGTGGGCTAACCTAAACCAAAACAGTAACATAAAAATATGTATTTCATAAAAATAAAAAAATACAACTTTTATGAAATGTGAAATATCTTGAATTCTTTATTCTAATACAACCTTTCTAACTAAAAATAACTGCTGTAATCATATCAGTTTTAAAGCTAAATTAAGAACATAGAATATATCAGGAATAGTTAGTAAGTGCTTCAGTTTGTCCACTGAAGCTTTCACTTTGCAGAAAGACAAAAATGTTAGATTTGGGATTAGAAAATCCTGATAAGTGTCTTATCTAAGGAATCTTTTCCATATAATTTTTAGATCAGTGAATGGGTCAAACTGTTTAATTCATCTCCATGCTGCCTGAGGCCATTACTCCTTCATCCATAGGAGAAAACCTGAATCTTAGAAGCTCATATCGTAAAGTTATATCACCTTTTTCTTCCTCCACCTTTTCTCTCTGATTTTATCAACTTCTCAGGCTTTTCATGTATTTAATATTTCAACCTCTCTATTTCTGCATTTGTCTTTATCACAACTCCTGTCATAGTCTGGATAATTTCTGGGTTCATCTAGACTTGGGAACCGATACACCAGTTTTTCTTTTTTGTTAACCTCCTCAGGTTGAAATCCCTCCATCACCAAGCAGTTCAGCCATCCATTACCAGAGCCACACCTTTGATATAGTCATTTTCAGAACTGTTGTACTTTAGAAATATTCAGTTTTATCTGTCACTTTCTCAGGACAGTCTCCAGGATTCAGAAATAAAGAAGGCTTATGGAGAAATCAGATTCATATATGTCTTAACAATCTTAAAAGCTGTGAGAAAGAATAGATAAATTACTTACAAAGAAATGAAACTGACAGCATCAATAGACGCCAGAAACAAATGGAATAGTGTTTTCAAAGTACTAGGGGAAAATGACTGTCAAATTAAACTTCCATGATCAGAATTAATGAGTGAAGGTGAAATAATGATACTTTTAGACATACAAAGTCTGAGAGTTACTCTGCTCATAGACTCTCACTAAATGAACTACCATATTACACTGGATTTAAGGTGTCATCAGTTTATGATGCATCAATAAAATGAAAATGCTGTTAATTAAACTATGATATGCCCTCAATTGTAAAGTGCATCCTAATTACAGAGAGGTTAAAAATATAAAAAACCTGTATCGGAGAATGAATTAAATAAAAATGAATAGAGGAAATACTTCATCAAGACGGAGTGAACCCTGAAGGTAGAAATAAGATTTAAGAAACAATACTGAGCAAAGAAACTGGTAAACATATTTGTAAATACAAGTAAAATCTGACAATCTAACAATAATAATAATGACTCTGTGACTTAAAAACAAGATTGAGCTAAAATGCCAGACAACATTAACATGGAACAGAGAGAAAGATCATCTACAATCCTTATATAATTTGGGGAAAGGTTAGCAATACTCTTGGGCATTGTTAAACATTTTAATGGTTACCTGTTGGAAAAAAGTGTTTAATATTCAAATAGGTAAAGTAAAAACACAGAAATCTTTATTCATATAACAGGATGTAATAGATCATTTAGAATGAATGCCTTAGACTTATATCTATACATAAATCTCAAAAAACAATGATAAATGATAAAAGCAAGCTGTAGTGTGACACTGGTAGCATAAATCTAAAATTATTTTAAAGCAATATTATAGATTATATGTATAACCTATATGTGCATGTATGCACGGATGTGGTATGTATGTGTTATATATATGAAAACGTTGAATGGAAAGATATTCACCAAATCTATGATTGTGATAGCCTTTGAAGAGGGAAGCAGAAGAAAAACTCTGGGGATGGGAACAGAGGGGACTGAACTTTACCTGAAATGTCCTATTTCTGTTATTTTAGAGAAATTTGATGAGAATGTCATAGAATAGTGGTGTTAAGTTTTAGGTGCTGAGACCATAGGGTTTGCCACATTTTTCCTTAAACACAAGTGTAACAACAATTTAAAAAAATCATTATCTTCCTCCCCAGATCTGATCCTCGTCCTGTGTATTAACCCAAGCCAGGAAAATGGATAACTGCTCTTTTTCCATACACTCAATCACCAATTCCTCCTATTCTAGCCCTTCAGTATCTGTTGATGTCGTTTGATTTTTCTCTGCCTTCATTCTTGCTTCTCTCCCCACCCACAATCTATTTTCCAAATTGTACCAGGAATGACCTTTTTAAAGGGAAAAATACCTGGCATGTAACTCCCCTACCTAAATGTTTTCAACACTCCTCAAACTCCTTAGCAAAACATGTAAGGCATTACCTAATCCATCTTTGAACACCTATTTAAGATCATTTCTCTTCCCTTTGTACTCTACACTCCAGCCAACCTAGATGACAGTCAGCTCTTAGGAAGGTGCAGCTGCTTCACATCAGCCCAGAGCATGCTGTCCAGCCCCACTCCTGTCCTCTAGCCATCTGCCCTCTGGACTGACACCCCCAACCAATCGTGAAAGACTGGATTATACTCAGATGTCACCTCCCAGGAAAGCATCCTTGTCCCCCTCAAGGCTGTCTTCCTTGCATTTTTTATGTGCCCCCCCACTTCCTCCGACTATGAGGTTTAGCTCCTCATAATGAAACTGCATTATTTTCTAACTTCTCTAACTTTGAACTTGAGGGAAGGGACTCCATAATAACGATAACTAGCAAAACAGCTACCATTTACTGATGGGTGTATATTATAGGCCCTGGTCCTGTGCTAGATGACTTTCCTGAATGTCCTTATTTAATCCATCCAAATATTGTCAGAAGAAAATTCACTTTCCGTGTCTGTATATAAATGCTCAGAGGTTAGGTGTACAGTAAGAATGTATTCCATTCTCTTTGAGAACCATAGCTACTGAAGGATGGAGCTCAGCTTCAACTCCAGATGTTTCAACTCAAGAACATTCATCATTAACCACCATCTCCTACCATTAGTTCCCAAATCCTTGTACAACAGCACCTCATACATAGCAGGCACTCAATGAACATATTTTAAAGGAAGGAAATAGGGAGAGAGAGAAAGAAGAGTGCTGGGGGCAGGGAGAAGGGAAGGAAAGAAAGTTGGGTTATGATGTAACTGCAGTATCAAACTATCTTCACCACCGTTACTGCAATTATGAGAGGCTGGGAATGGATTTTCGTAATCAAGTAAATGGAACATAATTATGATAAATGTCAATCTATAAGTGTGTAAAGAGTTGGGGGATGTATCATTCTTGCATTGTTTGAAAGAATATACCAAGAACCAGCTAAGATATTTGCCATCTCTAATCAATTAGTTTGATGAATGTAGTTTCTGTAATACTGGTATGAAGACATCTGGATAGATGTTCTGTAGTTTCACCTGCCAGGAATACTAAGGTTTCCTAAAAGGTTTTGGTCTTATAAGAGTGGAAAAAAAAAAAGGATGAGTAAGAAGGGAATAGAGTAGGTTGATCACTTATGTAAGATTATGAAGATCCAAATATAAATTTCTAGGGGTTTGCCATTATGGAAATAACAATTCCATTGAAATATGAGTCAATGAATTTGCCTAGAACATTATATATAACTTACTTGACTGTTGTGATTCTTCTTATATGTGGGTTCAGACTATTTGCGAGTCAAGTGAGAAAACAGATTTTTTTTTAAGTATTCTTAAGATTAGATAATCAGTGACAAACCCAAAATGCACAGTGGCTTTTTTGCTCAGTGAAATATTTGATGTTGGTAACTGACTTTTAAAGAAAAATACAGGGCTCTCTCTCTCTTTGAAAACAGTCTAATAGTGGGGTCAGTTGGGAGTGGAGAAGAAAATAACTCCCATCATAATTCTCCACTTTCATATCTTCAGCATAGCAAGGATTTCTCATTCCTTTATCTGGATTTTAAATGTGGATGGCATGATGTCTGGACAAAAGAGTAAGTAGGGAAACCTCTAGGAGGAAATTAGAAATAATAAATGCTGATATTTTTCTTATCTCTATTACCTATTGGGGGTCCATAATATTTCTGAGCGGTGATGAAAACTCAAATTTGGATGTTTTCCGTTTATATCCCACTGACCATTTATGGACTTCCTTGAGAGAGGAGGAGCTGATAAAATGAAAATATGGTCTAAATATATATTGGTATAATTGCAAATGCCAACACACAAGCAAATTTCCATATTTTACCCTATATAGGTGTAGTTATTTAACAAATAATTAAATTCATTATTTTCATATGCAAAAAGATATATCGGTTAGTAACTAGAGTAAGAATTTTGTTTTAACGACAGTCTGATGAAATCATTCTGCTTCATAAAGATAACATCTGAGTTATAATGGTAATTCTTTCATACATCAGTAAATGAAACAACATGCAGCTTATTTGGGGTCCACCAGGTAGTTTCATGCAGACAAACACTACTGAGTGTTTCCCAAAATATGGGTGTTTACCATTGGTGATCTGAGAAGTGATTTGGTATAGGAGCATGAAAAATATTTTGAATCACATTATTAAAATTTTAATCCTTTAAAATTACCTTTCAGTCTCTTTTTTTCTTTTAACAGGAAGAGAGAAGAGTTAAGGCTCAGAACTTTGGCAGACAATAGTAGCTTGCTAGAATTAAATAATATTTTTTGATAGTATTTACTTTTATTTTTCTCCTATTTATTTCAGAGATTCTAGTTTTTCATTTAGAGTAGTAACATATATTTTCTTATAAATAAATGCACTTAAGTAAAAAAGGCAGGTCAATTTAAAGAAAAATATTGGATAATTGTACAAGTTCTATTTTTGATAAGGCAAAAGTCACAAGTATGATAGAAGAATGTCTGAAATCTAGTACAATAATGTTAAGCAGTGATACAGCACTGATTGACAGACTAAATTCCTTCTATATCAGGAAATGGAAGTGAGAATTGTCCTCCAAACGATACCCTGAACATTTGAGGCTCATTATCCTGTGTAGTTTTGCGCAGGGGTGTGTGAGTGTGTGTACGTGTGTGTGTTAGCTGCTAATGTTGGGCAATTTCCTCAGTTCTCTGACTCCTTTGCCTTATAGTCACTGAGAAGTAGAAAGTGTGTGCTATCACACTGTACCAGGAAGATGAGTGTAAACACCTTCAGAGTACATGTGTAAACCCACAGGCAGATTCAGATAAATTAAGTGCATAAAGGGAAATTTTGCAATGGTAATAAGAATCCCCTCTTTTCCTATTTGAAAAAGGACTCTGGTACAGAGTTTGTTCTTTCATTGCTTGCTGGTTCCATTTAAAGGATCCATATGTTTTTGGAATCTGAAACTCAGAGTAAGGTCAAACGGCATGCTGTAATTAAGGTACTCATCTTTAGGAATGGAAAAGGATGTGTGTAAGTTTTGAAAAGCATTATGAATGATGAGGGAGCCACAGCCCATTAAGTTGGTTGTTACCATAACCTTTGGACTGAACAATTCATAACAGCCCCAGTTCAGAACCGTAGCAAAATTCAGAATTATTCAGGTTCTCTACATAACAGAACTTAGCTTGCTCCAATGATAAACAGACACACATGAAGGAAAATTCTACTGACCTTCTCTTCACCTCTGCCTCAAAGGCCTAATTGCCTTAAGGAATAGTGTCAACACAGAAATACCTTCAGTCTCTGCAGTTTGGAAGAGCAGGGAGTTGAATATTTTGCTTTTAAGTAATACAGAATTCGGTAAAAGTTAAGCTGTTGGCATAATGATGAGCTAAATATTGTAATGGCTTAAAAAGATGAATTAACATCTTTCTATATGCAAAAAAATGAAACATAGTAAAAGTCTTGGTGGGGCAATAAATATAGCTGTCTTGGTTCGCTATGAATTATGGTCAAGATAATCACTTCAGTAGTAGTTAAGATGTACTGATATGTGTGTGTGTGTGTGTGTGTGTGTGTGTGTGTGTGTGTGTGTGTGTAGAGAGAGAGAGTCTTAGCTGGTGGGAATGTAGGAAAACAAACTCTTATTTCACTTTGTTTACGAACTTTGCAATATCTATGAAAATTTAAATTGCAGATACCATCTAACCCAGTTATCTCACTTTTAATAATTTACTTTATATCTAATCAAATGTAGAACAATATATGTACACGGGTGTTCATTAGAGCATTGTTTATAACAACAGCAACAACAAAAACCTGGGAACAACTAGATATCTATCAACAATAGACTGGATAAACAAGCTATGGTATTGCCATTTCTCAAATACTATGCAACTCTAAATACCAGCAAACAAAACAAAAAACAGTTAGGTAAATATATATGTAAGCACAAAGAAAAATTCCATGGTATTCTATATCAGTAAATAAGTTACAAATGTGTTTTAAAATAAGCAAACAAAATATATATACATACATATATGTATGTATATATGTATGTATGTATATATGTATATATGTATGTATGTATATATACATACTCATACACATATATCTATGTCTTTGTCTATTTCTATGTACTGCTTATATTTTATAAATATTAAATCATCTGGAATGTTATCCACCAAAAAATTAGCATCAGTGAGGGGCTATTACCATCACTTCATAGGAAGTGGTATCTATTGGAGAGTGACAGCAGGGCAGAAGAACATGACAGAATAGTTTGTAGCTCTTAGGAGATACTTGTGTGAACTCCTAGAGAGAACTGGGTAAGACTGACAGAGGCTGGAAATCCTATATCACCAAAGGAGGGGGCAAATACCCATGATTTGGGGGTTGCTTAAATGTGTCTATCTAATTGTATAAATCTTAGGAACTGTGAATTACAATTCTGTTTATTTTTTGTAACTTTCATTTAGCTGTTTGATAACAAATAACAAAAGAATTATAAGAAAACGTCTGTGCAAGAGTGAAGTTTGAGGAGGCACATTCACCCACTGGACATTCAAATATTAGTACTAATGCTAATAATAGGCATTTGTATAGGGCTTTATGATTGGCAAAATGTGTTCACATAACAGTATCTTGTTCATAGGCAAATTCTTCAAATTAAAGAATGTATCTACTTTGTCAGTGTTACACCATGTTAGATACATCAATTATGAATGGGAAATATATGGAAAGAAAAGGAGAAATATGCACTTAATAACTTTGATTTTGTAGTCAATTGAAATGAGTTAGCCAGAAAACTCTACTGCATTACGGGTTAAGATCAGGAAGAAATAATCTAGTCATACATTAAGATTTAAAACGGGAAACCTAAATGAATGTGACAAATGTGACTCTGACACGACTGTGATTCTGAAAAGTACAAAGTATGGTGACAAAAGTCCTCTGATAAAAATTACAAAAGATTTTTTTTTCTTTCAAATATCCATAAACCTGAATCTATACTGTTTTTAAGAATAAAAGTAAGTGCCATTACAAATGTAAACCAAGATTTTTCTGGATGAGTAATTTCAACTCTACATTATAGAGAATGTGGCCTCCATTTTGATAAAATGGTAAATGAAGACCCAGCAAAGTGTTTGAATTGATTTTCACGTTTGAATCAGATATTTGAAAACAGAAGACCCAATAAAGGAGGAAGTAGAAGGAAAGAGGAAGAGGAAAATAGGTGGGAGGCTACTTTCAAGAATATCAAAAAAAATTTCAATGTCTATTGTAAATGTTTATTTCAAGCTGAAAGTGGTATAGAGAGGAAGTTTATAAAGAATTCAGGGGAAAGAACTGATTCAACCCATGAGTTTCCTTACTCTACCAAATAGAAGTTATTTTCTTCTTTTTTGCATACAATGTTATTTTAGGAATTCTATATCCTTTTTTAAAAACAGGAATTAAAAGCAATATAATTTAGAAGGTACTGACTTCTTAAGTTTCTTCTAATCCATAGAAATTCTCTTTAGGGGAAAGGACTCTAACTAGTATTCGTTCAATACTTGTTTCTTAAGAAAAAAAGCAGTAATAATAACAAAAATAAAATTGATTGTCAATTTTATTAGAATGCTTCCAGCAAAATGAGCTTTGTCCCTATCTAGGTAGCATGAAATCAGCTGACGATTTAAATAAATGCTAGTAACAAAGGCAAGTAGTTATTCTACCAAAGAACCAGAATTGAAGAAATAATTAAACTAGTAGAAATTTCACTCAAACCAATTGATTCTACAGTTTTATTTAAATGACCTGGTAATAATCTTTAATAAGAACACATTTTACTCTAGGCAGAATTAGAGAGTGGAAAGTTAAAAAAAAAAAAATCCTCAGAGGCAAAAACAGTTCAAACTGGCCAAATCTTATTAGAGTGAATTTCTGGAGGGTGTATAAATTATTTCACAGAATAGTAAAACAGTATATTAAATATTATTCCAAATAGGCCTTCAGTGTTTAGCAATAGTTTTTCTAAATAGAAAATATGTAATAATTTTCTTGTAAAAGAAGTTTGATCAAGATCTCTAATTTTTGTAATTAGGTAATGTGTTACTAATGTGGCTTTTTTCCAAATTTAAACCATCACTTGCATTGGTATTTAACTGATTCACTGACAGCTTGTTACATGATCCAAAAGTCAGTTACAATGCTTTCTAAGAATTTGTACCAAGGAAACAATTTTTGTTTCAATCTCATTCAACATCTTCAACATCTGTTACTTAAATACAGAGTAATATAAAACATTTTTCTTTCTGTGTTTTTAGTTTCATATAAAATAGGAATTATTCAAATAGGTAAATATGGTTCCCAGTTTGTAAAGTGAATATACACATTAACAACAAAAGATCATAAAGAGAAATTAAGGAAACAATCCCATTTGCCATTGCCTCAAAAGAATAAAATACCTACCTAGGAATAAACCTACCTAAGGAGGCAAAAGACCTGTACTCAGAAAGCTGTAAGATACTGATAAAAGACATCAAAGATGACACAAATAGATGGAGAGATATACCATGTTCTTGGATTGGAAGAATCAATACTGTCAAAATGACTATACTACCCAAAGTAATCTACAGATTCAATGCAATCCCTATTAAGTTACCTTTGTACTATACTACAAAGCTACAGTAATCAAAACAGTATGGTACTGGCAGAAAAACAGAAATATAGAGCAATGGTATAGGATAGAAAGCCTAGTGATAAATCCATGCACCTATGGTCACCTAATCTATGACAAAGGAGGCAAGAATATACAATGGAGAAAAGACAGTCTCTTCAATAAGCAGTGCTGGGAAAACTGGACAGCTACATGTAGAAAATGAAATTAGAACATTCTCTAACACCATACGCAAAAGTAAACTCAAAATGGATTAAAGACCTAAATGTAAGACTGGATACTATAAAACTCTTAGAGGAAAACATAGGCAGAACACTCCTGACATAAATCACAGCAAGATCCTTTTTGATCCACCTCCTAGAGTAATGAAAATAAAAACAAAAATAAATAAATGGGACCTAATTAAACTTAAAAGCTTTTGCACAGCAAAGGAAACCATAAACAAAATGAAAAGACAACCCACAAAATGGGAGAAAATATTTGCAAACAAAGTAACCAACAAGGGATTAATCTCCAAAATATAAAAAACAGCTCATGCATCTCAATGTCAAAAAAAAAAAACCCTAACAACCCAATCAAAAAATGGGTGGAAGATCTAAACTGACATTTCTCCAAAGAAGATATACAGATGGCCAACAAACACATGAAAAGATGCTCAACATCACTAATTATTAGAGAAATGTAAATCAAAACTACAATGAGATATCACTTCACACTGGTCAGAATGGCCATTGTCAAAATATCTATAAACAATAAATGCTGGAGAGGGTGTAGAGAAAAGGGAACTCTCCTACACTGTTGGTGGGAATGTAAATTGATACAGCCACTATGGAGAACAGTATGGAGTTTCCTTAAAACACTAAAAATAGAGCTACCATATGATCCAGCAATCCTGCGCCTAGGCATATATCTGAAGGAAGCCATAATTCGAAAAGATACATGTACCCCAATGTTTACTGCAGCACTATTTACAAGAGCCAGGACATGGAAACCTAAATGTCCATCGATGGAGGAATGGATAAAGAAGATGTGGTACATATATACAATGGCATATTACTCAGACATAACAAAGAACAAAATAATGCCATTTGCAGTGACGTGGATGGACCTAGAGATTTTTATACTGAGTGAAGTAAGTCAGACAGAGAATGACAAATATCAAATGATATCGCTTATATGTAGAATCTAAAAAAGTGGTACAAGTGAACCTATTTACAAAACAGAAATAGAGTCACAGATGTAGAAAACAAAATTATGGTTACCAAGGGGGAAAGGGGTGGGGAGGGATAAATTGGGAGATTGGGATTGACATATACATACTACTAGATGTAAAATAGATAACTAATAAGGACCTACTGTATAGCATAGGGAACTCCTCTCAATACTCTGTAATGACCTATATGGGAATAGGATCTAAAAAAGAGTGGATATATGTATATGTATAACTGATTCACTTTGCTGTACAGCAGAAACTAACACAACATTGTAAATCAACTACACTCCAATAAAAATTAATTTTAAAAAATAAAGTGAATATGCATCTTATCTGGGGTTCCTGGGACTTGAAACTCTCTAGTATATCTCTTTGATACTACTATCTGATGGAGATAGTGTTTAATAGATTTGTCTAAATAGGAAAAATGCTTGCAAGGCTTAAAATTATCACCACACTTTTCTATCCTTACTGTATCAACTAATTATTTTGAGCAAACCCTCAAAGAGTACCTCTTACCTTTTATAAATATTCTAGGTGCAAGGAAAACATATGCAAGGAAGAGATATAACACGTAGCCTATACTCTTAAGAAACACACAGACTAGACTGATACATAGCATATAATGTAATATGGAGTGATGCCACTGAATATAGTACAAATAGTGGTATGACAGAGACATGAACAGGATATAATTGGTGCCCAGAGGAGGAGCATTTAACTCTGATGTGAGATGTAGAAAATTATTCAGGGAGAGGGTTTTTTTTTTAATGGCATCTAAACTGAGTCTTGAAGATGAAGTTGAAGAAAGCCAGGTGGACAAAGTAAAGATGTTTTTCACGGCTTAGAGGTGTGCAACTGTAGGATACATTCAGGGAATGACTAATCATTTTATTTTGCTGGTGGGGACATATTTAGAAGCTGCTGCTGGTAAGAATAAATAGACAGCAAAAGTCAGATTATAAAGGGTCATCTCTGCTGAGCTATGGACATTTTATTTTACCCTGAAAATTATGGAGAGCCTCTAAAGGGCTTTAGGGGAATGACATGAATAGATGTGCATTTGGGGGACTGCACTATGGCAGGAGTACGGTACAGAAGTGTGTGATGAGGAGTAGAAAATTAGCTAGGGGTCTCTTTGCAATAATTTAAATTTGGAATAGACTACTGACATTGAGAGAAGAGCAGGAAATAGATCTGAGATATTTAAGTAAGCGGTGCACCAAGGCTTAATCATGAATTAGAGATTGAGGGAAAGCTGGAGGAAGAGGGGATTAACAGGCAGGTTTCTTGCTTGGGAGACTGGTTCCAGGGCTATTGCTTTGCATTACTTAAAATCATTACTTTTTCTCTAAAACTATCCCTCTATCCATTTATTCCTTTGATATCACACTCCCCTTGCCCTCATCAGTGAACAGCTGGACAGATGAAGTATCGTGAACTACTCTCCTTGATTCCAGCTAACTATATACTTTCCACTAACACTTCACTGGTTATATTACCTTGAGGAACTTTTCATTTACCTGTCACTCTGAAATACAGTGATGAGTTTCTACTTATAGAAAAACCAACCAGAGACAAATTGTGTTATATGGACCCGTAACATTGGAAAGATTTAAGATATAATAATTGATATAACAGAACACTGAGATATTAAAATATGTTGTACAAATTTCCTGGAAATCCCACAGAAGGATATATCCAGATAACAAACTAAACTTTTCTTCATCCAGAAAACTATAAATTTAGGACACACGTTCACTACAGATGAGACACACATCTCTGATATACTTGATAAATGTTGACTATTTCAGATATATTTTAGTTCTCTGAGGCTGTGAACCAAGAAAAAATATTATTCCTGATGCAAATATGAAAGGACAGTATTTTCTCAATAGAATGTCACCTGATTTTTTATTAAATTATTTTACCTAATAATATAGTATAAACTATATTTTATACAATTATATTATATTATATTTAACTTAGCTTAGCTCAGTTGGTTAGGATATGGTTATTGCAGTAGAGATTGAAATTTCTCATATTATTCATCCTACTGTTCCTTCCTTTTGTTACAGACCCTCCCTGCATGGTTACCCGGTTGTATTCTCCATTGCCCAGCATCCCTTCCAGCTTCTTACATCTTATAATTAAGTTGTTTCCAGTGGGATATGAGGAGATATATGAACAACTTTCAGGTCTTGTCCTTAATTTGTCTTGGTCACCTCTTTTTCTCTTCCCATTGGTTAGCAAAAGGCAATAGGAAATTTTCTTGGACGCAGAGATAGAAGCTACATGACAAAGAAAGCAGTGTCAACCCACCAGTGTGGATTCTGGACTACCGGTGGATTCTGGACTACCAAGTTGAGGCTTACCACACTGAGCATTTTCTCCTGCAGCATTATATGAGAGAAAGAAATGTACATCTACCTGCTTTATTTATTTTATATTTTTTGTCTCTCTGTTACAGAAGCTTATTCTGTGTCCAGACACATACTACTGATAATGACAACAAAGTCTTCAGCCCCAGTGTAACACAGTCAGTGGTCTTCACACACGAGCAAGTATCTAAAACATGTCATAAAAGGAACACATTTTACAAAGGAACTAGGCAGGGTTGAGGGCAGAGGGATGGGGATCATGCAGACAGATCATAGCAAGATAATTATCAGGGCTGGAAAATAATGAACCACATGGATTGTTCTTGTTCCCACTTCCCCCACCCTGCATTCCCAAACTTTCACTAAGTCCAAGCTCAACATTTAGGAACTGAGTATGCAGAAGATGGACCATCAGGACAACATTCTACCTGGAATCTGAGACTGGTTTAGGACTCTTCGCTACACTGATAATAACCCATAGGGTAAACACCTTAAGACTGATGAACCACTAAGTACATAAGTATCAAAAAAACACTGAGTTGACATGCCTTCCTTGCACTGAGTAAAACCTAAAAACAGGGACACAGCTGGTCAGGGATGTGGTCATTTGGACTTTCCATTACAAAAAAAAAAAAATCCTCACTCATTGTCACTTCGTGCCTCCTACAAACTACATTTGGATTTTACACCTTTAGACTATGACATCCTACTTCTAAAAACTAAAATGTAAAGGTTTGGGCGGTATTATTCATCAGCTTGTTTAAAAAATCATTTGAATTCATATTTATAGCATCATGCAAATATAAATATCATGAGGCAAGAATAAACACTGTGCCTTAAAGTGTTTCATTCCAAGAGTCTGTGGAAACCTTTAGAAGTGGGCAGTAGAAAAATCACACTGCCTGATTTTATTTATGATCTACCCCTTGAGGAGTGGGCAGACAAGAAAATTTGTGCATTTCTTCAGAAGTCAGCTTCATCTGGGAATAGGACAAGGTGTGAAACTGAGAGCAAAGTCTCAAAGTAATGAGGTTGACAGTGGAATGTGAATTAATGTAATGTAGATTATTTTTCCCTTAGTTCACAGAGCCTTCAGAGCTACCAAAAAACTCATAATAGAATACCCTCCAAAAATACAGCTGATCTTCACTTCACAACATTTCAGAATTGATTATCATGATTTCAAGATGGTATATGGGTTACAAATGCCCACATTAGTCTTTTAATAACAACCTATGGACCCAGAAGAGGTTAACTGAGATCCTAATAATTTAGACCCTGATGTGTTCAGCATTTCTGCAAAACTTGAGTGGAAGTGTGTGCCTTAAGAGCTTAACGTTGACTTTAACAAAGAAACTGTAGTTGAATACAATTGAGCAAAGCATGCAAAGTAAATTATACTACTTAAAAAGCAGAATGAGTTAATACATCTGGGTAATTTATCACTGGTTTTACTGAGATTAAAAAAAAAAGTCTGAGAAAGAATACGACTATTTTCATAATGGAAGAAAGAAGTACTTGTTAACTCTTTAAAGAGACTTGCCTACTGGAGACTTATCTATCAATTCCAAATAAATATATTTATCAGCACAAAGAAAATATCCTTGTACCACTTAATAAGACTTATTTGAAAGGAATTCCTTTAGTTTCTCCATCATTTTTTTCATTATTCCACACTGAAATGGCCTTTTAAAAAAATTGAGTGATTTATTCAAAATCCAGAATTTTACTAAAGTTAGAATTTTAAAATTTAGTTTTCCCACCTTTTTTTATTTATTTTTTTTGCAATACAAGTGAGATGGTGGAATATGAAGAGAAATACAGATAACCATATTGATAAAATATCTTTTGAAACTGTTACTTCCTTGTCAGAACGAACATCCTTATTAAAGGGACACCAGTGAAATTATAGGAGAAGAGTTATAGGACAAAACATAGAAATTAGTAGTAGTTGTAGTTATATTGTTCCAAAATGACTGCTTAGTTTTGAGAAACTGTTTTACTTTGGTTTGGTTTGAATAGAGTATCAGGGATGATAAACAAATAAACCTATTTGGCTAGAAGAACAGATAGAAAAATAAATTAATATATCCAGAGACTGAGTGATAAAAACTATTTCTTCCTGATAGTACATTTTTTCCAAAGAATCTAAGAATGTTTATAATGATCATCTTTACTTGGAAACCCTTTATCGGGATGGCAGGAACTCAGCCTGAATTAATTATACGTCACTTATGCCTCATAATTTTAGTCAAGTTCTTAATATTTTAATATAGAATCATCCTTTGTTGGCATAAAACAAAAAACAGAAAAGAAATAAGTAAAATATAATGTATGTTTATCATAATCTGAAATAGGCAAATCTGTTGTTTTTTGGATTTTTTTTAGAAACCTGCAGATGTATCAATATCAAATTCAAGGATAAAATAGTCTTGAAACTTACTAAAGGACACATAACTCATTTGGTCTAGTAAGCTAGGGATGAAAATGATTAGCAAAGGCACCCGTTTTTTCCTTAGTAAATAAGTGTTTTAACATGGCTCCAGGATTTTCCCTGCCTGATAAATGAGCACAATATGTAATATGGATAAAAATTGAGACCGAAGTGTTTCAGTAACTACAAACATCTTAGGACTGGAGACACAATTACTGTACACTATATATTTAAACTACACACTCCAGTTCCTATATGACCAACTAACAGTGGACTTGTCAACTCATATACTCTGTTAACTTGGGCAAAACTGAACTCTTCTTCCCTACAGAAACAGCTTCTACTCCTGTCCTTATTTTATTACTGTTATCACCTCTCTCCTATTTTTCTGGACTAGAATTATCCAAGTCATATTTGACTCCAAATTCTTTTTCACTCACCTTTTTCATCCACACAGTAATTTACAAAAGTTTACACATTTTTCTTTTCATGCTCTGCAAAATCTGTTTCCTCCTTTCCATTCCAACTTCCATTGCTTTAGTTTAGAATCCTAAAATTTCACCCTTGAACTCTTACCTATTTTCCAAACTTTTGTCTTTGCCTGTAACACCTTTCTCTTTAAAGGCATTCTGTACATTGTTGCCAAATTCATTTTCCTTAAATATCATTTTCATCACACCACTTTCGTGTTTGATAACTTGGAGACCTTCTAGTCCTTGATCTTAGGTGTCCTAACCGTGTGATATTGGATGCACAGTATTACTCTCTGGTCTCCGTTTCAAGTGTGAAAATGATGGTGTTGGATTAGATAGTCTCAAGGTCCACTCTGCCATGTGTGTTAACCTCAGATTATGTAATCCTGATCTTCCCACTATCTATAGCAGAAGTTCTCAAACTTGGCTGTACAGAAGAGTCACCTGCTGTATCGTTATTTTCCATTGGCTCCCTCCTATTCATTCTTCATCCTCTCTACCCTGTTCTGAGCCCCAGGAGGATAACCCCTACACAATGCACCACCTGGATTCCCATGCCCACTGGGTTTGGCCAATGGGAGGCCTTGAGAGAAGACAGGTAGACAGAAGGAGAGAGATGAGTATTTTTTCCTAAGTCTTTTTCTGTTTGGGAATCACATCTTTAGCAGTAGTTTTGTCCCTACAGTTCTGGCCAGGAGGCTAAATGGATTCCAGATGTTACTAATTTCTGGCCACCTTCTCCTTAACACTGGGTCTGTTGTATTAACCTTGTTCACACTTTAACAAGATATCCCTTCAATAAAGTCTTTTCATTTGAATCATTTTTTTTTTCTGGAACCCTAATCAATATATGTGAAGAGATTTTTTTTAATACAATGCTCAGACCTCACTCCAGACCAGTAGAATGAGAAACTCTGGGTGTGGGTCCCAGGTAGAAGTACTGTATTAAAGCTCCTCCTTGTAGGTTATAAAGTTCAAACATATTATATCCCATTCAAGGCTATGTGTTATTTGATACCAACCAATCTTTTCAACCAAGCAGGTATTACAGGAAAAAAAAATCTCTCACAACAAAACTTGGCTAGGTGATAATTTTGCCAATAGGCTAATTTAAAGAAACAGGCAAAAATCATAAACAAATATAAATAAATATAACTCAAATTGGACCAACTGCTTACGTGCTAAAAAAAAAACTGTTTCCCAAATGGAGCAATAACCAGAGTCAGGAGGAATTATTGCAACAAAAACTGGAAAGAGGTGATTTTAAAGTTAATGAAATATATTAAAAAGGGGAGATCTTTCAAGCTATCATATGCTTCTTATGTGTCTCATACTCTTGAAATGCGAAATCTCAAAACATCATTTTCACAATATTTCAGTCAAGTGTGTTTCTCTTTTCATTTGATCAGTTATTAAGAAGTCTCACATATGACCTGCATATTCTTTCACCTGCCTTGATTACCATTGGTTTACATGCTAACAAGCAGAGAATTGGACCAATGAGTTTGTAGTCAGGGTGAAAGGAAGAGATACCATCTTTCTTCAATTATACAGGGACTGGTGATGTTTGGGATGAACACGTGGTAGTTAGTGTCTTTAGTTATTTACAGATCTAGGATTCTAGGATGCTTTTAGGTCTTGATTGTCTGACAGATAACTTCTTCCCCTGTGCCTATTATAAAGGCCTGTTTCAACTCCTCTGATCTCAGCTGGGCAGCCACTGTTAACTGCTGTTGGGAAGCGGTTTCAAATCAGCAGGTCAACCCAATCTTTTGAAGACAGGGCCATTTATTCAATAGTTAGAGTGCCAACCACAAGCAACCAGAGCAGCATAAATTTGATGTCTGGAGCTGGTCATTAAAACAGGGTTTGTACTGGATGTGGTCTTTAGTTGAGTCAGTAACATCACAGATAAAATGAAATGATAAATGTGCCTTCGTGGCAGTTGTATAATTTATTTACTCCAAATCTATATACAGAATAGTTGCTTGAGGATTGAATGTTTTATTGCAATTTGTTCTGGCACCATTGTCTCTATCTGTGTTTGGTTTAGGGAGGGGCAGAGAATACGGTGGTGTTGACAGCTATGAGTAATTTACCTGGAGCCCAGCAACTAATATTACCATTGGTTTTTATTGTTCACAAACATAACAGATTTGGATGAAGAACTCTATTACTTTAATTTCAATGCCTAAAAGAAGAGGCAAATGGACGTCAGTTTTAGTTACAGTATTTTGCCAGAAGAACTAAATTGTTCCAGTTAGTGACATATTTTCTAGGGAGGTAAGCTCTTCCATAAAGAAGAACAAGGTTGTAATGTTTGATTAATTAGCCCTGAAATTTTTAACCTTAGCCAGTTTGCTCAAGTGTAAAAATGTAAAACACTTCTCAGGAAAAGAATTATTTGATTCATAGAGAATTTTCCTCCAACATGAAACTTGTAGTTTTATGTTTATCAGAATGTATTAAGTTGTCATTAGTACTGAACAGTGAATCAAGTGGTAACTTTGAGGTGTCTAAAATATTTTAAGACTTTCATTCCTCTGGCTGTAGTCAGATGTGAAAAAACTGTTCTCTCTTCAATCAGTTCCAAGGTCCAAACTCCTTAGTGTTTAAGCAAGGTTGTGTCCTGTGGAAGGTATTTCTTCATGCTAGACTTACTATTCATTACACAGGAAGATTACAAAACCGTGTAAATGAGCAGTGAAAGGAAACCAAAAAAAAAAGCCTTTCTCAGTCAGTCAGAATGTGTGTTTATACTATAATCAAGACACTTGAGTCGCCTTAGAATAAAACAGAATCTCAGCAGGTATTGAGGGTCTTGGAAGGGATTGCGTGACTATGTCATTAGAAAACCATATATTTTTTTCCAGTCTTTGAATTCTCTAACAACAACAAAAAAAGACTTTTGGCAGAGAGAAGAATGGTATGTCTTCTAAACACTAAAAAATTCTCTCAGAGGCCTTTCCAAGATGTTTTGGACGGCTCTCTGCCTCTCACTCTCTGGCAGCCCGCTCCTCCATCAGTGTTTGCAGAAGGTCAATAAAGCCCGTGCAGGCGGGCACCGTGGAGTGCATGTGTGAGAAAATCTGCTGTGTTGCGGTAAACGCAGTGTCCGCAGATTCATCAGGAATGCATTTGTTCCTGGAAGTGCTAGCTATTCCGGTAACTGGCTGCCGCCAATGTTTTTAGCCATATCCTCCACTTTTACGCAGACGTTACAGGGCAGAAAACCAGTCTTCTGTTCTCACTGCCTGCATCAATTTGTAGTTTGTTACTTGATCAGCTCGTTTTACCTTTCGTCTGGTGTAAAGGGCAGTCTGGGACACTGCAGTTATGTCTGGGGCCTTCTTATTAGACTTTATGATGAAAAGGGGCTCTCTAGGGTAAGGAAAACTCTGAATCTACTTATTCGGCTCTAAAGAAAATAACGGGCGTAAGGAAGAGCTGAAAAATTGTAGGCAGTGTGAAAATTGGAGGAAAATAACTTCTGCCTTCCAGATTTTCTCATACATAACAATAGGAAAAAATTATATTTTGTGATTTCACTAACACGTTAGTAATTATTTTATTAAGAATTCTTTCGAGAACAGACTTGTGGTTGCCAAGGGGGAGGGGGAATGGGGGAGGGATGGATTGGGAGTTTGGGATTAGCAAATGCAAGCTATTATATATATGTATAACTGAATCACTTTGCTGTACACCAGAAACTAACACAACATTGTAAATCAACTATACTTCAGTAAAATAAATCTTTTACAAAATAATTCTTTCTTTTTCTCTCTGAGAAAATGAAAAAATACCTCCATTCTTTATAAGCGACACTTTTGTAAGCTAGCCCTTCTGAATGTCAGTAGTACTAATACTGCTTGGAATCTATAAGGAGAAATTGGAAAAGGCAAAATGAAGTGGTGTGCTAAAAGGCCAGTATCGTGTGGGCATACACAGCAAAACAAACATTGCTACTTTTAACCTGATCTGACTGCCAAGATGAGAGGAGAAAACACTAAATAAAAATATTTTCTCCTTCTCTGAGGACAGCTCTGGTCTGGCTTTCTTGAAGTAATGTCACTGTAAGGGGGTGACAACACTGAACTTCCTGTGATAACAGTATCTGACACAACATGGCTTCAGCTGACTTGTAACCGGCGTGTTAGAACGCATGAGAAGTGCGAGGCCCTTCCATCACGAAAGAAACACATCTGTCCAGGAAATACACTTCGCCATGCCAAAATGCTTTTAGTGCATCTGCCCCCTGAGTGCCCTCTCAAGCTACAATTCCCTGTCAGCAAGTACCTTGTAATTCCTTTCCTTTTATGTTGATGAAAGTCTTGATCTATTATGCCAATATTGCATACTTTCCACAGTCTCCCAGAAACTGTCACCCAGCCATGTGCGCGGGAGATCATGCTCTGCTACTTAGACAACGAGTCTCAGCGAACAGCATCGGCCCTCGCAGAAAAGCAGTAGCTAGATGGTCAGACTTTCTAATATGGCTCAAGTTCCACTTCGGGAAAGAAATGAAAGAGGAAAAAAAAAAGGACAATGGTGAGATGAGACACTACAGAAGATAATGCCCTGCTTTTAGAGGGAGCCAAGAGGAGTAAGTCAGGAGGGATCTGACTTGCTTCATCCTCAGAACCTAGTGGGTTCTGACTGTATCCAGTGAGTTTGGGTTAGGATGAGTCAGAGCTGGAAATCCCCCTGGGGTTTCATGTCCATTAGCAGTAGCAACAGAGCCTCAGAATGAAGCCTGGATAACCCCTACCCCCATTCTTGAGAAAATCACAGGAGCCCAGGTTTTCTCTATGTTTTAAGTTACTCAGGCATTCGGAAGTCATTGCATTCACACTCCCTCTGAAGAGCAAACTGAATTCTTAAATTCAGGAGTTTTGGGCTTAGCACAATCCAAGGAGATTCACAGGAAGGGACCAGGTTAGAGCAATTCTGCACTGCACTGATGTTTACACCCACTATAGCGTCGGAGAGGTGAGGAAACCGATTCAGAGGTTGAACAACTTGCCAGAGGCCAGAGAACTACTAGGTGGCAGAGCAGTGATTCAAACCAGGCAGCCTGGCTCTGAGTCCATGCCCCTAATCACCGCACTCTCACATTCCATGATCATTAAACACAAACAGAAACACTGTTGGTTAAATGACCACTAAGGTCACAGTACACTGATGATAAAAGCAAGAAGACAATCCATCCACTTCTGAACCCCTGACCACTTGTGGTTAAGCCTCTGAAACACAGCCAAAGGAGAGCTGAGAAATGTCCGTCAGCTCTTCCACAGCCCAAGCTACCCTGGACAAAATCCAGCCCTTTGAATGTGGCTTTTTTTAGGTTAATTATTTAATCTTTGGCTCTTCAACTATTCAGTGAAAAGTCTCACATTCCAAATTCCCTGAATTGATATCTCAGATCCTATATTTTATGTCCAGAACTGACTCAAAAGGAAGACAGTATCTTTGAAGGCAGCACTAACGTTTCATCAACATCTTTCTTTTCTGATAAGACGACACACTGAAAAAACCTGCTTTATTACAGAAGTCCTCAACAGTCGCAAAAGTTTCAAGTATAGTCCTCAGTGGATGTTTCTCAATGAATAAAAGAGGATTTGCAATAGACCTTTTAGCCTCCATACCCCAGGCATCGTGAGAGGAGGATAATAAATCCCATGGCATAGATGTAATTCAGATTTCCAACTCCATATTCATATGATTGTTTAATATTTATTGACAAGCAGTATTTGTTGGAGGCCCAAGTCAGCCAAACATTTAAAATAATTTTCCTCAGTAGAAACTCTGGTTTGTAAAAATAACTTGGCAAAATAATTTATAAGTGATGTTCTTAAGTGATCAGCATGCCATCCAAGGAAATGCTGAAGTTGGGTGTGCTATTTTAAAGAAGGAGCACACAAAAGTTTCCAATACAATTTATTATGAGACGAAGTCGTAGGTGGAAAAAAATCCTTAATATTATTCTTCAGGTAGCTATAACAGGTAGAAAAGCACCCCATTTAAAACATGTCACTTCAGGAGTGACTTAATTATGCATTTTGGCTTCTGAATTGTGTGTTCAAGCTTTGTAACCTTTTGATTAAAAACAAACAAAAAACAAACAAAAAATCCTGCAATTTACATAGTAGTTTGGGGGCTGTTTTTAATAGTTAGGAAAAGGAAGCCAACTGAAGAATTAAGTAACCGTAAAGTAAGATGTGGCCCATTTTCTCTTTGATGTGACTCTAATTCTTTTATCTATTTATTTCAAATATGCATAAACACATATGTAACTAAATATGCAGTTACATAATCTGTAGCGATACAGACTGACTTCTAACCAGGGTACTACTTCAGGCACTACAGGCTAAATAAGACGGAATCCCAGACCTTAAGAAATTTACAACTTAGAGGGAAGAATAAGAGATGTATAAGAATAACTCCTATAAAAGGACTATGTGATAATTAACAGCTGATAATGTCAACAATAGATTGGAAGAATTCAAAAGAAGGAGCTTTCTCATCTACTTCAAGACATCAAAATGCTTCAAGGAGAGACTGCATCTGAGAAGGGCTTTGAGCGATGAATAGGTAGCTCAAAATGGGCTTGGAAAGAGGTCCCAGAAAGTAGAAAAATAGGCCAAGGCTTGTACATGAGAAAGAAACAACCCAAAAGCCAAAACTTAAGCATGACATCAATAGGAAAAACAGGGGAGAGACAAATTTAATGGGAGTACAGTACCTTAAAAGGTTAAGGCAAGAAAAGTAAATTTAAACATCACAATGAAGAGTTAGCTTGGATTTCATCCCCTATCTTAAAAGACCACTTGAAGAGGGTCACTGAGTAACTGGAGTTACCCTTTTTGCAGGTATGTCAAGCAGTGATTTGAAAGAGGGATAAACTAGAAGAAAGACTAGAGACAGCAAAGCCCAATCAGAAGCACATGCACGTGTGTTAAACTGGGGTAATATGATGAACCCGCAGGACCTAGAAAGGCAACAGGAGGAACGGAGGAGGAGAGAGGATTTGCAATTCACTGTTGAGGAAGAATTTCGAGAATTTATCATCTGATTAGATTTTCAACCTGGGTTAAGGACAATGAATTCTTAAAACGTTTTTAAGCCTCGATGAGTAGAAGGAACATCCCAAGGAGAAGTACTGGTGCAAAAAATTTGACCCTAATATTAAGCATCTATTTATCAGAGGCTGTAGGCAGTTTAGTGTGTGTGAGGCTGTTAAAAGAACCTCTCAAACCCCACCCCCGCCCCAGCTTATTCACCAAAGTAGATATGCAGCTTAAAATCACCAGAGCAGATGCATTTTCTATGATCAGGACTATTACTAAAAATATCCTCCAGGTTTTTTGTTCCAGATGAAAGTGCTACTTGGGTAAATTTGAGCTTTCAAGTTGAAGGTGCTACTATTGTTACTTAGATGTGTTCTTATTTGAGAGTGTTACTTCCTGTGGTGTGAGTGTTCCCCTGATAATACTAGCACGTTCTGCAGCCCCTCACGGACATTGGGGGAAAGTCTCATAGCCAAGATTGACAAGCCTCATGACTTTCCAAGTTAAGGTCAGATAGAGTGCAGCATTTTCTTGAGCCACTTTTTTCTAATAGTCTCAACAGAGCAGACTCCTGTGGTCACTTACTGCTATCACTTCTGAGTGATTGACAGCTATGTCGCTCAGTCTGTACTCTGATTCCAGTTCAGAGCAGTGCAAGTGCTAGTGATCTTGTATCCCACAGACTTGGACTCTAATTCCATTTTAGTTATGCTGGTCACAAACTCATTTAACCTAGGATGGAGTAATTTCTACTTTAGAAACCTAGGCTTCATCAATCCTACTATAGGAGTTTATTTAGTTGTGTGAATTTAAATTTTTGGCAACTACCAAAATGGACATTCAGAAGTAGACCTACATCCTAGTCTCCCTTCCCTCTTATTATCCATCCTAATTATTAATAACAGTTAAATTTCCCAACTCATCACATTGGTAATAGATTTGATGATTCCAATGATTGATTCAAAAATATACTTGGGTACCTGTTGCGTTCCAAGCCACATAGCCAGATCTGAGGACTCACCAGAAGTATAAAGAACAGTTTTATCCTCAAGTGGTTTATTGCCTAGGCAGAGAAACAAAGATATATGGTTTTTTTGAGCATTTTTTTGTCCACAACTTTGAGACGCTATCTTATCCATTAAGTGTTCAATGAAGCCTTAATACAATACAGGTTACCTTATAACATAAACTCATGAATGAACTTTCTAATTATTATTTATCTGAGCATTTTTGATAGCCTTTAGACTTCTAATGTTTCACATATTTGCTCTCAGAAATCCCTATAATATTGAATCATCGGTTCCTGGACAGTTTTTTCTGGAGTTTTCATGTTCCCACTTAAATACAGGGGAATAAATGGTAATAGAAGTACGGGGCAAAGCTGATCAGATATCAAGTGTCTAAAGAAGATATTCCTCTTGGCATGGAGTGAATTAATAGGGTGGTCACACTCTCTTATTATATGATTATAAGACAAATAGAGAACTCCTTCAGGAGAAAAAAATTCCTGTTCACAGTTAAAATTGTTATGACAAGGATGCAAAACAGCTCAGGCAAAAGAATGGTCATTATGCCCTCTATGAGATCAAAAATAAAATGCACCTAGAACTCTGTCTTAACAAATAATCTACTTTCTGGACCTTGTTACTCTGGCTTTTATCTGCATCTAGGAACTCTGAAGTTATTGCACTCAAAGATCATATTTTTATCATTAATTATTTATCTATAATTGATTAACTTCTAATTAATGGGTTTACTTTAAATAATTATAAAATATAATTTTTCCCCTATTTTACGAAGAATTAGAGCTGAGGCTATTAAATAGTCTGGGGGTATAATCAGGAAGGGACTTTTTGTTCTCCAACCACTGCTTTTTTTTTTTTTTTAATTAATTAATTTTTTATATAGCAGGTTCTTATTAGTTATGTTTTATACATATTAGTGTATATATGTCAATCCCAATCTCCCAATTCATCCCACCACAACCACTGCCTTTTTTTTAATTTAATTTTTTTTTATATAGCAGGTTCTTATTAGTCATCAGTTTTATACACATCAGTGTATACATGTCAATCCCAATCGCCCAATTCATCCCACCACAACCACTGCCTGTTAATATACCATGATAGATCTACTTTCTGTGCTCTTTGATAATAACTTGGGCATAACTTAGATTTCCAATTACTTTCAGCCATAGGAACACCCACATTATGATGATTTATAGATAGATAGATAGATAGTTGATAGATAAATAGATAAATAGATTTTGGACTTTTAAAAGTCCAGGGTCTACTAAATAAAAGCTTCAATCTTGTATGCAGTTCATGGCTCTTTTCCTCAATCCCTTAAGTAAGATTGCCTGCAAAGATAATGAAGGTTCATCTTCAGGGCTCTGAACTTTCAGGGACCTCTTACCAACCTATAATTCTGTATTCTACTCTTTAAAGACAGTTCCCCAAATTGTGTAAGACCCTACAAAACCTAGATTCCGCTATCCTGGCAATATATGCCTCAAGGACATGTAGGAAGGAGAAGGGGAGCTAGTCTTTGATTGCCCTCTTCTCCCTCACTCAGTTCTACCCCTCACTCCTCCAGCATGAGAGCAGAAGCGCGGAGCTTACAAGAAAGCAGCACTTAACAGCAACTGCTGGCAGTTTCCTCTTGGCTGTAGATGCCCTCTCTGGGATAAACATGTAACACTGGCTATCTCTTGGGGTAGTCTTACCTGACATGCGCAATGCTCTCTCTAGATGACCTCAGAGGACTTCCTACAAACCACCTCTCCTTTAGTTCCTGGGCCCTGGAGTCCCAACCACAGCCTCTTCTGCACAACTGTCAGGCCAGCCTCCTGGGTGGGGGCCCTTTAGATAGCTCAGGTCTGATCACCTGTTTCGACATCCACTTGGCTCACAAAAATCCTCCACAGCCTTGCCTAACAGCAGAGGTATAGGATGTGAGACTGCTGCCCTCCCTTTCCTTCTCATCTCTCCAACTGTCTCTTTATCTACTCAGATAATAACAAGGGGCAGACCACCCAGTCAACTGCATATGCAAATATCCAACCAATAAATGAAATGTCAGTCTCTTTCCCTAAAATACACCCCCCAAGCTCTAAGAGAGATTTCTTTGGAGCCCCTTTCACTTGGCTGAGTGAGGAGACGGTATGCAGTTTCTCCCTGGTTAAAGACTTAAAAGACTACTTCTGCGGGAGTCTTAGCTACTTGTTTTATTCTTTAGACTATAGTGTTACTTACCAATTATCAGCCTTGAGGTTTTATCTAAAATACTGAGATAATAGGAAGAGTCTCACTCAAATACTTTTCTGAATAAAAATTTTATTAAAAAGTGTATAAACCTTTAAAAAGTATATGGCCCAGTGGGGCTCAGCTGGCAGCAGGCATGAGGATACACTCAGCCATTCACTGATTAACCCTTCCCTGGACACCAGTGCCTGCACCAAACCGGACACTGAGTAACACACATTTCCCGTCCAGGTGGCTCATCCCAACCACTCCATCGCTTTCTGGTCTCATCTCCTGACGCAAGACTATAAAAGTCTAGAAGGTGGGACTCTTTGAAACATTGTGCTTTGCTGCCTGAAATGATGTAAATGATGCCAGTAACTAAAATTAGAAATATAGAAAAAGGAGTAAGTTGTGGGTGAAAGTGGAGAAGTGTTATTTGTGGGATTGATAATGATAATGACCAACACATTCTCACGTAGAAAGATGCACAAATAGAATGGTTCATTCCACCATTGAAAAAAAATAGTTTATGGAACATTTTCTGTGCACCAGGTTCTTTGCTAGATATTACTCTCATATGATTCCTCAATAGCAATCTAAAACATTATCTGTGGTTAACACACCCACACAACTTGCAACATACAAACTAACATCCCACTTCATGTATCATCAATTGTAGGCATAGAACTGGATAAGTCAGTGTGCATAATGTATCCCATTTGGGGATTTCACAAAGTACAGCATTAGGAAATGTGAACAATACAATGAATCCAAATATACCAGATAACTCATTCTGTGATAACTGTGATGACAGATTCATCTGAAGTTCATCTACTGCCAAATAATTTTTCAAGAAATTTTGTTGAGAACCTACTTAGTAAATTACACATCAGCTTTTGAAGTACTGTAACTTGGTTCAAATAACTGCATGGAGTGCTATCTCTATTGATCACTCTACTGTCTTTCCGGGTTTATACTGTTTGTGGCAATAGTAGGTGCTCATTAAATATTTGCTGATGGAATGAAAGAATGAGTGAATGAATGACTGAATAAACGAACGACATCTTCTCCCAACCTATTCAGTATCCAGGGCAAACTTGAGGTTTTATTGGTGAAATAGGCAGAGAGGGACCTTAACCATAACTTGTTAAGTACGCTTTCTATTTCCTGGCATGGTTACCACTATGCACAGGATTACATATATATTTCATCTAATTCTCAGCTTCCTCTGAGGTTTGTGACTCTATGTGGCAACCAAGCTTACCTCCTCTAAAAATGGACTAGTAACATTCCTGGAAAAGGTTCCAGAGCAAAGAAAACCCTTTCTTTCAGCTAACTCTTAAGGAATGAGTCCTTTTCAAACATGAAGGAACCTACCTATAATTATCTGTGTTTTCTATTCTACCATTATATAGTTTGTTCCATCTCAAGTAAATCAACAACTTAATTAAAAATCCAAAAATTAGAATAGCTGTAACTTGCTCTGGAAATTAGCTCTAGGCTTGAACATAGCTTCTAGCTTTCGCTTAGGAATTAATGATCCATTTGTTTAAAAAATGTAATAAAATTAAGCAATATTTTTACTGATTTTCTTGGCAAATGTAATGATGCAAGACAAAGAGAAATTTTTCATCAGGTTGAAATCTTTAATAGAGAAACATGTTCTAGATATTTTTGTAGCCTGTTCTTTATTTTTTCTAGCATATTATGAGAATCACAGTTCTTTTAAATGTAGTTTTGGAAAACACATCTCTAGTACTACATATGTAATACTGATGCCATGATGCTTTACATTTTCAAATGATTTTTATGATGATATTATCAGCAATACATAAATAGAATGGGGAAAAAAATAAGACACTGAGTAGATTTCTCCCAAGGACCATGCAGCTTGTCCTTCAGGAAGAATTAGAGGTGAAACTCTTTAACCTTTTATAGACTTTCTTCTCTCCTCATGAATTGATGAATTTGCCTAAAATGAGTCACATTATTACCACGGAGCTGCTATGGCAGTGACTTTCCAGAGGCACTGTTCAAGCCCTACTGCCTGAATTGATATGAAGCTTCTTATTTTCCTCTCATGATGACTTATTAACCTCCACCACTCCACAGAGCTGCAGAATAGGGGCCCGCTGCTTCAAACCCTCATCATTTGTATATATGGCAATGTCTTTGCCATGTATACGAATGGCAATTTCAGAAGCAGCTTGCCTGGTGCTGATTTCCTTTAAAATTCTACTAGTAGCCAGAAATTAAAAATGACCACTTTTTTTTTTTTTTTTTTTGCCCTTTCACTTCACTGGGGCTGCACTCAAGCTATTACTCATTTAATTCAAGTATAAAGATAAAGCCCACTGAATATTCAAGGTGAAAGTCTGGTGTTTTAGAATTTTTTTTTTTTTTTTTTTTTTACTTCAAACTGATGAATGTATTAATTCTCCACTTCATTTAGTATTTCCTAACCTTGGCAGGAGAAGGGTATCTCAGGAAGGTTTTATAATGATAAGAGTAAGAAGAATATATTGACAAGAAGAGATCTTCCATGTGATGCGATTTGCTAACCTCAGTGAATATAGTGATAACACCAGAGACTTAAGATACTTGTAAAGAAGCAAGAGTAATATGTATTTTGTAAATACACAAGAGTGCTGTAAATTGTGTTATCAGTAAAACATCTTAGATCGTGTTTCTAAGGCTTTCCATATTTGTACTGACCCAAGTCGTCTGCCAGGGAACGAGGCCTCTAATCACTCTCTGAAACTAACCAAACACATTAGCTGACTTTCTAACGGCATGAGCAGGATCTCCCTCCTCAGGACAAGTATGATTTTGAAACCAAGAAACTTTAGTTTGCCCTTCAAGAAGAGTGATTTATAGGAGTTGGTGTGAGGGAAAAAAGGAACCCTACTTTACCCAAAAAGGAGACGAAAACCTTGCCCGAGGCAGCATTGTGACATTGCCAATGTGAGAGGGTTGTGAAATCCTGAGTGTATGTTTTTGTGGTGATGTCTGAAAGTACTGGTTACTGTACTGATGTCTCGCTATCATGCATCTCTATTTCCGGATCCACTTCCTTATAATTGCTAATGAAAACAGAGCTGTGAGCAGAGCAGGGTATAGGTCTCTGCTTCTATTTTTCTGTTGTTTACATTGATAGATGGCTTCCTCTGAAAGTCTCAGAAAAATTCTCTGCCACCTTTAAGAAAGAAAATAAATTCTGTCTTTTCCTAATTAAAGAAATACACTATGTTTGTTAAGGTTATTTAACTTTTTGTCATGTAAGCTATCAATTTCTTTATTCCTCTAACCCTAGGCAGCCATGAAAACCAGTCTCTGACTATTAACGTGCATTTTACAAATAATCAACAGACTAAATCACAGTAACTGAGGAAAATCAGGATGAGCCTAATAGTAGCCAAGCTCTAAATAGGACTTTAAAATAAAAATAGAACATGTGACTCAGAATACAGTACTAGTTCTTCATCTTACAGATGTTCCCAACCATCAGAGTCAGCATGGGCTATGACACTGGTAAGTGTGGGCTAGATGGGTAAAAATTTAGAGAGAATGAAAGGCTTTTTTTTTTCAGACTTTTCTTCCTATTATTTCATGTTACCTCATGTTTTACAGAATGCACAGAAAACTTTGTCTACTCATTCCTTATTTGCCTTAATAAATAACAAGCTTTCAGTGAGCCTTAAATTAGCAACAGAATGCATTGTTGCTCCCTTGTCTAATGGCATTTAGGTTTACAAAACACACCTTAGGAAACAAGTATCTGGCTTTAGTCACTTGCTAATTGTCACCTCATGAAACAAAACTCACCAATGATTTCTGTCATGACACACCATGCACAGGACCAACCAGAGAGAAAAGACAGCATCTCCAACCACGGAAGGGACACAACAGAAATGCTGCCATGATATTTATATCCCACCTACTCAGAGGACCAATTGAGAAACTCCATATGGACTCCAGTTTGCCACTAGCCCACAGAATTGAAATCTCTTAACTGGCTTAAATTAAGAATTTGGGGATAAGTATAAAACTTTGAGGATATTTATTTTCATAATTTTAGGCAGTTTATTTTCATATAGTTCTTCTCATCCTACCTAATTCGCTTTTAGTTGACACATTAGGCAAAGGAAATGCATTCTTAGAAAGCTTATAGATGAGATGGCCAGGTATAATTGGAAAAAAATTTTTTAAAAACACTATCAAATAGCTCTAAGGTGCATTAATGACAGAAAGGGTGTCTATATATCCAGTTTAAGGCAAGAAAAATAAGCTAGCCCGCAGGGAAGTAGATTGGTTGATTTGAATTATCTTAGAGAAGACTGAAACCCCTTCCTCTCACTTCTCAACACTGCCAAATGGCAGGTGGTACAAGTCCAGTTCCCCAGTAAGTTCCTGTAAACAAAACTGCTTATTTATAGACAAGCTTCTCAGTACTGTTTTCAGGAGGTCAGTCAGACTGCAACTCAGAACTACCTATCAACTGCAAAGAAAAATAAAGACATAAAATCCTGACTTCAGAACTGTGCTTTACAACTGGAACCAAGTAATATGACACTCTTTGTATTTGGAGGACCCTCAGAATCACGATTAAGAACTGGTGTAAAGAGACAGAAGGAAGCCCGTGAGCCTCTGCTTTGGAACAAAAAGAAAACTGGGCTGACATCATGGAAATTTGCCAGCAGACCTAAGCAAAATTTGATGTATCTACTTCTCCTTTCTATTCTTTTTTCTTTCTGTTGGGCGTTCATGGGAATCAGCCTTGATGGAGGAATCACTGAGCTTCAGTGTATAGATAGATCATAAAGTGGAAAAGTGAGATTATTGAAGGCTTCCAAAAATTTTTGCCTTATTTACTTATATAAGTCAATTTAAAATAATAAAAATTCCAATGGCAATGCCTTTTAAATATATATATTTCAGTGTATCTTCATTTATTCTCATAATTCTCCTTCTGATACATACAGATATACACAGATTAACTCAGCATAAATTTCAGAAGGTAAATTCTTCAATTGTCTTAATCCAGACTTGTGTTACATATAGAAAAATGTAGGAAGAAGTATAGCTGCTTAGAAAGACTAACAATATGGCAGTTTTTAATGTAAGGGGTACATGAAATCACTTCATACATTCACCAATTTCTATTTATCAACTGTCAAACTCAAGGCATCCTGTTTGTTCTGAAGTGAATACAGTTGCAAAGATACATAAATATAATCATACCCTTCAGGAACTAAATTTCACCAAAGAAATAAAAAGCAAGTCCCATTAAAGCAGAGAGATATATTTGCTCACTTCTGGCACACAATAGGTACTTGTTGCATACTTATTGAATGAGTGTATAAAACATAAAATCAGATAATTCCAATATAATGCAGGATATAAATTCCAAACATGATTAAATGTGATGGGATTTTGGAAGAAGCAGGAATCACTGTTAGCTGAATGATCAGTAAAAATGGAGTTGTATAAATTGATAAGAATTTCAATTAGGGAATAGTTCAAAAGGGGGAATCATTGGGTAGGCAGAAATAAGAGAGGAAGTCTCAGGCAAAAAGAACAAAAAGAACAAGACTCTCTGGGCATGGGGGTAGAATACAGTGTGCAAATAAGCGGTATCCAGGAGATCCATTCAATGTGAGTAGGTGGGGGAAGTAATGGAAGAGAATGGATTGGAGCCATATTACAAAGGCCTTGGTTGGTATACTGAGGACTTCTGGACCAGTGGACTCTGGGTTCCCTGGAGTGCTAAATTTTTTTGAGCACTCTCCACAATATATGCATATTTATGCATTGGGATTTTATGAATTAAACACATTATATTATCTACTTATCTATGTATGTATGTATATGTGTGTATATATATATATGTATACACATATTACAAGTAGAAAATTTTAAGTATTCTATAGCTACTATACTTTTTAACAACACATTATAAATGTAATTAACTTTTTTGTATGTATTTGCTTAATATATGTCACTGTGTCTCCTGCTGAACTGTAACCTCCATGAGAGCAGAAAACTTGTTGTTCTTGTTCTCTCTATACTGTAAGCACTTAGTGCAGTATTTGGCACAGAGTACATGTTCATTAATTATTAGTTTGATGAAGGAATAAACTGAGCAGCTGATTGATCAAATATATTTTGAGGTGAGAATATACTAATCTAGAATTACCAAACATCCTTGACATTTCCCACTAGGGACTAACCATCTATCTGCCATTTTCTTACAAAGATAAACCTTCAGTCTTAAAATTATCAATGACCGACTCCATATTTAAAGAAAAGGTAGAAGACATAAGACTGCTCCATCTTGGAGTATAACACTGAAACTTTCTTAGTGTATTCCACACTTCTAAAACTGAAGAAGCATTTCCAAACTGAAGAAACAGCTGGTCCACCATAGGCATTTTCTCCCCACAGAAGCTGGATTAACAAAGGAGTATGAATTCAATTTATAATTTCTTCACAGAAAACAAAGTCTCTCAAAGTGGGTTCCTTGGAACCCAGGTGTTCCAGTGGGATCTTTAGTGGTTTTTATAGTATGAGGTTTGGAAAGGAAAGTTGAAGTGGGGGGACTCTACCCTGTTACTTCAACCAACCATCTCCAATTTTCTCTATTAATATAGGTACTTTTTATAAGATGCTATTTGAAAAAAGGGGTTCTGGCAATCAAAATAATACTTTGAAAAAACACTGATTTAAAGTTGTTTAAATCCTTTAGAAATCCAATAGATCCAACTAATAACTGTGTAAAACCCTAAGTCTTAAGAATTTTGTTTATAATTTTATATATAATTACATCTAATAGTCTTGTTTATATTATAGCACACCTACTCTTTCATTTATGGTATTTTTGCTGGTTAATACAGAGTAAAATAAATCAATAAAACTAACACTCTAATCGAAGAGTAGTTTTACCCTTACAAGTTTTCTGTTTGCCCTCCCAGGTCCATCTCTTCCCTTCTATCTTCTACCTATCACCCGGACTTCCTTGTTAGTTGGCTTCTGGTTGGGGGTCAACCAATGGAAGGCACTGGAGGGAGATCAGATTGTGGGAAGAGGAAGAGGTCGTGATTTATTTTTCAATCCCTACCTGCTTTATTACTACATCTCTGGTAGTAGCTGTATCCCTCCATGGCTCCCAGGCGCAGACCCTTCACCACAGTTCCAGCTCTCACTGGGCTCTAGAGACACTGTTCCCTTCCCTTTGGCTCCAGAGGGTAGCAACTTCCCACTGTTGCTAGTCTCAGTGTTTGTGCCAGCCTTTGTTTGTTCTCCTACCTCTTTCACATCTCTGTAACTAATCCCTTGTCTCTGTATTTGAACCATCTAGTGAACTATATTTCTTACGAGGACCATGACTGATCCAAAATTTAAGCCTACTAAACCAGCAAGATCTCAAATACAGAAAGTAAAAGTGCTATTAAAATGTTTTAATATTGACTCTTCTGTGTTTACCATGTTTCCAATATACTGTGACACACAGTTTTTTTGTTTTTTTTTTGCCAAAAACAACGGCTACCCTGCTCTTATAGACTATGAGCAAATAAGAACTATAGAAAAAAGTGAATGTAATGTCATGTCAATGAATGTCCAGAAAATTTCTTACTTCGAAAATGAAGATTCAGAACTCCTCATTTTCCACCTGCATGCAAACCAATAATCGACAAGGCCACATAGCTCACTTCACAAAGCCAGGGAAGATTCAGGAAATGTCCCTGAAAAAATTCAAAGAGTAACAATTATACGTGTGCACATATGTATATTTTCTACACAAAAGCAGAATATGTTATTGTCAGAGGCCTAAGAGATAAGGCAACGACTAGTAGCAAAATATTTTCATCCGGGTATAACTGTCAGTTACTGTCTGTATTTCAGCAAAAAGTATAGCTGGTAAGCACCTTGATAACCATAACCAGCATTTAACTCTAAAAAGTGTTGTCTCTAGAAACCCTGAGAAAAAAATAGATGACATGAACACTAAGAAACTTTAACAACACTAAATAAAGAACATTACTGTATGTTTTGAACGTATTCTTGAAAAGAGATCATACAGAGAAAGTTTCCAAAGAGCTTTTTTGAAAACACTGACTGGCTATTTTTACATAGCTGTAAAAATAAATAAATAAATAACATGCCTCTTTACAAAGGAATAAAGAGAAAATTCTTGTGATGAGTTTTTAAGAAATCTTGTTTTGAGAGAAACATTCAACAATCCACCCTATCACTTCAGGCATCTTAAAGGGATATCTAAAAAAAGAAAATAAATATTAAAAACAAAGGTGATACTTGAATCTGTACTGGAAGTTAAATAATTATAGCACAACCATTTCTGCAAATCTAAGGTCTCATCCAGATCTACCATTAGTGAATGTAGAAGACATCTTCTGAGACCAGAGAGTAGAAGAAAATCAGATTACTGGCTTCTGTCTGCCTTGAATTTACAGAACCTACAGCAAAGAATACAAAACAAAACAAAAGGAACCCGCCAGACAGTTTAAGGGCAATTTTTGTCTCTGTCAAGTAGAATCACAGTACTGAAATAACAGAATGTCTCTGTGGTTTCTTCAGTGATGCACGTGAAAGATGGCTGTGATTATAAGAAATTTATGAGAAATAGCAGTATCCTGCCCACAGTCTACCCACACCAAAGAGACAGAGCTGGGGTCAGAGGTAAACTTGCCTCTCCCGAGTTTCTATTGCAGAAACACCAAGACCACTGTGACTCTACGACTCTACCCAAGATGTGAGACTGCTTAACCCACAGACATCACCAAATTCAGAAAAGCAGCAGTGGGTGCTCAAATGACATTATAAGTCACATGTGCCATCCTTGGCACTGAGAAGACTGATTAATAGGAGGACAGCTCCTACATAAAATAGAAAATATTTCTTTAAACAGAATTATATACAGAAACAAATCTCATGAGATATTAAAACCACATGGTACCATTTTTCAATTTGATACAGCTATGTTCTTCTAATCCTGCAGTAATATTTTTTTCTTTTCACATATATGATAAATTCATTATGGTCATCCTTTCATGCTACTTCCTAATTATGACATGATCCCTACCTACATACTTTTAATCTGGCTTCCACTATCAGCAATCAATTGAAAATCCTCAGAAAAATTTATAGGATTTATAGGATATATTTATTTTCAATTTTTTTTAGAGGATTTCAAAAATCCTCTAAATTTTCTTTGCAATTTTCAACATGATTTACCACTACTTCCATCTATATTTCCTCCATGGGGATTGATGACACAGGATAGCCTTGGTTTTCTTTCTATCTCTTCAACCATGCTTTCTCCAACAACTTTCCCCTTCTCATTTCCCCAATGTCAACATGCCTATGGAACAGACTTTTTAATCAGGGAGTCAACTGCACATTTTGGGTCTTGACACATGAGGGGAAGCAGTTTGCTTTACGTTGTCAGAACCTCATCATCAACCAGTTCCTTAAAACATCACTGAGATGGTTCTTAGGTTTTCTAAGATTGGGCAAAATAAAATGCTGTTTGTCATATTCTTACTTAAGAGGAGTTTTTGGTAAAGTGTGTGTGCGGGGGGTGTGTGTGTGTGTGTGTGTGTGTGTGCATAAAAAAACAGTCACGGGCAGACTCTTAGGCACGCTAATCGGAGTTTTTCAATTCAGAATACATCCATGATGCAAAAAGTCATTGTAAAATTATCTATTAAGCACTAACTTGGGAATGTGTTAAATATGATAGAAATAATATTTATTCTCTAAGAGTTTCCACTTCTTGCCTATGAAATAGTTAAGGAACAATGCAAGATTAGTAAAAGATTACTATTGGAAGAGAGTTAATTTAGTGCAGCAAACAAATTACCATGAATAAGAAATCTTTCTCAGCCCATAGTTTCGTCTTACAAGATTTGATGGTGTAGTTTTCATGGGAGACTTAGCTATTGGTGGTTTTCTTTTTTCATAGAGGGAACACAAAACATTGTTCTAAATTACTTTTTCTACCAAGTTATATCTGTCATATCAGCTATGAACTTGTTTATATGCTTTGAAAGTTAGGTAAGCTGATCCTGCTTTCCCTGTTCTTCACCTGGTAAGCTCCTGGGGGGTGTGCCTATTTTCTTGGCCTCCTCCGAGTTCTAGTTCCTGAGTGACCCCACTGAGTGAGTATGTGCTATAATATGAAATGCTATCTTATCATTAGGAGGAACCAATTGATCATGAAGAGATGAGTTCCTGGGAGGTCCCAAGATTTGCTCAGGTCAGACAGGGAGAGCAGACTCCTGAATGACATCAGGTGCAGAGCATCTCTTAGTCATCATGTAGTATTAAACTAAATACAGGTTTATGCTAAATCAGATATTTGTATTTTATTCTTATATAGATAAATGGTGGCAGCAATCAATATTTCTTTTATCAAAGAAAACAATGAATTGGGAAAAATTAATATCTAATTTTCCAAATGGATTGGGAAAATATTAACTTTAACAGTAGAACCCATTAATACAGCTCGAGGAAAACTTTCTGGAAAGGAGCGTGCAAACTTCTATGTTAGATTACAGAGTAATAAAGCTATAAAATATAAGAGATGGACCATGGCTTATACATTATTTATTCTAACCCTTTAATTTTTCAGATGTGAAAAATGAGGCTCAGATAATTTGGATGAATTTCCAGGTTATATAACTAGCTATAACAGAATCAGGACTCAAGAACATGGGTATTCTGATTCCCCATTCAGCACAATTTTCCTTATTTAACAGTCTCTTCTGCTGTCCACTTACATGAATTTCTTTCTGAAACCATTGAAAAAGTATGAAAAGATTCTTCAGGTTTCAAAATGAAAGTGTTGAAGTTCTGGGTTGTCACTAATAGATAGTTGATTTACCCATCCTTTTTTCTGGCCCTTAGCCAGCTAAACCAATAAATTTTACTGAAAGAAAATAAGAACTGTTGCTCTGTAATGATCTTTAAAATTTAGTAGCTTGAAAAACATTAGAATTTCACTAAAAATTACTTAAACAAAATTCTTTTAATAGCCTTCAAAATCAACATCTGAACAAATAATTCATTGAGCTATTACATGACCTACAAGCTAACAGGTAAATATTTGGTATTCAAAAGGCAATAATTTGAGTTGGAATTATAAATGTATTTTAGAAAATCTGATTTTTTTTGAGATATTGGTATCCATTAATTTTCGCCATTTTTGTGTATTTCAAATACCCCAGAGTTTAATGGTAGTATTCACAAACTTATTTACTTGCAGTTCTGCCTTTCCTTGAGGCATTTCTAAGTGCCCAAAACTATTAATAAGGATGAATAAATAGACACAAATGAGCTTCTTTTCAGTCATTTACAATTTAGTCTACTATGTGCTAATCCTGTGTCCTCCATTAATCAACCCCAAAACACAAGTCTTCCATTGTGCTCAGTAGAGATGAGGCATACGTGGTGGAATTCAATCAAAATATTAATTTAGACATTTGGGAACCATCACCTTCTTGAGAAAACTATCAGGTAAAATACATTCATTTTCAGCCAAGCTAAATTCCCATGCCCATGAATTGCACAACCCTGTTAAAGTCAGTAAGTGTCAAAGTCTTGAGCTATGGACTAGACAACATTGCCCAATAACCACAATTAGGGTTTCCAGCATCTGCTGTTCCTCTTTTACAAATCTGAATTCTTCTTCCTATGCTATCTCTTATATACATTATTCATGCTGATGTTGAAATACTGACAATTTACAAGGAGAGTTCAGGAGTTTTGTGTAGCACTGAAAATCACTGCCCAAATAACAGAAGGAAAACTTACCCCAGGAAATTATCTCATAAACGTTCTTAAAACCCCATTTTATTACGGTGTGCTTTTAAAAAAATTATAGAGTAGTATTTTGTTAAATCTTTGGTTTGTCCTAAACTCTAAAACTAGATTTTAACCCTCAGTTTCAAGTTCCTTCACTCACTTGCCCAGATTTTACTTCTCTTTTTTCCTCTACTCCATATTTGTCCTTTAATCAGTTAAGTCTACCTACATTGCAATCATCTCTCTTACTCCTGGCCTTCATTCTCACTTACCCTTGAAATATTTTACCAGTATTCAGAATCATCTTCTCCCTCTAATTCACAGAACTCTCAAGATACAACAATTTAATGTAATTGATATTTAAATGCAATGATCATTTCCACTAATCCACTCTATATTCTTCAGGAAATTTAATTCATTTTCCCCTTTGCTCTTTATAACACCAAAACAAAACAAAACAAAACAAATGAGATGAAAGCTCACACAACATGTAAATCAGCCATAAAAATAGGTATTAGCCTTTGGGTCTTTCGCCTGAAAGAAATGAAAGAAGACCTAGAAAGAATCAAAAAGTGTAACTGAAACAAAAATTTTAATATATTTCTCTTTATTAAAAAAATTTGGTTTTTACGGAAATCTGGGTTTTTATAAAACTCTAAATATTATTGTTTTGTGCAAAACTATGTCTTCTCTGATTCAGAAATCAAAGTTTTGGATTACCAAGAAGAAAATTAGATGTGGGGAGGACCAATTTTGCAGGGCAAATTGAAATTTTGAGCAAAACACATTTTGAAAGCTAAGAAAACATGATATAATTATTTGTTTATATTATGCATTCAATTAATATTTACAAATATGCAAAACTCTTTATAGAGGAGATAGGAAGTCCAGGTACAGAGTATCATTTTTGGGTTAAGTACTGCGTGTACATCTTCAATCGCTCTTAATAAATGACTCCTTTGGGTACCCCAAGATCTGTGGCTGAACCAAAAGATTCTCCATAATGCATTTTCTTGAGGATTGTAATAAATGAACTTTTGGCTTGAGGAAGAAGTTGACTTGTTGATTCACTGATCTATTACTAAAGCTCACTCCCGGGGAATCTCTAAAAATATTTTTAACATTAAGTTAAGCAAAGTTTAGAAGGCATTCTAACGTTTTCATACACTCCTTCTATGCAGACCACATTTGTTTTCTGTGTAATCCTTTTCCCCTCCTAACAACAGCTGTAGCATTGTTTAATAGTCTAATGCTATTAACTAAAATTACTAAATTGCCTCTAAGAGAAGCACTAGAGGGGGCCAAAGAGTAACTCGGTGTGGGGTGTTCCATTGGCCTGCCCAATGTCTTATCCATTCAGTACTTACTAAAATACATATACTTAAAGGAATCAATCAGATGATCAACTAACCCAAAAGCTCACTGACGATCTACTACATATAAGGAAGCGATTTTTCAAGAATACAAAGAAATATGTTACTGACAGAGGATTTAACATTGCTACTTTGACTACCCTCAAGCAATAGTCAAGGGTTCATGACATGCAGCAATTTGTAATTTTGCTGAGGCATGAAATTGAATTACATGTGGCAAGAGGTGGGTCTCTAGCAGGAATCCTTTAGCTAGTGTGTGCTTGGATGACTGGCTCACATATCTTCTCACAGTGGTTTAGATAGTCTCTACTTGTGGTCAAGTTACTATGCAGTATTTCTCATGACATGATAAAAAAAAAACTATTTTCTTTGTGAATACTTTTCCTGAAAATAAAGTCAGCTTCTAGTTCTGGTGATGAAAATAAAGTGGAAGCAAAACTATCCAAGAAAGTGATGGTTCTAATCCAGAAAATAGAAGTTTCATGGAGACAATTACATGCTAAACTGATATTCATGAATTTGGGACTGTGGTATCGCTCATGAATATGGAGAGTCTGCTATATAAAATAAAGTCCTTATATTCAAGAATCATTTGGAAAAACATAAAATTCTTTGTCAAGTTACCTACTTACAACCTACATTGTCTTTAGATCATTGCAGACATGAATGCCATTTTAATTACACCTTAAGATCAGGACATCCATGTTATCTGTATCTTAATATTGTGTACAAAAACTACCCTCTTCCATCACACAAGATTTAAGGTACTGAGTAAAACCAAAGTTAGTTTTTTTGGGGGGGTTGGGTTTTTTTCTTAATTGTGGGTACTAGCTAAAACAGCTTAGGCTAAAATAAAGCTAAGAATCAGAAATACCTATTCCAATTAATTGTGGCAACAGATAACATAGACCTGGGCTAAAACAACTCCACAGAAAAGTAGGATTTGATATATTTTCTCCTGTTGCCTCAAACATTTCTTCTAGATAGAATAAGCCTGGAAACATTTTTTGAAGTCCAGAACATGGTGACAATATACATGATGTTGCACAATGGGAAGTATATGGCATATCCTGGCCACCTGTCCCTTACGAAGATCAAGGCCCATCATTTCAGCTTACGGCAGCTGTTGTTTTCCATCCTCCTTTCTTCCTGCTGCTGGCTGTAGATCCAGCCATCCAGGGTCTCCTAACCTTAGGCTGCTACTGTCTGTGGTACTTGTCCTTACTATTTTCACATTATGTAGGCTGTTTCTGTCCTTTTTCAAACTTGTAAAATAGTGCTCCTAATAAGAATTGAAAATCCAATGCTTGACTTCTTGAATATAAAGCGTCCTCTTTCCCTGGACAAGTACTCAGAGAATGGGGGGAAATGGGGATAAAGGAAGTAGGAAAGAAACAAGTCATTTATCTCTTAAAGTTTGCAAAGTACTTTTTGAAAATGAGAATTCTTTGTATTTTTAAAATCCTCTCCACCCATTAGCCTCAACACTACATTGCTGCTATACTTACACCTCGCTCGTTATGTATTTACTTTTTATATAACTAAGCAGCACCCTGTCATAAATGAAATATTCATGCAAAAAAAAAACCTGCTCAAAATGCATTTATAAAAAGAACATATAAAAACTACCATCTGCTCCCACTCCTAGCAAGCCCTTAGATACCCAAGTGTAAGCCCTCTGATTCCACAGAGAAGTAAAGCAATGTGTCCGTGATATATTCCTGAAAGCCAAAACTTCTGACTTTGTATTAAGATGGATCTATGAGCTCCGGCCATCGAAATGCTTAGATCAACATTGATGGGCTTAGATATTGCACATAATGAATGCACGTGCTAGCGTATTGTAATGGGTAGTCATACCCGGTCATGTTGTGCTGAAAAGAGCTGAAACTCTTCTGGGAAGTTGCAAAAGCATTTTGTAGTCTATTGATACCATCAGTACTTTATAGTATGCCTTCCGTTAAAGAAAGTTGTCCAGACATTCCAGGGCTCCAAGCTGAAGTGTGGGCACTTGGATACCTTATTGGTTTTAATTCAGCTAAGAAAGGTAGGGATACTTGTGATCTACTTAGAGCATTCGACTGCTCATACTTGGAGTATCACCAATGCTACACATAATAAGATAGCATGACCTTCTCAGTAGTTTAATTTCTCCTAAATGGTAATTTGCACCTTTATAAGTTCTATGAACACCTTAAAGAAATTCTCCCCTGCTGTACCCTTCCCTTCCTATCCAGTACATCCCCACCTTCCTCAATGTTCAGTGTTATCCATTCTGAACTCTGTATATGGAATTTTCATGTTTTTTTCCCGAAATCAATTGGAATTAAGTCTGCCTGCAAGTAATCAAAAGGCAAAATAACAGTGGCATAAACAAAAAGAGTTTATTTTTGTCTCATAGGAAAGATATCCTGAGGCAAGCAGTCTATAACTTAGTGGTTCCAAGATCCTCAGGAAACCAGGCTCCTTTTTCTTGCTGCTCCATCACCCTCAGTGTTTTTTTTTTTTGTTTTTTTACCCTCAGTGTTTTGACTTATGGTTGAAGATGGCTTCTTCAGTTCCAGTCATTCCATTGCATTCCAGACAGCAAGAAGAAGAAAGTTCTGCTCCTCCCTTTCTTAATAAGACTTCCTGGAAGTACCACACACTTTGGATATACTTTTTTGACTAGAACTTAGTCACACTGCCAAATCTTGCTGTAAATTACTCTAGGAAACGTAGTCTTTTTAGCTTGACACATTGCCACCCGAAACATACTCAAAGTTCTTGCACAAAAGAGGAGGGGGAGAAGAGTTGTTGGGATGGGCAACTCGTAGCCTCTGCTTCTCTTCCTCAGATCATATCATAACTTGCTGTTACACATCATTTGTCCAGGTTTAGATTTCTAATTGTCTTAATTAGTTAAATAATCCAGATGCTCAATATTCAGTAATCAAATTATAAATAAAATGAAGATAAAAATAAATAGAGAAAAGTTCTGGGGTACATCAATAAGGCCCTGGCTCATTGCTACACTTCGTTTTTGTGTAAAGGCAGTTCTGAGACTGCCTTCAAATGACTAACAACACTTAATTACTTAAAGGAATATAGAATTAGGCCTATAAGTCTATGGCCAAGAATCTTGATGCTTTCCTCATCAATAGGATGTCCATATATTTTATGAACCAAACTAGAATACTTTTGAGAGTGTGAAAGGGGAGGTCATCAATAATTACACTGGAACATCAGGGGTAAATCAGGACTATTCAGAAAAAACTAGGGTGTATTGTCACCCAGATCACCCTCCATACTGGATCCCTTCACATGCCAGACCTCGCATATACATTGGTTTACTATTATTAATTAACCAGTCATTTCTCATTGGAAATGTGTTAGGATATGAAGAAAACATGGCAGAATTGGACTACTGTACACATCATGTCTCTGAATTAGATAGTGAAGAAACTAGTTAAAGGGTCCAGATTAGCTATAAAGTAACGTTAATGAACTATTTCCAGCTATTCATCCTATTGTGAAACCAAAATTGCTCCAGGAAATGGGTATGAGAGATAGACATCTACTCCTAGTGCCCAGAATCTAGTCAAAAGGAATTTTTCTCAAGAATCTCTGAGTTTGTAGTATTTTTATCCATCTGAATAGTTTGTCACTTTAATCAGTAACCTGTGACAGTTGACAGCTGCCAGTTGGGAGGACTGGCTCTGGCTAAAGGCCAACCATAAAGAACAAGGCTGAGTGTGAGAGCCTAGGCTGACAAACTATTCCCAGTTTTGTCATGGGCCACTAACATGTTGTTATTTTTGAAAATCACCTCTGTCTATGACAGAACCTAACACCAGATTCTACCTTTTTCTTCATTCCCATATGTTTTTGTACAATTTTTTTCTGAAGCATATTTCTGTCTGAAATAAGATTACTATCCATTAAATTGTACCTTATTGGTCTGGAAGCTTCCAAAGATGCTTAATGCTCAACTAAGGAGAAACAAAGGCACTAGTAGAATTTGGGTTAGTAATAATTATTAGAAATATTCCTAAACATTCACATTATACTTTCTTTGTTGTTTCTGAATTCTTCTTTCCCTAAGTGAGTTTAAGAGGAACTGTGTATCATGCTAGTTCAAAACATGGATTTTTTGAGTCAGACTTCCTAAGTTAAAATCCCCACTCTGTCACTTTCTAACTGTGTAACTCTGAGCCTATCAACTCTCTGTAAAATGAGAGTTATTACCTCATGGTTTCTGGAATATTTATGGAGTTAATATGTTTAAAGTGCTTAGAGTGCCTGGCATACAATAAGAGCTTTTTAAGTGTTTGCTATTTACGACCTAAAGAGGGACATGGGATATAAAACTTGTCTCTGTGTATAGATCCAATCAAACACACAGAGTTCAAAACCAACTCATCTTCTATAAAAACTTGTGCCTTTTTCATGGCATCCCAATCTTTGTCAAGTCTATCGCTTTCTTCTACACACCTGGCCTCTAAACCTTACTCTTCACTTTTTCTTCCCTTTCTCTTCTCCCTCACGTCTAAAAGTATTCCAGACTTCTTCCAAAATCATTTCCCTTCTTTCTCTTCCCACTGCCATTGGCCTAACTCAAACTCTCTTTTACCCCTTGCCCAAATAATTCCAAACTTTCCTAACTTGTCTTTGTACCTCCAGGCTACTCCCTTCAAAACCATTTTTATACAGTTTATAGAACATTGGTGTTAAAATCCTACTGTGGATCCTCCTTGCCCAAAACAATCCCTAACCTACCCATCATGGCATTTAACAGTTTTGTGATAAGGTTGCAAAGTTCCTGTCTTTCCATTCCCATCTTCCTCCACCCTCATGCCCCAGATAAACTAGATAACCAACTGTGCATTTCGGCACCTTAATATTTTTTTCCCACACTCTTCCAACTAAATATTGTAGAATGTTCTTTTGCTCTTTGTTTTCTGGATATCAAAGACTTACTTATTTTAAAGGCCCAGCAGAGATGTAAATGTCTACATAAAACTTTTTTTTTTTTCCTTGCGGTACGCGGGCCTCTCACTGCTGTGGCCTCTCCCGTTGCGGAGCACAGGCTCCGGACGCACAGGCTCAGCGGCCATGGCTCACGGGCCCAGCCGGTCCGCGGCATGTGGGATCTTCCCAGACCGGGGCACGAACCCGTGCCCCCTGCATCGGCAGGCGGACTCTCAACCACTGCGCCACCAGGGAAGCCCATAAAACTGTTTTTGAGTTATGAGTTCTCTTTCCCTCCTTGGAGGTTCTGTGACTTGCACGTCTGTGATAGCTCATTACACTGTCCTTTAGGTTATAGTTTCTTATTAAGACTTCCTCGGGGCCTTAACCCACATGTCCATCTTTGTTCTTCCTAGTCAAGTCCCTCCTCCTACACACTGGGAACTCCAGGGCCACTGTATATGACTGTGAGATTTTTGCACTACTTTGAAGAATGGATCTACGGCTAGCTCATCCTCTGCCTGGTCAGGCCGCACTGTCTGTATCACCAAAAAGGGGGAGCCTTTTCCTAGTCAATCTACCCAGAGTCTGCCAAAAAGGGACTGCCTCCTTCTTTCACTCCCTCCAATAAGCAAGCCATGCACCTCTGGAAGGAACTTCTTTTTCTCAATTATGCACAGGTGAGGTTTTGGCTAGCACTGATTCTGGACACTCATAATAAGTTCTTAAAGAAACAAATCAAGATTGTTACAGACTTGTGACAGAAGATGTTAATGAGGCTATGGCAGATAGCCTCAAATCTCAACGATCCTGGCTTCTCTACAGCAGACACCCTCCTTCACCAAGATCACACAGGATAGTGATGATCAACAAGAAGGTTACATGATCATGCATGTGAGCAACTATATCTCACGGCTATGAAATGCATGAATGAGTTAGGACAAGACAGGCCATAGTAGCAAAAGATTCCAGTTTATATAACAACTCAGATATGAATGAATGTTATCCCTTGTTCACATAATATTCCAAAGAGGATGTTCTTTGTTTCAAGCAGCTCTCCTCCACATGGTGATTCAGAGATGAATTTGCAAGGTGGATAAGAGAGAGCATTTTGTACAAAGGCATAGAGGCGGGAGAAACCATAGCAGCTTTAGAAAACTGCAAATAGTTTTGTCTAGCTAGTGCACTGGAAGCATGAGGGAGTGAGGCAGAAGCTAAGGCTGGCAAGATAGGCAGGGCCGAGAACGGGAATCTATTTAAAAGTCCTGTAAAGAATCGAGCTTTGTCCTTCAAGGGATGGGAAGCCACTGGTGTTTGTTCCTTAGTTTATTGGTGTTGTCATTGTTTCTTTTTAATCAGGATAGTTAATGTCATTTGGTAAGAATATTAGAAAATTAGCACGGCCAGTAGTATGTAAGCTGATTTGGATTGCTGCGAACAGAAAGGCAGGATCACCAACAAGGCAAATATTACATTCCCGAAAAGACAGTGAGAGCTCAAAATTAGGCAGTGGCAGTGGAGATGGACAGCAAGGGAGAAGCAAAAGAGCTACTTAGGAAGCAGGTCAGAGGAAGCTTGGTAATTATCTGAATTCAAGGGATTAGAAAAAAAAAGTTGAGGATGCTCCAGCTTTCTGGCTGAATTGAAGTCTGTGTCTGTGCCTACAAAAATCAAAAGTTATTCATTTCTACTTTAACACTGAATTTACCTGTGCTATCTAATAAGATTTTTTATTCTGGTCACTAGTGAACAAATTGAAGGAAAATAAATGCCCTTTCTACTACTAATCCTCTGGAGGCCATGCAGCTAAGACTCTTCAAGGTGGAATATAAGAATCCATCATATTGCCAAAATAAAGTCTCCAGGATCCCTATTGGTTACGAAGGAAAGTTAACTGGCAAAAACTGACTGTAACCTAACCTTTCAACAATGGTTGTCTGACCTAAACATCACCAAAAAAAAAAAAAAAAAAAACACCACACCACCTCCTGGAGCTTCAAATTAGAATTCACTTTGCTTATTCCAAAGTTGCCATTCAGTATTTGTTGTCTTACTTTGTTTTACAAAAAACTGGAATTTGAAAATTTACAGTCCTCAATAAAAATCCGCACGTATTAGAAGATTCCTTGCTCCACACAGCATTGTGAAGGTAGCAAAATTCACAGAGCCTTGTGCTTGCTGCTTTATTTTCCTGGCAGTGGAAAAGGCACACTGGCCGCTTGAATCCATCTCCCAGGATTAAAGAAAACTGGAAATGGCTTGACTCTACGAGGCTGGCTGAAGATGGCACTCTATGTTGAATTGGCACAGCTCTGCAGCATTGGAATGCTATTTCTTGACAGGGTTGGATGGCATATGTAGTTTTGTGTATTGTTCTGGTGCTTCTTAAATCAAGCTGCCCAATTTAAGCCAAACAAATGTTCTATTCTCCACTGCCCCTCAAATCACACCGATCCCTTGCTTGGTCAAATCATACCCCCCTGATTGTGCTCTGCAAACTTCCCATAATGCGGAAAAAAGACTTTCATCATAATAGACATTAATAAAACAATACACTCAAGTATGCTATAAATGATTCAATATTTTTATTTTAATTACATTATTCCTATAGTTGTTAACTGTTTAAATTTTTAGTGAGTAAATGAGTGAAAGTCTATAAACGTGTATAAAATAAGTGGCTATACATGAAAACAAAAATGGTTTTCAGACTTTAAATCAGTTTCTAGATTACTTTATATCTTGAAGACAATTTACCTGCATTAAATTATATCCACCATTCAACCAAAGAATGTCTGTCGCCACTGTGACTTTTGTGTAAGAGAAGAGACCAACTGGAAAGGAACACTGAGTGTTGGGCCTTTCCTCCAACATGATGAGTATCCAAGTTCTCAAACTATTGCAGGTTTGTTCTTTACTGGAGTCAGATTTGACAAATTTCAGGATGATTATGGATACATTCGTCTTAAGATTTTAATCTTCTTTGTGAACTCCTAAAGGTGCTCCACAATTATCACCACTGATCTAGATCATTTATAAGCTTTTTTACCAATCACTCAAATGCAAATCCATGGTCATGCCTTGTTTCTCCTGTGTTCCTGGACCTCAGCTCCCACGGCCTACCAGGCAAATTTTTGGCAAAACTGGGCTCATGACTAATAATTCCCAGCACGAGGCACCACAAGGAAAATCGCTGCATTTTGATAGTGGCATAAAGTCACTTATGTAAGTTTTTGGCATCTCACAAATCATACCAGTTGAGTGGCATCTAAGGATACCTGAAGTCACGCAGGAAGGCAAGACATGTGATCTAAAGAATACCTGGGCCAATAATAAATTCTAACTGATATTCTAGATGTCTGTAAAGTTTCAAAGTGGATAAGAGTAAAGTTCTGATCAAGGAAGTAAAACATGAAAAAATGGCTAAATTGGTGTTATGTTCTGAATCTTTGTGTCCCCTCCAAATTCATAGGTTGAAATCCTAACCCCCAATGGAGTGGAATGGTATTAGGAGGTTGGGCCTTTGGGAGGTGATTAGGTCATGGGATGCAGCCCCCATGAATGGGATTAGTGCCCTTACAAAAGAGACCCCAGAGAGCCCTCTCACGCCTTCTGCCACGTGAGGACACAGTGAGAAGAATGCTATCTATGAATCAAGAAGAAGACCCTCATCAGACACTGAATCTACCGAATCTGCTGGTGCCTTAACCCTGGACTTCCCAGACTCCAGAACTGTGAGTAATAAATGTTTCTTGTTTAAGGCACTCAGTCTATGGTATTTTTGTTATAGCAGTCCCAATGGACTAAGACAGTTGGTGTTAACACAGGGCACCCCTATGTAATACTCTAGCTAGATTCTCAAAGCCCATTTACCTTCCTTCAACATTTTGTGAGGTTTCTATTATAAAATCTACACCCCAGACTCCAAGCCCTTTTCCTACTTCATATTTCCTGCTGAGGGCTCACCCTGGCTGTATCATCACACCACTGCATGTTCAGAATCTCTCCTATGGATGTCAACTGCTCAGAGATCAGCAGATCTCTACCCTGTAGGAGGACAGAATATGCCTATGGGCCTTTTATACTGACGAAGTTCTCTCTTCTCTTATCATAATGCTCGCTGCTTTCGGCCTTCGGCAGTTAGCTTCAGGTAATTTTTTATGTCACTTTCCTTTTCCAGGTCTCTCTTTGAACCCTGACCTATGGACTGTCTGGAGAACATCAGCCTCCCTCCACCCTGTTTTAATAAGATCACTCTTTCTAGCCTCTTAGATCACCAGGAGAAGTAGGTGGGGGAAGAAAGCATTCTGTTTGTTTTTCATTGCAAGCCCCAGGTCCGGTCCCTTTGGAAACAAACAGATGAAAATTCTGCAGTCACTGGATCAGTCTGTTTTGCCTTAGATAAACCTTTTTGGATCTGAGAAATAAGCCTTTTATTCATTTTTTAACATTTAGTTTTCTTTACTGTGGTCAATGTTGTTTAGCTTCATTTTTTTCTCCTTATTCCTCTCTTTGCTTTTATTTCTTCTCTGTAGCTCTGCTGCCAGCCCCTGCCAAGTTTCTTTATCATCTGTCTCTACAGCCAGCTTAACTTTCTGAGCCAATGGTGTCAAAGCAGAATGCATATGGGTACTGTCAATCTCACATGGTACAACTTGGAATTAATTTCTTATGCCTATCCATGAGCAGAGTAAAACTTGGGTGGCCTTAAGTCTCTAAATTAAAGTGCTCTCTTCCTAACTCTCTAGTCCCACTCCTGCTATTTTAGCTCAAATGGAAAGCCTCAGGGTCTGCCTAGAGGCAAGACATGTCCTCAGCTTTTTCCCAAGCCTCTTACCTAGCTTTCTTCTAAGGCTTGGGCCCACCCAGAATCCCAGCCTCACTTGTTCGTGGTCTAACACCCTGCCCAGCACTTGCTAATCCCTTGCTTCCTAGCCTTTCAGTCACTGTCTGCTCTGGTCCTGCCCTAAACGAGAGGCTTCTCTCCAAAAGCATCTGTGTCAGAAAACTCCCTATCATTCCATGTGCACACCACGACAAGCCCCCATATTTTCTGGGACCCAACATGAGTTTGGACAATATCCTCTGATATTGCCTTCACCTTAGTCAGGCACTGGAGCCAACCTGGCTGGTGCCCTTTGCCCTAGTGAATGAGTCTCGGTGTGGTCCCAGCTCACTCTCCCCACAGATGGCCCTGGATTAATGCCTCAGCCAAAGCTCATGCCATATCTTGCATACATCCTAGATCCTGTGTATTCTCTTTGCTGAATTCACTTTTCTCTAGGTACTAGCTGGCAACCTGTTTATTTCCTCATAATGCAGTACTCATTCAACCTTCACAGTGTCCATATGAGAGAGATAACATTTAACCCCACTTTCTCTGGAAGAGCATTAGACTTGGAGAGATTAAGTCACTTGCCTATGGTTAATGAGATAATAAGTGATAGAGTCGAGATTTGAACACCAAGTTCTCGTTCTCACTCTTATCCTTGATTACACTCAGTATTGCATGCCCTGAAAGAAGTGCTCTTATCCTGTACAGTCTTTTAAGTCCCATTTAAGTATCAGTTTCCCAGGAGATAATTATTTCACTCAGTCACCAAAGATTTTCTGAGTACTCAGTAAGTGCCAATGGCTGTACTAAGCCCTGGGGACATATCAGTTAACTAAAGAGGTAGTAGCCACTCAGAACAAGCTGTGCTCAGGTATAGATGCTGCAGTTATGGTTTAAGGTAAACAAGTTCCACCAGAGAAGGTGTTCAACGCCCTGAGAAGGCTTAGGCTCATCCACGGCAGGCTCCAAGCACAGAGGGCCATACTGCCATCCTCTGTGGCTCCGGCATTCATCACAATTTCTACATTTAGTCATGAACAGGGCATTTGGCATTTTAAACTAATCTAGTGAGAATCTGGAATGTCAGAGCCAGAAAGAACAACTGAGGTTATCTGGTTTAACCATCTTACTTTAGAAATTAAATAAATAAATAACATCTAAGAAGTTAACTTTTCAAGATGACATTGACATGTAGTGAAAGAATCACTTACTTCCTTTTTTTTTTTTTTTTTTTTTTTGCGGTACGCGGGCCTCTCACTGTTGTGGCCTCTCCCGTTGCGGAGCACAAGCTCCGGACACACAGACTCAGCGGCCATGGCTCACGGGCCCAGCCGCTCCGCGGCATGTGGAATCTTCCCGGACCGGGGCACGAACCCGTGTCCCCTGCATGGGCAGGCGGACTCCCAACCACTGTGCCACCAGGGAAGCCCAATCACTTACTTCTTAAATACAGTTGTTCCAACTCCTCATCCACTGCTTTCACTGATATATCACATAGTCTCCTGGGGAAAGGATGGGATACATATTGAAGCCAAATTTCCATGGCTTTAGGCAAAAATCTCATGACTGTGGATCAATTTCTCAGAACAAAGCTCTTTCATTTAAGCCATTGTCCATAAGGCATTTCCTCTGGAGTTTTTTAAAGTGGTATCTAACAATCAGGCAATGGGAACAATGTAGATATATAGGACTAGCAAATACTACTACTGATCGTATCCAATGGTGTACGGTCTTAGCACTGTCACCTGTTAGAAATGGGGGAAAAACCCCAGAAAACTTAGAGAACCCCATCTCCCCTATCAAACCTGCTAATTAATCAACATTACCACACGTTTCTGTTTCTTTTCCAGACCCTCTTATCCATACCCATCTAGACAACATTCTTGGTTGTTTTTTTTGGTTTTTTGTTTCTTGCCACTGAGGATATTAGGTTAGCATGACTCGGTCTATATAGCCACCACATTCTCCTCTTATAAGTTTACAATTTTTGCAGTTTATCCTGGTGCTTAAGGGTATAATCATCTTGCCTCTCCCACCCTGCCCCTTGCAGTATGAAATTAGTAGCTTTGTTTTTTTTTCCTTCTGACACACTTGCCTTGTGCTATATTTAACTCCTGTACATTAGCATTAATATCCAGCCACATAAGTGAAGATGCTGCTGTGCATTACTTCCACTAGGTACAGTAGGGGTTTATTCTGCTAATTCCTTTTGGGGATAGTGAAAGAGATGCAAATACAATAAGAAAAGGGCTGAACCTTCTTGCCACAGTATACTGAATACAAATCTTTGTAAGGTTTTTATGTGCATGATTTTATTCTTTTGCTTTTTACCTACTTTTTGCCTTTGGTTTTGGCTGGCACACAAAGCAACTTACAAAAAGGGAGGCTGACAAAATAAATGTTTCCCTGAAAAGAACATCCTCTTAACATAAAAAGAAACACAGAAGATCCACAACCTAAATTATTGTTAAAGATTCCCAACCGTCTAGAACAATACCTAGTACATCGTGGGTCCTCAAAACTTTGTTTATGAATAAAACCAGATGTGATTTCTTCCCTTCTGGCTCATCTTCCTTAGGTTGGATAGGGATTCCACATATGCTGAGAAGGGAAAGATCATAAACCAGAAAGGGGTGTGGTCATTACAGGCTACTTAATGTATTTGTCTAATTCTTTTTATTTTATTCTTCCTTCTTAATTTTTGTTCTGTAAAATCTCTTTCTCCTTCTCCACCTTTTCCTCCTTCTTCTTAACACCAGTCTCTCTTTTCATTTGCCTTTTTTTATCTGTTTAAGCACTCTGGCCACAGTAGGATTTTTTTTGTTTGTTCTTTTTTAATGTAAAAAATCGCTGCCGCATTAGAACAAAAAATTGATTTTTTTATTGCTTTTTACTCAAGTAAAAAAGCTACCTTTTTTTGTCTTGGTTTAACTTTGTTTTGTGAGAAAAGGCAACACAAAAAATACTTTTTTGATTCTTAGGTGGTGATTTTTAATGAATATGCTAAATATGACAGATTATAATTTTAGTCAGTTAAGGAACTGGGAATGGTTTGTGGGAGAGGAGGAAAAGGGAGGAAGAAGCATTGGGAAGGTAGAAACACTCATATGTAACAGAAAAGGATGAGGAGGAAAGATAAGTAGAATGGGAGAAAAGTGGGATTGAGACTGGCATGGAAAGTTAATGGCTCAAAAGGAGGGGAGGTCTACGCGTACCCTCAAAGGTCTTTCTGAAGGACTTCCATGGGGAGGGGGAGCAAATGTGTGAAGTGGTGGTGCTCTCTGCATCACGTCCACCAAGAACACTGGGGCTGCTCTCTTCTTAAAGATCAATGAATCTATCCCCTCTATGAACCTTACTACCAGACTCTTGGTCCTTGAGCTGGTTCAGAGGGGAAGCCAAGTGGAGCTAGAGAGACTTCTAGGATGACATCCAAAGTCAGAGATCTCTGTGCAGAAGCACTTCTGCCTGGTGCAAATGAGAGTGCACTCGACTCAGGGAGATTACAGCTAATAAAAAAATCTATCCAATAAAGAAAAGTCTAGCTGGGTTGATAGTGAACATGTACAGTGACACACAGCCCATGCCCCTTCTAACTGGTCAGTGCTGATGCTTTGTTAATAAGTATTTTGAGTATCACTAGCTACCTTGGGATAGTAACTGAAAAAGAAAATGAAGATATTTGAGATTACATATACCTCTAGTTCTTTTAAACACATCAGTTTAAGCAAGTTAGGTTCATTCATTCATTCATTTATTCATCCAACAAATGTTTACTGAGTGCTTACTATTGCCAGGCAACGTCCTAAGCAATCGGAAATAAGGTTTAAGATAAAATTGGTGGCCCAATCTAGGGGTACTTGTAGATCATTCTTAGAAAATTGTATTTGGTTCTTTTCTAATAGGGAGCCAGTGAATTTTAAACAGAAGGGTAGTGTAGTCAGGTTGCTACTCAAAAACATTACTCTGATAGCCAGATATAGTTACAGGCTAGAAAAAATGCTGTTGTAATAGTATAAGTAAGAATGATGATCACTTTAACCAAATCTGCAATGAAGAGCCTCGTCAAAAGATACTTAAAAATGGAAACAACAGGACATGGGGCCACGTTCGGTAGTGAGAGTTAGAGGAGTCAAGGGTGCAGGATGATTCCTGGGCTCCTGAATGGGATACATGGAATGTAGGGGCTTACTTCAGAAGGAGTGACCTTGTCGAGGGGGAGAGAAGGCCACGAGAGGAGGACAAGAAGCAGAGGGGCATATTGAGGGCAAAACTGAGAGGAACAGAAGAGCTGAGAGGAAGGCTGAAGAAGCTGTGCAGCAGGAGAGGCTGAGGAGATGTGCTCAAAGGGTTAGGAAGAGGATCTGGACAGTGCGGCGAAGTGGAGATAATACCCTGTACATAGGATGGTTCTGAGCGTTAAAGATTATAATATGTTTAGTCTCTAGCACAAGGCCAAAAGATTCCTTCACTGTCTCTTTTCCCTTTAGTTTTACCCTCCTCCAGGCCATCAACTTCTGAGCTCATTTTCAAAAAAGAGGTTACATTAGACCAGCGCCCTTCTTATCATCCCTCATGTTTGCCTTTACTTACAGAATAGAGGCCACAGGTGTTCCTTCATGGTCTGATCCCTGCTTCCCCTTTTAGCTCTGTGGCTCATTACCTTGGCATCTCTCTCCAGCTATACCATATTTAGAGCATCATGCTCTTTTATACCTTCAAGTCTTTGGACAAACTGCTTCATCTTCCTAGATTGTCCTCACCTAGTTCTCTAACTGCATCAACTTTTCAAGACTTCAGTTCAAGAACCTAGTTCTCCATGTAGCATGACCCCTACTCAGCACTAACCCCCCATCCACACACCAAAATCCTTCTTCCTTGCTGCCACAATATTTTGTAAATTCTGCCAGTTATACTTAAGCGCTGTTTTAACTATGTGTTTATGTATTTGAGTTTCCCCCACCCAACAGACTGATATATCCATAAAAGCAGAATGATTTCTCATTGCATCCTCAGTAATTTTATATAGCAGATGCTCAATATCTATTTAATGAATGCATGGTTTTAGTGTAAAGCCATGAGTTCTACAGGTTAAGTAGGTACTGCATTAAACATTTTAAAGCCATGTGAACAAAGAATAATGTAGGACAATACTTTCTTGGGAGTCTTGTGGTCAGTTGTCTACCCTGAGGCTAGATTAAATTTGAGGTTCAGCAGATTATTACTGTACTGGCAAGATCCAGGCCCTAAAATCGTATTACCCTAAAGGTTTTTTTGCCCAGTCCTAGTTTCTTTTCTTTCTTTTTTGTTTCTTAAGAATTTTTAAAATTTCATCACTTTTACTTACTTACTTATTTATTTATTTATGGCTGCACTGTGCAGCTTATAGGTACTTAGTTCACCAACCAGGGATCGAACCTGGGCCCCATGCAGTGGAAGCACGGAGTCCTAATCCCTGGACCGCCAGGGAATTCCCCCAGTCCTAATTTCTGATATAATATGGAATTAATAAACAGTTTGAGAGAGAGAAGGCATAATGTAGTATGCCTGGATTCAAATCCCTCTCACTGGTTATTACTAACTGTATGATCATGGGCTACTTAATTAACCTCTCCATTGTTCAGCTTCTTCATTTAAAAAACAATGGTGATAATAATGGGACATACCTCCCAGAGATGTTATGAGAATTGAGTTTAATACGATGAGTGAGTTAGAACAATGTCTGGCCCATAATAATAAGTCTTAGTTCTATGATTTGTGACTTCTTTTAAGGATATTAGTAGCTGAAGTTATAAGTATCCATATACCACTCTGTAGGTATACACAGTTAGCAGGATAAGCACCATATGCCAATAGAATTTCCTGAAAGCCCCAAGGGAGGTCCAGATCCTATAATGAAGTCAACATGTGTTCCCACTCATCTTTCTGTCTGAGCTCCTTCTCCACCATGAGGTCCTTTCAGAACAAGTTCTGTAGGTAAGAATGAAGGCAGAGCAGAGTACTCAGGGATGAGACTTTGTTTTTAAACAAGAAATTTGAGAAGAATAGATACTAGTGATGCCAATCAACAAATATCCTTTATATACGTACTAAAGTTGAAGCACTGTTCTAGGTACAATGAGGTCAATCTTTTTTATTCGGGGCTCTTTAAAAGACCTCTAAAATCATGCAGACTTCTCATGATTTTTGGCCTTACAGGATCCTTATACTATGACAAGGAAGAATCTGGGTTGGTTTTTTTTGTTTTTTTTTTTCCTGCCTTGTGCTGCCTTTTTTTTTCTTTCTTTCTTTCTTTCTAAAATAGCACTCCTATCAATGTGTGTAGGTACTATGGTGATAGCTGCTATATAAATACAGGAAGAGAGAACGAGAGAGGAGGGAGAGATAATTAACTCAGTTGTATAAGACTTTCTTCAAGAAGCAGAATAAAGGTTCTCATAATTTCATTCCTATCCCCAAAGTGGCAGAAAAGAGTGTTACAATCAGCCCTAGAGCACAATGCTGACTCCAAGACAGAGTCCACTTGATTCTTCCACATGACCATGCAGAGGAATCCACTTTCCCTCCTGCTTTTCCCCCTGTGTAAATAACTTCTTTATAAATGGGAAAATGGAGAACAAGCTTTTTAAACAGTTGTCATAAATTAGAATAAATTGCATTAATTCAAAATGTAAAACTAGGAGAGCCAGGAGAACATGCAACATATTTTCCCCAAATAACACTGTGAAAAAGCACAAGTGTATACTTTGGGCATATGTATATCTTTCCTCTGACTGACAGCCTGAAGGATAGTCCATGTGATTTTTGTGTTGCTGAGGTGGAAACAACCTTTATTTGGACTGAATAGCAGAGTAAACAGGAGTGAATAAGAGACACAAAAGTTTACAGTACAGACGGTTTTTCGATTCTTTTTAAAAATTGTATGCCTTATCAATTAAAGGTGCACTTGTCTTTTGTTCTAGTCAACTGTCCTAGAGCCTTTTCATGGTTGTACACCAGAAAAAATTAGAGGTGGTCAGTAAATTATGTCCTGGGTTAATGCCACACAGGTTAAATGTAGCAGTAAAAGCTTATCTTTTCTACCTTTTATCTGTAAAAATTAAGATTTATCTTGCAGTGTAGTTATGTAAGTCATTAAGGAAACTAAAAAACTTAGTGAAAACAAGCCAAAATAAAAATATAGAGATTATCATACTAACTGAAGTAAGCCAGACAGAGAAAGACAAATATCATAAGATATCGCTTATATGTGGAATCTAAAAAAAAAAAAAAAAAAAGATACAAATGAACTTACATATAAAACAGAAATAGACCCACAGACATAAAAAACAAACTCATAGTTACCAAAGGGGAAAGACAGGGGGACGGATAAATTAGGAGTTTGAGATGAACATACACACGCTACTACATGTAAAATAGATAACCAACAAGGACCTACTGCATAGCACTGGGAACCATACTCAATATGGGAAAAATATCTGAAAAAACTAGATATATATGTATGTATAACTGAAGCACTTTGCTGTGCACCTGAAACTAACAGAACATTGTAAATCAACTATACTTCAATTAAGAAATTCAATCAAACAAGGAAGATATACATACATATGCATTGTGTATGTGTGTGTACACACACATATACCCATGTTTTTTGGGGGAATGGGTTAAAGATTTTGAAGATTCAAGGAAAATGTTAAAAGGTGTGCCAAAAAGTGGTCTCCAGAGACACCAAAGAATCTGTTTAAACTATAATTACGGTTACCTGTGAACAGCATACACCTGTGCACCTAAGAGCCTTCTTTCTAGAACTGGAAGAGCATTTTCCTTCCCACACAGTCATCTGGCTCTGTCATCTGTATGAACTGCCTTGGGTAACACAGGAAGGGATAATGTAGCCATCTACCTTCTGTCAACAAGGCCCCCTTACCCATTCTGGGGGGCAAAAGGCTATTCTGCTTGAATTGTCCACAGTTTTATGATAGTAATGTCAAAATGTAAGCTAAAAGAGCACTATCTAAATATTTACTCAGCATTTTGGTTTCATATGATTATGGCATTGAATCATGGTGTATATTTTAAACTGTGTCAAATACTGCCTTTATTCCCAACATTTTTTGACCACAGAATCTAGGGCAGTGAAAAGGTCTAATTCAGCGGGCTCTTGAGGGATGAGCGAACAGACTCGCAGGCCTGAAGACCTGTCCTTGTTTCCGCAGGCTCTTCTGCCTGCCTTGAAAAGACTGGTTATGACTCTCGAGGGTGCTCTAATCTGGAACAATTCCCACAAAACAATCAATGGCATATCATCATTTCTTTCCTTTTCCCAAAGAGCAGGATGTACAGAAAATAATGCACATGTAGTAAAGAGCTGAGAGCCTAATGCACATAGGAAAAGTGCTGCCCTCCAAACCAGCACATCAGGCCACCAGATACCAGTCTCGGGCAGCAGTCAGTCATCATTTTCTTACACGAGCCACACTCTTCTCTCAGGACTGATGCATCTTCTTCCCCTCTACATACAGAATTAGCTGAACAAAGTAAAAATAAAAGGACTCTGGGGCTGCAGATGGCTGACCAGCTGTTTCTGGGTGACTACTCATGAATCAGTGCCTCATCTGAGCTTTAGTGCTTCCATGTTTTGGGGGCAAAATATTCTGCATTTTGGAAAAGTAGTTCATGGAAAATAATACAGCAAACTAACATTTATAGAAAACCACAGTAATCTTGTAACAAATGTCCTAAATTATGTACTCAAAAGCAGATCCAATTTTACCCAAGGTTCTCTGTCTGCCTTGCTTGTAGGACCCCTTTTTGTTGTTGTTTATAACTGCAGCTCCTCCCAACCTCCAACCCAAGTGCATCTTTTTTTTTTTTTTTTTTTTTTTTGCGGTACGCGGGCCTCTCACTGTTGTGGCCTCTCCCGTTGGGGAGCACAGGCTCCAGACTCGCAGGTTCAGTGGCCATGGCTCACGGGCCCAGCCGCTCCGCGGCATGTGGGATCTTCCCGGACCGGGGCATGAACCCGTGTCCCCTGCATCAGCAGGCGGACCCTCAACCACTGCGCCACCAGGGAAGCCCCAAGTGCATCTTTTTAAATGATATACCACTTTATACAATCTACCACACAGAAGACAAAATTCAGCCTGGAGAAGGAGCAAGGGGGTGGGGGGTGAAGGATTTAAAGGACTTCACTTTTCTGTCCCCTTTGGAGATTCCTATTATATTTTTTCATTTAATTTGATGGTAAGATTAATACTGCTTTTAAAAGCTTCCTGGTTCCCTTTAGTACAATATTCATTTCTCAGAGCTTAAGTGCAATGTTGGGGGTATTAACAAAATAGAAGTAAGATGGAACTTTACATTCCAACCTCTCCCACGCTCCTTCAAAGCGGAAGTTTCTGACAAGACAGGAGTTTCACTGAAGCCTTTTTCTGGTTGCCCTCTTCAATTTTTAGATGATTGTTTGATGTAAATATCTATAAGAGGATTTATTTTAATACACAGGGGAGCAGAGATAGCTCCAATGCCTATTATCAGGAAAACGGCATTTTATGTGATGGGAGAGTAAGGAACCCTTCTGTGATCATTTTTATTCAATGAAAGCCATTCCTTTGGGTGGGAGAGTCAAATGCTAGTACCCACACATGCTGCATGCATACCAGCACGAGCGGGAGGAATGCAGATTTCTGTATCTGAGAGCAGCTGCTAAGTGAAATGGAACGTCCAACAGATGGCTGCATTGTCATTGTTGGGGGAGGAGGAGAGGGGAGCTATTTTGGTTTTTCTGTTGAGTATGTACGTGTTTATGTGTGTCTGTTTAATAGGATGTGTTCTCCCCTACCTGCATCTCTCTGGTGTTATCAAGGGCTTTTATTCACACTGAATCTTAGAACTAGATCTTAGAGATCATCTGGTCAGCTCACATGTAATGGAGAAGGAGTGAGAAGATTAAGGACACATAGCTTGTTAGAGCCAAGACCAGAACTCTCTCATTAGGCCATACTGCATAGAAGTCATGCATTCTATTTACTCGAATATTGATATTTAGTGTCAGTACCAAAGCGCAAGAAAAATAAACACTACAGCAGTTGCAGTTTCATAGTCTGAAAGGTATGTGTGTATGGTTTTCTTCTGAAGTCTTTGGGTGGAGTTGTCTTGTAATTCTCATGTTGGAAGAAAGAACAAAGATACTTTATAAGCAAAGTTATATCATGTTTTTTATTATATATTTGGGACAATATGACCAAATTTAAATAACATGCTATAGAATATTAAGATTCTATAGCAGTTTCATATTCCAGAATACAAGGAGTTAAACTTCTAAGTCAAAGCTTTCAAAGGCCATGGTTAAGAAGCAAACAGAAAAGTGTCGAGGTCCCATTACGACCTGTCTGCAAAAGGTCTCCATCCCCATTCTGATGGGAGCTTTGGGTCAGTTGTACAGTCACATGGCTCACCCATTGGTTCGTGTTTTTTTTCCAGAAATAGAATCAATAGAGAACAGACAAACCCACAGTTGCCAGTTTGTACAGTCTTGTGGTTTCTGTCAGGGACTACAGACTCGAGCAGGTCTACCAGATAATGAAGGCAAACTATTTCAGTTCCTGTGGGTCCAGAGCGCCTCAGCAGAGTTCTGGTTTCAAACAAATGAATAACAAATTAAAAGGTACAGTAAAATAAGGGGGGGTGGTGAAAATATATTAACTAAAATCAATGGAGGAGAAACGTAGTTTAAAAGCCTGCATTCTCAGCAACAGTCTGTGATGTATTTTGTTAATCTCCTAAAATTTATGTTAAAAGCCTTTTAACAGAAAGTCAATATATTTGGGTGGTTGAGCAAGTATATCATCCTGTACCGGCGGTTGCATTAAATACGATGCAGAAGCTACTGTCTGTAGGAAATTAACAGGGGTCCATCCTACGGAAGTCCCACCTCAAGGAGACCAGACGCTTTTCCCAAAACAGCCTGTGGAGACCAGCCAAGGATTATGCCCTCCTTCCTGCCTAGGTTCCCCACTGACATCAACAAGGGTCCTGGAAATGAAGTGGGATCAGAATACCAGAAGCATAGCCTAATAATAGAGCAAAAATGGAGAGCAGATGGAAAAATAAAGCTTCTCGATAAAGTGTGACCTAATGCTATAAATTTGTTCAGGGAGAGAAAACAACAACAACAGCAAAACAAAAAGGACTGTGTGAGCAGACTTATTGGTGTTGACATTCTGGAAGATGGCTGACTAGAAAAACACCTAGATCCTTAGAAAACTTCCAGAAAAAGACTGAAAAATAAACAGGAAAACAAGTGAAATCAAACTTTGGATGAGTTTGAAATACTGCTACTAAATGTGCCTAGAGGTAAAAACGACACAAAACTAGAAGTAGAAAACTAGAAACAGGTTATTAGTAGCTTTTTTACACCCATGATTTGTACATAATTTTATCCACTGTATCTTCATCCCACCTGGAACAATCTGCTGTGCCCATGGGTAAGCAGTGCTAGGAGAACACAGGTAGGAACTTTGAACATGGTGGTGAAAATGAGTTGAAATGGTGGTCCCAAAACAAAGTTTCTGCAAAGGGGCCTGTCATATCCATTGCTCCTGGAGATGCTCTCACAATTTCCCCCGCATCCACACTGTGTGTGTGTGTGTGTGTGTGTGTGTGTGTGTGTGTGTGTGTGTGTGTGTGTGTGTGTGTAGTCAAAGCCACCAAAGTCTCCTTTTATCTCTTAGTATGACTATGACATATTCTAATACTCAACTTAACTTTTCTGGGATGAGCAGCAAGGTATTAAAATAAAACTTCTGAATTTTTATTAACTGTGTATACATCTTTTCAGAAGAGAGATTTTCAGATCTACTTAATAACTGGACTTGTATTTTTTTAATTTTTTAAAAATTTTTTGCCTGTGTTGGGTCTTCATTGCTGCGCATGGGCTTTCTCTAGTTGCAGCCAGCAGAGGCTACTCTTGGTTGCGGTGCACGGTCTTCTCATTGTGGTGGCTCCTCTTTTGGCGGAGCATGGGCTATAGGCATGCAGGCTTCAGTAGTTGTGGCTCGTGGGCAGTTGTGGCTCGCTGGCTCTAGAGCTCAGACTCAGTAGTTGTGGCGCATGGGCTTAGTTGCTCCGTGGTATGTGAGATCTTCCCAGACCAGGGATTGAACCTGTGTCCCCTGCATTGGCAGGCAGATTCTTAACCACTGTGCCACTAGGGGAGTACTGTATTTTGTTTTTGATATGGACAAAGATGACTCAAAGATGTTGAGATTAAGATATAAAGAAAAATTTCCATTTCAATCTCTAAATACTTGTTCTATCTGGAAATCATCAAGATGTTCTATTTGATGAACACTGCATCTTCTTAAAGGAATGGGTTTTTGGTTGGGAAATTTGATGAGGTAAAGTTTTAGAACAGAGCTACATTTTCTCTTTATTTTCAGTGTACAACCACTGATGGCGTTAAGAAAAAAAAAAAGCCAACTTAAAATTATTTTTCCTTTTTGGGTTTATCATTCCACTGGTTCTTGGGCTCTCTCTCAAGCACCCATAAAAAGAAATCATGTTTTTTCAGGTAGGTTTCTAGGTTCTGCCTCTTCAACCTCTTTATCTAGCCAATGTTTTTCTTTGAGTCTTGATTCTCTCCTCTGCCTGATCCTTTGAACTTGATATTTCAGACCCTCCCTCACTCACAGGGAACCTTCCTCACTTAGTACTTCAACTTCAGTCTCCCTGTGGCTGAGAAATGAGCTCAGTCCATCCCTTGCCAGGCTTCTAGATGCCCAGCCTGGCAGAGCCCCAGGCCTCCTGCCATCACTCGCCACCCCAGGAGAAAATACTGGATGGACTCCCACCTCTTCTTGGAAGGTCCTCAGCCAAGTAGACCACAAAGAGCTATTCTGAAGTAATGGACCCATGATACAGTATGAATGCATGGGATTAGAGACATGAGAATGACAGAATTTTTGACCTAGAAGACACCTAGAGATCATTCATTTTACAGTAGAGGAAACTGGTACTCAAACCTGGTTGATAATTCAGAATTCCTGTGAGAAGAGAGTGACATAATATACATAAAGTGTTTTATAAACTATATAGCACTATACTGGATGCATAAAAAAAAATCAGTGTTTGTCTTCTACATAGTAGTTTGAGTTATTCCAGAGATGCTGCCATTACTCAAAATGTTTTAAATCTCTTCTTTAAAATTGTCATTTGAGGCAGTTAAGATTGTCACTGTACAGTCACATCTTGTTCTTATCAGTAAAGGTATTATCCAGGGCTCAGACATTCATCTCAGATTTGATCTTAAATGTCTCTGAAGGCAGAAACTATGTCTGTCTTGCTCCTTGCTCCTGGTATACTGCCTGCCACTTAGTAAGCACCTAATAATTACTTGTTCAATGAATTTTTTTTTTTAAAAAGATCAAACCCACCCTCAGAGAACGATGATCTGCTCTGATTGATAGGCAAAGGCTCTAAAGACATTTTCAAAAGAGAATTTTCCAAATAAAATTATTTTTGAGCTATAACACTATTGTTGGAACAAGTTCAAGGTTTTTAATTAGAAGGGGACAAAATTCGTTGTATTTACACATCTGTGTTCTGGCTGACCTGTTGACATTGTTGAATTTATTTATATCTCACCTTTCCAAAAAAAAAATGAGGCAGATTTGAAACAACAACAATAAAAAGAAACCCATAATAACAATAATGTTAATAAAAAGCACATTACTATAATCATGTTTCAGATATGCACAGCAAAAAAGCAGCCCACAGGGTGGGTTCCTTATGTGTGGTTAGCTGAGGAGTGACAGTAAGTAACAAGAAATAGAGAACAAATAAGACTCACCCAGTCTCAAGCACATGTCTGCATGCCATCTGGCCCTTGTTCCCCCTTGAGTAAAAGAGTAACTTACAGCTAGTAAGAATGCAGTCATAAGGAAACATTCTGGGGTAACTGGGGTGACAAAATTCCCAGACTGACAATAAGTGCCAGGGAAGAAAGGCATGTGCAGGTGTCACAACAACCAGTCATTGCTGTCGTTAGCACTAACAGGTAAAGTCAGTTTTGAGGATTCTGCGTGACACATAAAAGTGAGAACAGTCCCTCTCCAGTGGACTGATACTTTAATTTGTTTAAAGAGGAAAGAATGAACAGAACACTAAGGGGAAGGCATATTAATCACAAGACAAAATTGTCCACCTTTTCCACATGCGAGTTACTCTCTGGAGAGTCAAAGAGTAGCGATTTTACAATTGTTATAAACACATAAGTTAGGCACACACACAAAAATCCAGTTCATACCACAAAAAATGAATTTTCTCCCATATTTCAACTAGCTCCAGTCTAAATCACCCTGACCAGGTGAGGGTGAGATTATACATTTTATGAATCCTGGCTCAGGGCTTGAATTAATAATTGCTCAATGAACATATTTACTTGTTCTTTGCTCTCTGAAACATCAAATTAAGAAAATTCAAGTAGCTCTAGCTAAGAGGATAGCAAAATGGGGTACCTCATAAAAATGAAACCAGAGAGTGTTCAGAAGAAGCAGAGAATGTTGAATTTCTCACCACACCCCTGGCTTGCTCATTTTGGGGCCACTCTGGTTTTGAGGAGGACCAGAGCATGGGTGTCGTTCATGATGTGTGGCATTCACATGAACAAAAGTCACTTTTTTTTTCTAGAAATAAGAGCCATTCCAGTGCCATAATTAAAAGAAAGAAGGGTTACTCGAATTCTAAAGTGGTTGAAAATTTGAGCTGTGTCTTTCAGCTAAGGAGATAATATCAAAGGCAGCTTCCTGACCTTTTATGTAATCTTTCATAGAGAATTTATGACAGCATCACTCCCTGAAATCCCCCATCCCAAGCCCTAACCCCAAGATTAGGTTCCAGTTCAATCTCCACAGGACATACAAAGTAAATTTCTAAACTACAAATCTGATTGTTTAACTACACAGGTTTAAATTCTTTCCTATCATCCATGTTGCTTACAGATTAAAGTCCAATTTCTAAGCTTAACATACGAAAACCTATAAGGAACTAGCTCCTTCTTATCTTTCCAACCTCATCTTTCAAGCTCCTCCATGTATATCCTAAGCTCCAGCCATAATGAACTAATTAAGGTCTCCAGAATCCAGGATTCTACTGTGCTCACTCATACTTCTGTTCTCTCTGAAGAACATGCACGTTCTTCTGCCTTATTCCCTAGAAAATAACTAGTCACTCTTCATGACACAGACTCGCATCATCTCTTTGAAGTTTTTTTGGCCAACACTCTCACTTTCACCCCTGACCATGCAAACTCAAGTAATGCTATATGTAGTTCTAAAAAGTACAGAATGTTTTGAACCATTTTGACTTTGAGGGCATTTAACCCCAGTGGTATGATGATAACCTTGAGTTTCATTCCCAAAGGGACCAAGCACATGAGCATGTACTCAACTCACCTATATGTCTATGGCTGTTCTCTATCTACCCTGCAGGATAATGAGATGCTTGAATAAGATTTGGTTTTAATAACTGTATTAGTCGGCTTGGGTTGCCATAAGAAAATACCATAGACTGGGTGGTTTAAACAACTGAGATTTATTTTCTCACAGTTCTGGAGACTGCGAAGTCCAAGAACAAGGTGCTAGTCAATTCAGTTTCTGGTGAGAGCTCTCTTCCTGGCTTATAGGCTGCTGCCTTCCTGCTTTGTCCTCACTTGGCCTTTCCTCAGTACATGCACACAGGAGAGAGAGAAAGACAGAGAGAGAGCTAGCTCTCTGCTGTCTCTTCTAAGGATGCTAATCCTGTCAGATCAGGGTTCTGCCTTTATGACCTCATTGAACCTTAATTACTTCCTTAGAGGCCCCATCTCCAAATAGAGCTACACTGCAGGAGGTGGCTAAAGCTTCAACATATGAATTGGGGGGAGGGGGACACAAACATTTACTCCATAACAATCACCTTGTGTTCCCAATATCTAACATAAGTCCTTACAATGTCTGTAAACATTTGTGATATGATTAAATTCCGCACCACATAAAGGGAGAATGAGGAAAACTGGTTAACTCAATCAAAAGTACTCATTTAGTGTATACCATGTGCAAATCCCTGTCATAAAACATGTCAGTGTTATTAAGAAATTCATACTCCAACAACCTAATTGGGAATTTAAACACAAACACGTGCCAAATAGGTGGTTCTAATAATAAGCAACCATAGGGTAGAGTAAAGAGCACTGGATCTGGAGTCAGAAAACACGGATTCAATTCCAGCTCTGCTGTTCACCATCTATGTGACCTTAAAACAAGCTGCTCACCTTCTCAAGCTTCAGCACCCTTGCCTACAACATGGTGACATAACACCTAGCTTTGGAAGCAAGTGAAAGAGAGTAAGTAAACGTGCTTTGCAAATGCTAATATCACCTACGCAAAGCAAGAGAGGTGTGGCCAAGTCCTCACAGAAGCCTCCTTTAACAAGATCCTCGATAACTTCCTTCCTCCCAAGTGGGAAGAAAAGCTTCTCTGCAGGGCGCTGCCTTCCTATAAGGCGGGCCCTGCTGCATCAGCCACATTTGTGCACGGCTACTTATCATCACTCTCAAAACTCTGTGTTTCATGCCGGTGCCCCACCAGGAAAAGAAGAGCTCTTGCTTATTTCCTACATTTGCTTTCTTGCATGGAAGAGAACCAGCATACTTCAACTCTGAATCATAAAGAAGTTGTGGTAAAGGCAGAATGAGAAATTTTTCACAAGCAAATGCCACATGGGTTACTTCAAGGCCGCATGAACTCTTGCCAAAACACTCAAGCACTAAAAATGTTAAAGCAAAGGGTGAAATGGCCAAGAGTGATTTAAACATGGAGGCCACCATACAGTGAAAGTTCTTATTAAAGATCCAAGATCATGGGCTATCCGCAGAGAATTTTCTGTCAAAGATGAAACATTCCCTCTGTGGTCAGCACCAGTAGAGGAAATTGATCTTGACCAACTGCTAATTATTGCTTCACCTTCCAATCAGCAACTATCAGATCACATTCCTAAATCTTAAATAAGTGTGTGATATTTGAAGAGTTTGTGGCAGCAAATGGAGTCCAGGTGGAGCCGCATAGGAAAAACAAGAAACATGGCTCCTCACCAGAAACAAGAGAGGAGCATAGGAGGACAGATTCAGACACCCCAGGCTCCCAAACCCCCTGCTGAGAAGCAGAGTGTGTGTGTGTGTGTGCGCGCACATGCACACATTATTTAAACAGCCTCACTTCCTACTGACACTGGTGATGCTCTTCATTTCACTACATGTTGAAGAAAAGAATTAAGAGGTGGAAAGAAAAGAATTTTGAGAGAGATTGCTCTGATTCCTTCAAAGCTAGTCTCCAGAACTGACTTCATATTTATTATCGACTATATATCAAAACGCAACAAAACACTACTGCTAAAGAAATAGACACTGAAAACTTAAATTGAAAATGTACCTGAAGCATCATGTACCGACAAATACAGCTTTTAATACATTACTTATTTTCTTCCTGCTCCTTACAAACGTAAAGGTGCCATGCATATAAAAATATACTTGCTTGATTTGCTGGAAGATTACTAAAGCGAAAGCATGAGGGGGCACTCCCAGCTGTGGGTAATGTAAGTCACTTGTCCAGTCACTGCAGAGTCAGGACAGGCTTTACAAATCTCTTAAACATCTGCCTCCAAGCTCTTCACACAGGAGTTCACACAGGCAGAGACATATTTTTTTTTCTTCTTAATCACGTACCTTTTAAGATTCATAATTTGGGATGAGCAAAAGGCTCGGCAGGAGGTGGGGATGAATTAAAAACCATAAAATTGATGCTATCACTCTGATTGACGTACCAGTAGTGCAGCATACATTTCCTGTTTGTCAGGAATGAAAGGTGTTCACATTCTGTAATAATACCTAATAATGTTTTGGAAAGACAAACTGCTGTCTGACTACATTTTAGCAAGATGGATTTTTTTTTTCCTTTCTGTCAGCACTGAAATCAGAAGCTACAGTATATATTACAACCCTCTTTAAAGGATGACCTAGATATTTAATAGCTACAGCTATTCCAGTCCACTACCTAGACCTCCCCAGGTCTCTGATGCTATATTCTAGCATGCCCAAAATCACCATTACACCTTAACACTAATTCAAGAGAGTGTCCAGGGAGCTAGCTGTCCAGGACTGCCATAATAAACTTAAGGGAACTAGTATCCTTTGCTACCGATAGCTGTCTCATCACAAAATTGGCCAACCCTCTACTTAGAGGTTTGTCTACTCTGACAATTAACATTTTGTGCAGGTCAGTAAACAGAATCTTATACATAGGGATCAGGAGACATGAATTCCTCTTGCTGCCGTGTCACCAACTAGGTCACCATCAGCAAGCCATTTAACCTGTCCATATCTCAATGTCGTCACATTTAAAACACAGACAGATGCTGCCACTTGCCTTGGCTACCTTACCTGATGGGATTGTTGAAAACATAAAAGCAAAATGATAGTTTTGTAACTGGCACATATCCTCTGTCATGTAGATCCTAAATATGATTTTATATTAGTTAAACAAAGGATTTGGGAAATGCTGAAAGTCATTTATGTCTGGGGTGGTAATTTATCAAAAGGATAAGAAAGAATCAATGAGGCAGTAGATCTAATATGTTAGGACAACATCAGGAAAAAAAAATCAAATACCACTATTCAAGCCATTCAATAATTATTCTTATGGTGAACTGTGATGCAGTCCTCGACTTACTGCTCTGTTTTTGACATTTATGTTCCTACTGAGTCTTGACTGTAAGCCCTGACTACCTAGGGTTTCAAAATGTTAAAAGTATTATTTTGGAGAAAGGAGAATATAGGGAAAAGATAAAACTGAAAATTTCAGGAGGAAGAAAAAACAGGAATGTTTGTGCTAAATATTTTAATGACACATTTTTGCTTTTTAATCTCTGATCCTCTGTTATTTCTACAGATTTTAAGAAAATAAAAATGTAAAATCAGTGTTTCAATTTTTGTCTAATAATACCAAGTTCCAAGTGTCGGGCACTAGAGTCTGAACAATCCTTTGTCTTCAGAATCGTAAACACGGATTTGGATGCTTGGGGAAGCCCATAGACAATTGACCCAAACGAAAAAGGGGGGGATGTTTTGTAGATCCTGCTCTTGGTAATAAAACTGTTGTAAGGGAATCAAAAGTGCTTTTGAATACAATTTATTGCTGTTGTTTTTGCTCAATCAAATAAAGGCTCTAAGCAAAAACAGGTTTCAAGCCTTCTGCTTATAATTGCACTTCATGTGACTTGACAATGCTGATTTCTGTGTAACTTTTAAAATCCATGTTTGGTAAAAAGAAAAAGCTTTTCTACTTGTTCTTCAAAGTTAACTTCTAATAAAATCAGCTCCTTAGTGCACATGCCTGCAGACACAGTGCAAATGAAGTTGTAGAAAAGCTCAGCGAGGTCACTCCACTGCACCCAATTGGTCCTTACTAAGCCTGCAGAGGTTATGATGCAACTCTTTCAGGATTTGAGTGCATTTAAGTCATTGCCTAAATTAATTTTATATTCACTAAAAATGAATTTAAAAACAGAATGTATGGATTGTGTCCTCATAACCTTCAAATGGCAGCATACAAACCACTGTCTGTTTCTTGAGTTGGACTGACAAGAACTGGAAGGAAAGCATTAGCAAAAGGAATTTTGTAGTGCTATCAGCTGACATCTACCTAAATTCCTAAAGAAAAATATAATCTGGAAGAAATAGGAGGTTCACCTTTTGGTACTAGTCAATGATAACTTGAAGGTTAGGTTAAACAATATCCTTCCCTCTACTTGCTAGGTTCCCCAAATGTGGCTATAAATGTTAAGTATTCAGGCCAGAGATATTTATCAGAAGGATATGATTGACATGGCCATGTACCTTGTGGTGAGTCTCATAGGAAAATATAGGTACAAATATGCATAAATCATATTTATATACTTTCTATAAAATTAGACTGGCATTAATTAAATGGCAGAAAAGGCAATGAGAGCATTGTTTGGAGGGTAGCTTGTTCCAAGTTCTGATTATAACTTGCTTTCCAAAGAAGGAGCCGCCCACAGCTTAGAAGACAGATGAGAAGATCATCATTGCAGATTTGCTGTGAACAACTCTGCTCAGCTCTGTCCCTGCCAGACTCGGGGCCACACATACCCTTCCAAAATGGCTAGAGAAGATTCACAGAGAGAGCACCTGCTCCTTGCTCCAGCTTTGGAGCAGGGGCAGAGGGAGATTTTGTCTCTGCGTAATTTGAAACCTGCCTGCAGATCTGAGAACTGCCCTCACCAGCAACGCTGCTGTCATCATCATCACAGCTAAATTTACTGAACACTTACTATACTCCAGGCACAAGAATGCTTTGCATTATCTCATCTCGTCTTCTCAATAACCCCATAATATAGTGAATACTAGACCCAAATTTCATGGAAGGAGAAACTGAGACCAAAACTTTCCCACTGTTACAGAGATGGTGAGTGCCAGAGTTAAGATCTGAATTCAGACAAACGCACTGTTCTAGAATCTTTACTTTTTGTAACCACTAGAGTAGCTTAATCAGCTGTGAACCCCTGGACTAGACTTTTTAAAATGTCATTCTACTTACAAATCTCTTCCTATTTGTTCATTAAGTTTATATGTATTTGTTTAGCCCCTGAAGAGTGCCAGGAACTGTTTCTTGCACTGAGAATTCAGCAGTGAACAAGACAAATTCTCTACTCATGTGGGGCTTACATTCTATATTCCACACACATAGGCTCATTTATTCCTTAAAATAACTATATAAGCCTGAGGCCATTAGTGTCACCCATTTGTTAGATAAGGGAGCCAGAGCTCAGAGAAGTGAAGTAAGTTACCTAAGGCCACAAAACTAAATGGGAAAACTGGGGTTTACCCCTGGCCTTCAGACATCCTATGTTCTTTTATGCTCCTGTTAACCCAACTGCTATGGTTCCAAGATGGCTTTCGGTAGCTGGGCAGAAAGTTAGTACAGCCAGGACAGGAAATAAGACCAAGTTGACCCTCTCCCTCCTAATTTCTGCCTCTCTTCCAAATTTCTTGGTCCTTAATTCTTCAGGTATCCACTGTTATCCACAGTCTCCCAATTCTGTACCCTCCACTCTCTCCAAGCCTGTTCTGCCCCCTTCTCCATGGCCTTATGTATCCCGTACACTTCTGTCCTTCACTCCTCCCACATCCTAACCTCAGGGTTAATCTTTTTTTTTTTTTTTTTCCCGATACGCGGGCCTCTCACCGCTGTGGCCTCTCCCATTGCGGAGCACAGGCTCCGGACGCGCAGGCTCAGCGGCCATGGCTCACGGGCCCAGCCGCTCCGCCACATGTGGGATCTTCCCAGACCGGGGCACGAACCCGTGTGCCCTGCATCGGCAGGCGGACTCTCAACCACTGCACCACCAGAGAAGCCCTCAGGGTTAATCTTAGCTCCCACTCTTCCCTTTAGAGAGTAAGCTTGAGGTGCTGTGGAAAATGATCAAAAGGGAATCCCTTCCATCATTACATCTGGAAAGACCTGTTCCCAGTAAGTCACAAACTTTATTTTCTCAAAATTCCTTGAGAGAGTTTTCCTACAGAAACATTTTCCCATGTGGCAGTTATATTCTTTAGTATTTACTGCAGGTACATATGGGTTAAATATGTTCCTAGGGGCTGGGTAGCAAAGTTTAACAGTGGGTAATATGCTTTGAATTCCAATCAACCAAACTACAAGTAACCTCTGGCAAAGACTGTCTCAGTAACACATTCCTGTCTTCACTATTACTCATAATAAAGAATGGAAAGGAGTAAAAAATAAATTCAAAAAATGTATTATTTCTTAGCATTAGAGAGAGAGGGCAAAACAGCAGTAAACACAATGTAGAAAAAGAAATAATTTAAACTATAGGTGGCAGTAGTAGAGGTTGGGGAGAGAAAAGACAAATGTTTCTGATTCAAGAGATTTTCAGGTCTACAGAGAAACCCTTTATACAAATGACATTCAAGAATCTCCTCAATCTGACCCTAATTTTTTTTATTAGTTGTAAGCCTCATGAGAGTAAAGAACGAATCTGATTTTGCTCAACATTATATCAGCTGCACAGGGCTGAGACATAGTAGGCACTTAATAAATGATTACTAAACAACAGAATGTCATCCTAGATTTATCTCTAGCGCCAACCCCCCTCCGTTTCCCACCAGCAGAGCCCTCTGTTGACCAGAATTCCCTAAAACAAGCCTGGGTGTTCGTACTGAGCTTTTCCTTCAGAAGTAGCCTTTGCCTGTATTGCCTTTTCCTCCCTTCCAGACCTGTTGAAATAAGATTCTTTAAGGCTAAGATCAAAAACTGAATCTGCTATGATTCCCCGAAGCTGTGGTCCAGGCATGAATGCAGAGTGGTAGCTGTACCCACAGCACCTCGGGGTGGCAAGTGGGTGCCTCTCCCTGCCCCGGGTTGGCAGGGCCCCAGCATGGGTTGGATTGGGAGGGGGCTTCTTGCTCACCTCAGATCCAGGTACTGTGTCCCAGCACAGAAGCTGTGATCCCTTGGGGGTCACCCACTGGCTGGCGGGAAGTCGAGATTAACTTCCCTACCACATTGCTTCCTTGTTATCATTTTGCACTGGGACTCTGAAAACTATGTAGCCAGTCCTGGACCCAAGGGGGAAACCATTGTGTTTTCTTTCAAGAACACGTTGCAACTCCCCTCTAGTTGTGAAGAATACTCTAAGAGCGGGGGGCCTACAACAGTCATCTTAAACTCTGGCTTTGCACAAAGGTTTGTTGAACTGACTTGAGAGAGGAAAAATATCACTTCATTTTACACAAAAATGGAAATGATCCCAAATCCAAATAGACTTGGACAGATCAGAAAACTGACTAAATAACACGGATTCCTTTTGTCTGAGATGATCATTCGTCTTATTCAAGAGGAGGATTTTACAAATTTACTATGCTGCTCCTAAATGCTTTTCTGCTAGATTAATAGAAAACTTTTAGAATCTGGACTTGAAAACTCATTCTGGAGTACGGTTTTCTGCAAAGGATTGGGTAATGTTTGTGTATAATGATGATTAAACTATTCATTCATAATCATCATTTTCCAACTACTTACTGTGTGCAAAGTATAATAGCAAGTACTGCTAAAAGCTGATACCTCAATTTAGGCCTTAACTTGGCCCTGCCCAAGACCACCATAGACAGTTGCCCACCTAAAGGGGCAAATGGGAACTGAAATCCAGCTTTCTCTCTGTCTGCAAACCACACACCCTGGCATGGGGTGGGCTGTGTCTAACCAGAGGAAGTGGCATCTTCTTCTTAATTCTCATAAAGTACCTTCATGGCCCTGCCCCTCCTTCCACATACACCTCTAAATCTGTGCTTGGCCCATCTCTGATTTCTTGGCCTTTTCCAGAGTCATCACTGTTCAGATGAACATACTTTCATTTGCAAGAAGATGCCAAAGTAAAGGGAAAAGGGGACACCACGTGATTTCCAAAGGGATGGCCCCCTCTGACTGAGGGGGGATAAAAACAGTCTACCACCGGCAGGTACCCTGTCTAAATTTCTTTTTATAGCACAATGCAGCTGTATTCAACACAAAACAGGTGAGAACTGAATGTGAATTACAGAGAAGAATTTTAGTCATGATACATGACTTAAACAAGAAAAGAAATTGGAACGCTTTTGCGTATTTTATTGGCAACAGTTTTACCAAATATGTGGTCTATTTGGAAAGGTGCTACCCTTTTGAAATTAACTCTCAAATTCTTGTGAAAGTTCAGACTCTTCCTACCCTCCTTAGGCAACTAACGGTAATTATTTTTATTGCTACAAGCCATGCATGTTGGTTTTTGAGAACATGCCATTAATCATGATTAAATTGTGTAGGCTGAAAAATCTCTAATACCTGCAAGAAAAACAAAATCCAACATAGCTATAAAAATGTTTACCAATCTGTAAAAAACATGTGGATATTCTATAAAACCAGCAATTGGAAAATGATAAAATTTATATTTTTATCCTTATGAGAATCGTCATAGGTTTACCTAGAAGGGAGGAATAAAGTCAATTCCTGTATTATTTCAAATAGATATCGCCTTTGACAAGTATGCAAATCAAGCTGGAATTGTATATTTGAGCTTTTAAATTTTGACAACTCTGAGACATTAGTTGGTAAAGCAGATATTGTGCTGCTCCCGTTTCCTCTCCAATCTGTTCTCAAATGGAATCACACTGATGTTTCCAAGGCAGAGAGAGCACCAAGAAGGTGAGCTTTTGACCACTCCTGCTACGGACTGAATTATATCTCCCCCAAATGCATATGTTGAAGCCCTCACCCACAATGTGACTTACTAGAGATAGGGACTCTAAGAAGGTAATTAAGGTTAAATGAGGTCATAAGGGTGAAGCCATGATCCAGTAGAACTGGTACCTTTATAAGAAGAGGAAGAGACATCAGAGCTCCTTCTCTGCCATGTAAGAATACATTGAGGGGCTTCCCCGGTGGTGCAGTGGTTGAGAGTCTGCCTGCTGATGCAGGGAACACGGGTTCGTGCCCCGGTCCGGGAAGATCCCACATGCCGCGGAGCAGCCAGGCCCGTGAGCCATGGCCGCTGAGCCTGCACATCCGGAGCCTGTGCTCCGCGACAGGAGAGGCCACAACAGTGAGAGGCCCGCGTACCGCAAAAAAAAAAAAAAAAAAAAAAAAACATTGAGAAGGCAGTCGTCTGCAAGCCAGGATGAGAGCTCTCACCAGAACCCAACCATGCTGGCTACCTGATTTTGGACTTCCAGTTTCCAAAACTGTGAGAAAATAAATTTCTGTTGTTTAAGCCACCCAGTCTATGGTATTTTGTTATGGAAGTCCAAGCTGACTAATACAGTCCCTTAAGTAACTTAACTAAAAATATTAATTAATTTTGAGGGCAAAGAGGTAAAAAGAAAAAAGGAATGTTCTATAAGGTTTTTTTTAATTTTGTGATTTTTATAAGAAAATTGTGAGTGAAAGCATCTTTCAAAATTGAGTTCTTATTGATTTTTAATAAGCATTCTAAGAACACTGGTGTTCTTCTTATGTAAACGTAGCTTCAAAAGAAATACCCTTGCTTCTGCCAGTAGGATTGTTGCTCCAAAATTCCTATTATTAGGAAATCCCAGAGCCACCACTGTTCAAGTCCCAACACAAATGCAACTAATTCTCTTACACTTTTCACATTCCCTGCTCTATCCTCCCTCTTCTGCACTATCACAGTACTTAATTTTAAAATGTTTTTGTCATTTATCAGGCTCCACCTTGTAATTTCCGTGACTTGTGTTCACACCTGTCTCCTCAGCTGGAAGACACAGATCCTGAAAGCAGGGTCCATGCTATCCTTTTGGATTTCCCCAATTTTGCCTCTAGTGAGTATTATGTTTGGTAAATGTATGAAAGAACAAACAAATTATTCAATGAAGGGATAAATGAATAAATAAATGGATTAATAACTTATTAATGAATCAATAAATGAATTAAGTAACTTATCATTTTGCCTCATCTATTTTCCATGACATTTACAAGAATTATTTTTCTACCGTGATGCCTCCCCTTGATGAATGAAAGAAAAGAAATAATAAAAAGGGAAAATGAAGTAACCCTTAGTTGCAGTGCCTCCTATTTGTTATACATACTGCCCTTGTTAACTTCTTTAATTCTTACTACCTTGTGAGTTAAGTTTCACTACCCTCATTTTTCTAACAAGAAAACTGAGGCTCTGTGAGGTTAAGTATTGCATCCATAACCACACAGCTACTAAAAAAGTAAAGCTAAAATTTAAAAGCAACATTAAATCCAGGCTCAATCTCATAAATTATACATCTTTCTTACTCAATGGCCTTCCCTTGACTTTTTGCTTCAGCTTTAAGAGAGATAGTTAAAGATATCTTCCGAGGCCATTTGACATGGCCATCTTACCACACCCAATTTGGAGGACAGGGTGGAGTGTTCACTATTTCCCGGTGTTTTTCACTCCCCTGCTACTATGAGACAATATCAATCTCAGGGTTTCCTCTGTAGGGATTACCTTTAACTACCTTACCTACAGTACCAACTGTATCAAATCTTTGATACCAGTGAGGTTCTGGTACCTCAGAGGGCTCCAGGGGTGCAAAGCAAAGAAATCAGATTCCTTCCAGTCTGGTCTCATACCTATTGCCAAAGTATACAATTTGGGGGGAGAACATAACTTGAGATTCAGGCAAATTTGAGACATATTCCAGTTCCGTCATTTATTAGCTATGTATATCTAAATAATCTGCCTCAGTTTCCACATTAAACAGTGTGCATGACCTCAGACATATCTGAACATATGGCAATGGCTGAGAAGACAGGCCCACTAAGGATTAATTTGCATTAGGGATGGAAATGCCTCTTGGTCAATGTGGCAGAAACTGCCTAAAAGCTCACCAATCACAATTCTTCCTCGTGGGCACTCATAAAAAATACATTTCCCCACATCCTTTGCATTTAGATTGGTGCTATGTCATGGAAGTAATGTTCATCACTTCCAGTCATGGACATAAAAATGCGTCATATGATCTTCCTCACCCTTTGTTGGTCAGCTGGCTAAATACAGATAATACAGCAATGGGCTCTGAAAAGAGGCCCTAGAAGGTGAATCCCACTACCGGATGGAAGAATTGGGATTCCAGAGTCATGGAATTGGGAAGCTGCCTGCCACACAAATTGTGATATAAGCCAGAAGAAAAACCTTTATTGGGTAAAGTCCCTAAGATCCTAGGGTTGTTTGTTATAGCACCTGGCACTAATTACTCTGATTAATACAGTTTCTCAGAAGTCCAAGAACCCAAGTCTAGGGCAAAAATAATGGGTCATCAAAAAAGAAAAGGGATGATTTGCATTATTCCGTGACTGATGGGCATTGCTCAGAGTATTCTTTGGACCAATTCCCTCCCTTCCCCATCCCCACTCTCCCACACCAGCTGGTACTAAAGCCACAACTATCAGAGGGAGGCTATCGTGAAGACCTTTCTCATTAGAGTCTCCACAGGATACTGACAATACAAAGCAATATTGCTTTGTGGTCTGCATAACAGAAGGGAAGGTGGGGAGTATTTCTCCACTTTGACAAGAAAATGGTTGGAGAGCAGAACAGAGGAGCAGTAACATGTGAGCAGCAGAGAATGTCACACTAGTTACTAGGATACAAGCAGCTCAGTCAGAAGTGAGAGGAGACCAGAGCAAATTGAAACCTCAAGTTCAGCCCCCCAGACACCCCTATAGTTAGGGTACAGTTTGGTAAGGCAAAATTAAGCTAAAAGAGCTCAGGTTTTTGTACCCATGTTCTTCCCTTCCTTATTTCCCCTTTATGCTCAATTTCCCTCATTAAAAACATACCAACTTTCCGACTAATGCCTTTGAGTAGCACAATGATTTTACACTTCCCTGTGAAGGAGAATATTGGAATTACACATTGAGTGAGGGACACGCTGAGAGTTGCTGTCCATCCTCCAGTGAACTGCATGATAATCCTGTTAACCTTCCTATCAGGAGATCATTAAACAATTTTAAAAGCTGTTTCCTCTTACATGAGAACTGCATGCAAAATCTGATCTAGTATTTTTAACATAAGCTGTTCTGCTGCACAGACTTGAGTAACAGCCCCTCACACGTTTTAGATGGTCTTTTCTTATTCTTCCCTTGGCTACTAAGTGCCTTTGTAGCCTTTCTCTCAGCGTAGGCATTATCCTATCTTTTTCTTTTCTTTTCCCTTGATTTCAATATCTAACACATTTTTCTTCCAACAGTATAGCTCCCTTCTCTAGCTCCTTTTAATGTCTTGTTTGTCTCTTGTGCCAATCCATGTTTCATTCATTTCAACACATCACCTTCCTATGCATCAGTCTTGTAAATGTGCTGTACTTGGTATTTTGTTCTTATTTCTGCTTAGCTATTTTCATGAAACTATCCATTTCCATTAAATCTAATTTATTTCTGCATTTCATTCAAAATCTCTCTTTTTATCTCCAAAGACATTTTAATCATCCAGTTTTCTTCCTTCCTTTCTTTTCCTTTTTTTAAAAAATTAAGTATGCTAACAGTCACGTGATGTCAGAACTTGTGCATATGTTTCGAGAACAAACAAGTTTTCCTTTTTTATCTTCTCGATCATGTAGTCCTTTCATTCAGCTTGAAAATTTGATTTCCTTTTGGATTCTTAGAACCACTAATTTTCTACCTCCAGAACAGAGAGAACTTACATTTTTAACCACATTTGAGAAACTGGGTAAAGTTGAAATGTGCTTCTGGTGGCTTCAATAACACAGAATGGATTCCTTGTCTCTGGGGAAGACTCCGTAATAAGACCCTATCATTGAATTAGCAATTCAAACCTCAAAAAAGTCAGTTTTCAGGACAGTCAGGTTAGGGACTTGATGTTTTTAAGAAATGTCTTTGCAAGATGGGGGCTTGGTTATCATTGGATGAAGGATACTGATTTAATCCCCAGGGGTGACTGAACCCAGTATCTGGGGTTCTTCTAAACATTTAAAGCCATTTCCAAATGTTTCTGATGCAGCACAACCCAAAAAGGATTTTGGCAAGTGTGTTTTCCCTTCATTTTAAAACCCATGAGTATTTCAAGGGAAATGCAATCCATATGTCTTTGATTCATTTACACTTAAATCATCTAAATGCCATTGTGTAAGAGCTATTTGATGTACAAGAAGCCTGTGAGCCTGTTTTATAAGCCTTTTTAAGCCTTATTTCTTTGAATCAGAAAGTCATGTTTTGCCGGCCCTAAACAGAACTTGAACTGGGAAAGGCTCAAGTTCACTTCTAAACTGAAAACCCGCAAAGTTTTGCGTGGCTTCTGTACTTAGCAATATGTTTCCCCTTGCCTAAAGCTCACAAACACCCAGCATTTCTCTTCTCTGTCTCACATGTAGTGAGAACAGGGTAAATCAATTTTTGAATCACATTTTACTTGTAAAATTCACATTTTGAACCTCAGTTATCTCCCAGGCACTGCCAGAAGTTAAAATAGCAACACTTGAAAATTAGGCTTTTGCTCTAAAAGGGCAAAACAGTCTATAAAGTACATAAATTACTGCTTCTGTACATTTATTTGTTTGACAGGTTTAAGATATAAGTGTGGCTTACATATGGATTTTCAGGATGCCAGATTGGATGCTCCACGAGCTACAGTCACAAATGTAACCTCTTTTTTTAAGACTTATGTTTGGGAGAATAGAATTGGAACAATCTCGCTGTTCTGCACAAATCTAATTGCTGTGTCAAAACAGCAATGGAATATGATGAACATTTGCATTTTTCTCATTTACTGGCCTTTTCTATGGCTTTAATCATACTTGCATTAGTGGTCAAAAAGAAAGTATGTTGGACTATTTGCTCCCTTATTCCCTGACACTTCAAACATTTCTAATGAATTACAAACTAATACATTTGGGGGTAAAATGTGAACCTCAGATCAAGTGTTTGGAGATACCCAAGTGATAAACACTGATTGCTATGGACATGGAAACATGTCTTGAGAATGGATAAATCTTTCTCAAGCAAAAGCACTAATTATCTTCAAATGTGTGATTTCTTTGTTTTTATTTAGACACATCTTAGAGGTTGCATTTTAGTGAGAAGGAAGAAATAATGATGCCGTGATTGTCTGAAGAGAAGCAATATTTTAAATTTGCATTCAAAGCTTAGGGGGTAGAGATGAAGTTAAAAAGAAAGAAAGAAATCCAGGTGAACCTAATTATTCCTTATGTGCTCTCTCTAGTTCACATATGTGATAGACTTTCATGTTTGTGTAATCAAAAGGATTATGAAATTTAAGTTTGGAAAAAAGGATTTGGGCACTAAATCTAGCAAACAGTTAATTATGCTGAGATAATTAGATAGCATGAAGTGTTGGATTTAGTTCTTTTTCACAGTTAGTTTTCATTAACTACCAAGTCTTCATGATTCTCTGCAGGCAGAAATTATTAGTATTCTATTCTTAGGAAGAATGGTGTATGACTGACAAAGAATTAAACTTTCAAAAAGGGTGAAAGAAGCCTTTGTGTTGACCTATCCACATATTTTCTTTAAAAAATGTTATTTTTTCTATTAAAAATTTGATATAACATTTTAAAATCTAAATTCAAGAAATACGTTACGTTAGGAAATTTCAGCAATCATAACATGACCACATATCAATTTAAAATGCAAAGCAAAAAACCTGAGTTTATATGATTTTGCTACTATTTCACCAAGTTGAACCAGAGGATACTGATTAGGATTGTGCAACAGGTTAATAGCTCTGATACTTATTAAAACAACCATAGTGTTATACTGTAGACTTCCATGCCAGGATTTATAAGATTTAACTTGGGTTCTGGTGGACACTTAAAAACTTAAAGAAACAAAGTTCCGTAGTATTTCCTGCCCCTGACCCGGGTGCTCTCCATACACATCCCCTCCTGCTTTAGTTCTTCCTATTTTGAATGGATTGGGAAATATCTTTATAATGCTCCCTTGACACACTATTTGCCCACCACAAACACACATTCACACATTTGCATAAACACAATATACACACTCATACACACGCAAACACACACACACACACACACACACACACACACACACACACACACACACTTCAACCTATATTTCTCAGTCAGCACAATTTTATAGATTTTATTTCTAAGTGAAATTTTGAGTTCCAAATATACCCAACCATGCATGTTGAAAGTTTGGGGGAAAATCCTTTCAAAGAGAACCATAAGAATTTAAAAAAAACTTTGTAGGAAGGATCAAACTGGTTCTTATTTTATCTAAATCCATTTACTCACCCCTCACTTAAGCAGCCAAACAATAGATTATATAATGAGTAAGACTCAGTGGTATGAAATGGGGCAGATAATCCTGGGCAGTGTTTTGAGATTCAAAGAATAATTATTATAAAATCCTAAAGTCAAACTTTAATGATCATTCTTCTTTTAAATGTTTGGTTATGAAAAAAATTTAAAACTTTAACTTCCTGATATTTACCTTTATCCCAAAAGACTTTGATGTTCAAAATGGGCATTCAATACTATGGTAGACAGAATAATGCCCCCCTAAAGATGTTCACATCCTAATCCCTGGAACCTAAGAATATGTTAATATACATGGCAAAAGGGGCTTTGCAGATGTTTTTAAGGATCTTGAGAAGGGGAGAGTATTCAAAGTATGCAGATGAGCCCAATATAAACAGAAGCATTCTTATAGGAGGGAGGCAAGAGGGTCAAAGCCAGCAGTGGAGAGGAAATGTGAGAATGAAAGTAAGGGTTGGAGTGATGAACTTGAAGAGGCCATGAAGCAAAGATGCAGATGGTTTCAAGAAACTGGAAAAGGCAAAAAACTCAATTTGCTCCTAGAGCTTCCAGAAGGAATATGGCTCTGCCAACACCTTAATGTTAGCCTGTAAGACCCATTTTCAATTTCTGACCCCCAGAACTATAAGAGAATAAATCAGTTTTTTAAGCCACTAAGTTTTTGGTAATTTGTTACAGCAATAATAGGAAACTAATACAAATACTAAGTTCTATTTTGAATGCACTTTCATAATCACTGTATTAGTACTTAAAATCCACTTAGTAATTAAAAACTTTCCTTTGTACCTTGATTTAAGTAAATAAAATATACATTCATTTATTTAGCAAAAGGATACCTCATCCGATTCCCAAAGCTATAGTTTTCCCCAATACATATAAAAATCTACATAAATTGATTGTTCATAAAATATGATATATTGCAATATATAAATTTTCATGAAAGTTTTTAGGAGCATGTCAATTTGATTGAAGAATATAGTGTTTATTATAGTCTTTCCTCCATAATTATCTTTTATTTCTCTAAAGAGTAGAAGTTAAGCCACCCTTATTTATCAGTTAGTGTTATGTTTTCCTTGGTTAAATTAATTTAGTACTCATATTTTATAATACCTAGTATCAGAAAGAAGCCCCTGTAGATTTCTATCCATCTCTTGCTTCTAAAGGTCTAGCATCAGAATAACTGGGCTCAGGGTCAGTCAATGACATTCATGTCACTCATCCCTATAATTGACTACGATCACTCAAGCTCTGTTCTGTCCTCTCTGCTGTAGGAAGTTCAAGGATTTGCAGCTTGATCAAGAAAGAGGCAGGGCCATGAGAGATAGTAACACACAAGCTTTAATGTGTGGTACTTGGGCAGAGTTGTATGAGGGGGAAGTAGCCCAGTAAGAGACCTTCCAGAGTCAGTGACACAAGTCTACCATCCAGAGGGGAACAGGACAAGAGACATCCCAGGGGAGAAGGGGAAACCAGAGAGGGGGCTTGCATATCAAGGTGATGTCACTCAGCAGCAAAGTGAGGAGTCTCTGGGTCAAAAAGCTCCAAAGGCAGCAGCAGCAGTGTGGGGTCCTTTGTAGCCACAGGGTTTGTCTTATTTGTGGTTAGCAGACTTCAGGCCAGATTCACAGGCTGTGTAAAGTAGGCAGGTTCTAAATGGCTAAAAATATGCTTATTATGCTTATTTGGGCTATATTTAAAGCAACTGGATGTGTAAGAATGTGAGTTTGGTGCCAGCAGGCTTTGGGCTAATGGTCCTAACCTGCAATAAAGAACTAAACAACATGAGAGCCACAGGCACCATCTTTGGCTGTTCATATGACATCTGTTCTGTTCTTTCTTCCACTTTTTGAGTTACTTTCTTTTCTGAACTTACCTCAGGAGATAAATACTACACCTTCTACCTCTCTACAGAGCACAAAATGTTCTCTCCACCTCCTTGCTCCAATTCAAATTTGGCTTTTCCCCAAAGCCAGTACTTTTCTTGCAGCACTCTCATTCTCTCACACCTCAGTATCATGAACTGTCCCCATCCCCCTCTTCATCCATCCCCCTCCTCATTTTGACCCTTATGTACAAGAAAGTTCAGGTTTCTCTCAAGAGACCTTTTTATGCCTACACTTTAGCACAAGAAAAAAAAAATCCTCCTACACTAAAGATCAGTTTACTTGTTCCTTGTATATGTCATCTGTTGGCCTCCATATTATAGCTCCCTTATTCAATGAGGTTGTCTCCTGGATCACACCTTTTTTCTGCCTGAATGCTTGTTATTGATATTATCCTGAACAATTTCAATGCCCATATGGAAGAACTCTCCAATACCTTCTCACATCCATCAACAATCCCTTCAATTCCAGAGGGCCTGACCTCTCTCTATTTTTCTCCCACAGTTCCTTTTCAAGTCTCCTCCTGGATCTTCTCAGAAACCAAAACTTCTCCCCACTTTAGAAATCAGAAATTCTGATTCCTGCTCTTTGACCATCCCTTGCCTTTCTGCCTCCTTTCTGGAACCACTTTCTTTATACCTACTTTTCCACATTGTAGACTCCTAAGAACCTCTCCTGATTCCACGTTATTCCTTAGTTGCCTCATTTCCTTCCCTTCATAGATTCACAAGCACCCTCAACTCCTCTGCAACTATATCCTTTCGTCATCTCTCTTAACCCTGGATCATTCATACAAATTGTCCACCCTGTTCGACTGAAGAAAAATAATATAACTCTGTAGACTGGGGCTACTAAATGTTTATACCCTTCAACTTCACCTTGCCTCTCTCCATTGCTCATAAAGGTTTCACCTGCCTTTTCTTAGCTCCCATTCCCATTTTCCTCAGTAGTAATTCAAAACATGTCACTCCACTCAAAACCCCGAACCAACTCCTGTTTTTATTCTCAACAGTAAATGCCAATCCTTTCTTCAGACAGAAAATTGGGGTTTCCAATTTAACCAACTCAAATTCGAAACTTGCTTTCCCTTTTGTCCTATCTATCTCCATTTGTGGTCTTCAGCCATTCATCTATCCCAGTCAGAAAACTAAATGATATTCTCAATTTCTTCTCCTCCCTTGCCCACTCTAATCAGGCTATCACCAGATATTTTCTCCTTTTTTTCTGCTAAATGTCTTCTTTTTTTTCCACCTAAATGTCTATTTTCTTTTCTAATTTCTTTCATGTTACTTTCAAAGTAACCCCATGTTACTTTCAAATCTAATTTTCTCTATCTTAAGCTTTAGAAATGTCTTCTAATAGTTCTCCTGCCTTCAATATCATTTGCCTCAAGTTCGTCCTCCATACTTAAGCAAAAGTGATGTTTCTAAAAAATAAATCTGACCCTGTCACTTCACTTCTTGAAATCCTTCAGAGGTTACCCATAGCATGGCACCAAGAATCGGGTTCCTGCACATCTGCTAGCCTCTTTTCACATGACATTTTTTACAATTTAATCTCCAGTAATACTAATATACTCATAGATTTCTATGTTCAACAGATCACTTGGAACATTTGGGTGAGCACAATTTCCTTTATTCTTGCTTTTCTTGGTGAGCTCCCATTCATTCTTTAGACTTTTTTCAATTGTCTTCTCTGTAAAACTGTCTTTTGTCTCTGAGTTTTTTCTTCAAAAATAATGAATTATTCTCTCCACAGTATCATTAAAGTGCTAGATTATACTGGAGAAATCAAGGAAGGCTTTCCAAAGGATAAAACGTCTAAGCAGATATCTAAAACATGGGTGGACACTGGCCAGGTATATAGTTGGGGAAATAGTGATTTCCAGGTCAGATACTGGAGGGCAGCTGTATGTGTCATTCTTCCTTCTGGACTATATGATCCCACCAAGACAGGTGGGATCATATATTGTATTTTATCATAATACCAGACACAGAACAAGTGCCCAATAAGTTTTTGGTATAGGAAGGAGGAAGGAAGGAAGGAAGGGAGGCAGAACAGAAGGATAGGATTTTAGTAGTTTAACTTTCCTCTTGTCAGTTTTCTTTCATGGACACCCTTAAAATACTTCACTCACAAAAGATCTCGGGCTATCTATCTCACTGCTACCGAAGGGCAATGGTCAAACATACCATTTATCAAAAAAGAAGAGTGAAAAGAGTTATAATAACACTGCCAGCATTTTCAGAGTGAGAAGAGTGAGAATAAGGCAGATTCATAATTAATTTACTCTATATTTATACCATAGTAGCTAGGAGCTGCTAACTATATGTATATATACATAAGATATATAAATATACATATATTACATATATATATATATATATCCAAACTGACAGATAATATAAGGAATATCTCACCCATAAATTGATAATAAAAGCCAGCCCCCACCCCAAAAACATATCTCCAAGTGATTAAAATACACTCCTATTAGATTTATGTATTAATTGAAAAAAAATCATGTGTCCATGGGTGAATAAAACATGCATCCTGACCTCTATTACCTAAATGCACAACAACAGAGAACAATGATTATTTCAAAATAAAGAGCTATGGGAAATTTGAGCAGAGGGAGAATATATCTGTCTGAAAAGATTAGGAAACAGTTCATTGAAGAGATGATAGCTGCACTGGGGATTAAGGATAAGCAGCATCTGAACAAGGGAAGAGAAGAATGAACATTTTAAATTTCATGACCAATGATCCATAGGGGGGAAATGATGGAGATGGTCACTGAGGACTGTGGTGATCATTCGTGCTGTTCACCAATATCTGGTTTTCTAGTCCTTGTGTGACATGGTAGGTTTACATTTCTTAGCTTCTCCTATGGTTAGTTAGAGCCAAATGACCAATTCTGGCCAGTGGGTTGTGAACTGAAGTGACAATTGTCACATCGGTACCATAACATTTAATTGCTAATGTGAGATCCCCTAAAGCTCTTTCCACTCTTTCCTGGGATGTGGAGACCGGCAACATTTAAGATGATGACTACTCCCTTAGGCTGGTCTCTGAGTGACCACAATGAACAGAGAACATCCTTGCTGACTGGAAATGACTATGTAATATGTGTGAGAAATAAACCTTTGTTGTCTTAAGACACTGAGATTTTTGGAGTAGTTTATTACCATACTTTAACCTAGACCATTCAGGCAGGTACAGAAACAATGAGATGTTCCATTTGATAGGTATATGTGGCATGAAGAAGTGATAAATAAGTTTGGAGGGTAAACAAGTCAATTTGCAGAGAAGCATGAATTCCAACTTGAAGATTTGGGACTTTATTTTATAGGCGATATAGAGCTGTTAAAAGCTTTCAAACAGGGAAATATTATGAACAGAACTGTGCTTTAGGAAAATTAATCAAGCAGGATAGAGGATGCCTAGGAAGCGGAAAGACACTTAGAAGCAGGGAAACAAGTTATGCTATTGTGAAAAGCCTAGAAGTCATGGGGTTTAAACTAGGGCAGTGGCAGTGGGAACCAATTTGGCAGAATGAATGGAACAGTAATTTGCAGGTCCTGGCAACTGATGAAGCCCAAGGGACTTATAAGTCATTCCAAGATTTGGAGCCTGGATGATTGTTAAGATGATGCCACTGCTACTTAAATAGGAAGCAGAGAAAGGGGAACAAATTTGAGAGAAAAAAGTGCAAATTTAGGTCAAGCATGACACCCAGCTGGCAAAGTCCAGCAGAAAACTGGAAACAAACTGAATATAGATTTGAGAGTCATTTGGGAAGTGAAGCCACAATACAAATGAGATTGTTAAGGGAGAGAGAAAAAGGAAAACTAAGGACAGAACTTTGTGGAACACTACATTTAGACAACGAAAAAGGGGAAAAAACAGAGATAGAAAGAAAGGTATATTTTCACAAAGTCAAAAGATGAGGGAATTTTAAGGAAAATGGGGCAGGCAATTAACAGCACCAAAAGTCAGGGCAGATTTAAAATGAAGATTTTTTTTACTCTATTAGATTTGGTGACTTTTAAGAGAGAAGTTTCAGGTGATAACTACAGTTAGCAGGTGATAACCAGAGGGAGTAGCCAATATTCAAAAGACTGTGAAGTAAACAGTGGAAAACAAATTGAGATTTCTTCAAACAGCAGAAAAATATTTAGCAGTTAAAATGAATGAACTAAATGATTACATAAGGAAACGTGATATATCTCAAAAAATATTGAGTAAAAATGCAAATTGCAAAATTACACATACTGTATGATTACACTTATTAAACTTAACAATAATAATGTCATTTAATGTTTATGAGTACATGTGTGTTATTTATACAAATAAATATAAACACATGAAATTATGGATAGTATTGATACTTACATCTGGGAAAGAAGGGAGAAAGGATGGGGAAGATTTAGCAGTATCTGTGTATTGTTTCTTAAAAAAAATCAGAAGCAAAATAAAAAAGAGATGAAGAAAGAAAATGTAACCTGTTCTTTAAATATGTTAAATGGTGAAAGAAAAGCAGAAAGTAGATAGCAGCTTGAGAGAAAACATATGGAAATGTATATATTTGTCTCTTCAAGATGCCAGGAGACTAGAGAATATTTGTATGATGGAATAACATATTTTTGTCAGTAAAGACAGACATTGAAACAATATGAAGAAGAAAGCAAGATATCAGAATCGAGGAAAGGAATGAATGAAAGATGTTATGTGTAAGGGTTAGGCTTAGAGAGGAGAGCAATGCTTTCTAGTATGACCTCATTTGCCCTTACTTTCTTCTAAATATTTTATACTCCAGCCAATATGGGCTCCTCACTGCACCTCTAAGCCTACTTTTCTCACCTCTTTGCCTTCTCATGCCCATCTTTTGATATTCTACTCCAAGATCAACTAGGTCAACTATTCCATTAATCCTAATTATCTTGTCATATTCCGCACTTTTATAACACTTTACATATTTCTTCTGGCTCGTGCCATAGTTGATTATTGTTTATTTTTTCTAACTCTGTACATGTCTTACCTCCATGAATTTGTCAGAGTTCTTATGTACAAGCAACAAGAAGCACTTTACCTAACTTGGGTGGAAAATGAATTTATTGAAGAATATCAGATGGCTCATAGGATCAACAGGAAATTTGAGAGCCCATCTCAAAAAGGGGCCATAGACCTAGGGAAGCTAGCCAAATGCAATCATGTCCAAGGTTGAAAGATGAAAGCAATCTGGGTACAAGTCTGCAAGTGGCACCACAGCCCCTGGATTCTCAACTCCACTGTATCTTTTTGAGTAGTTTTTCAGCTCTTCGATTTTTACATCACTTCCTCAGTATTCTAGTCTCAGGACCAGAGCACTGACCACATCCTTGATCTCCAGCAGCCTAGGAGTGGGAGGGAAGAGGACTTCTTCATCTCTACTAATTGAAGGCAAAATGCAAATTCCCGCCAGGATTCATATAGTGGGGGATTTTTTTTCAAAACAAGCCATTAATTGATTAATTAATTGGCTGTTTAGAATTTAGGCACTAAAGCCTCATATTTGATTGGGTCTTTTTCATTTTGGGATTTCCTAACATACTGTAAGTGCTGAATATAAATTTACAGAGTGAATGAAGTAACTAATATAGAAGGCATATATTTAGCTTATGTCAAATTCCAAAGAAAAAAATTATTCTATGACCTTAAGGAAATTATGACCTCCTTAGCTTCAGTTTCTTAAATGAAGAAGAGAAGATAATAATTCCCACCTTGAGGAGTTTTTGTAAGGACCAGAAATAACTTAAGTTACTTACTTAATATGGTGCCTGGCACATAGCAAGCACCCAATAAAACAGTAGTTACTATTTTCACTTTCCCCATTAAAGATGAAGAAGACAATGTTAGTGATATTATCTTTCCTGTATGCTAGACCATGAACCAGAGAGGTATTTCCCTGCAGTATTGAGGTTAATTGCAAGGAGAAGGGAGCCAGACTTTCCGGATTCAAATCATAGCTATGCCATAAATCAACAAACTAGGAGGTGACTTTGGGCAACTTACTTAACTCTGCTGTACCTCCATTTAATCATCTATAAAATGGAGATGATGAAGCTGATGTTGAAGATAATTATGATATGATAATGTTGATGATGGTGGTGAATATGATTATGTTAATAGAATCTCCCTCATGGTTATTGTGAACATTTAGTTAATAAACATAAACTACTTTTAACAGTGTTGGTGCATACTAATGAATTTATATGTATTTTAGACTGTATGTTAGCTATTGTTATTAGTACCAGGGGTTTTTTTTAATTGTAGAGTTTTTCCTCCCTTGGTGGGCCCAGTCCTTCTCATGAAATGCCACAAATTTGCCACTTGACTGCCCTTATGATAGTTAAGGATAGACTCTGATTATGCAATAGCTCAAATTAATTACACTTGCCCAGATAAGGGAGTACTCCAAAGCTTGTCCACATTAGCGCAGTGATCAAACCAAAGAATATTTATAGTCTCTAGTTCATTCAACAATGAATTAAACTATTAAGTACTTACTATATGTGCCAGACTTTTGGGACACAGCAATGAACAAAAGCAGCAATGTCTTTGTTCTCATGGAGCTTCCACTTCTCATACACTGTTAAATCAACAAATTATATGCTAAATTTTGACGTAAACATTTCAGACTGTGCTCCTAATAAACACATGACTCAGATATAAAATAAATACAATAAAAATTCCCATAGTTTTGGAACTGACTACATTTCCTTAAGCTAAATTACCTTTAAGCTCTTTCTGATGCTAAGATGCAATGATCCCACTAAGCCCACTAACAGAGAGCAGTGATGTGCCTGCTCAGTGATTACGAACTAAGATTTTTTTAGTATTTCTTTGCTACATGGCACTCTGTTAACTGTTTTACATATATTTGTCTAATTCTCATAATAAGCCTACAAGCTAATTTCTATTTTGACCCCCATTTTATACATGAGGAAACAGAGGTAAATGTCATCTTGGGAATAAGCGGCAGAGCTTGATGATGAACAGGAGGTGCTCCCAACTACCATACAACTTGAACACCCACAGAAGGATTTAAAGAATGGCCACAAAGCTCCATGTGCTTGCTCATCCATGATATTCCCCACTCCCCATGACTCTTGGTTAGATAAATCATTCCCTTGGCCCTTACATGATCCTCCACTGAATTTATGAGAGGCCCAAAGACTCTTGTTTTATTAAGTTCATGTTCCTGACATACACCAGAACTATTAGCTCCCATCACCACCCCACAGCTACCACTGCATATATACAGACTCACCAGTATAATCACTCTAAAAGACAAACCCCCAAAAGGAAGCTATAGTTATAAGTGATACCCACCTTCCCTAAAAGACCATCTGGACCAATTTTACCATGGCTTACATCCCTATCTACCTCAGTCATCAACAAAAACTCAATTCCCCAGAATCATTCATCAACGGCCTCTCTTTTCCATGTATCTTTGAACCTAACCCAATCCTCATCCCACCCAACTCCATACTCTTTTTTTTTTTTTTTTTTTTTTTTGCAGTGTGCGGGCCTCTCACTGTTATGGCCTCTCCCGTTGCAGAGCACAGGCTCCAGACGCGCAGGCTCAGCGGCCATGGCTCACGGGCCCAGCCGCTCTGAGGCATGTGGAATCTTCCCGGACCGGGGCACGAACCCATGTCCCCTGCATCGGCAGGTGGACTCTCAACCACTGCGCCACCAGGGAAGCCCCTCCATACTCTTTTAATGTGCCCTCCAAAAGTCGTGTCCTGCCATCAACAAAACCTCCTACATTCTGAATGCAAATTTCTAAGCATTCCATTTATCATTTCTCTTTAACCAAAAGCTGGCTTTCCCATGAGGGCTCTACCTCCCCTGTTTCCCTCTCAAGTGGTGGATGTCTGCTTCCCACATGCCACAAAACACAGAACCTGAAAGTGAAGAAGATATTCCCTTTGCTCTTTCTACTTACAGAAAATTTCCACTCTCTTTCCCTCAAAAACTCCAACTCTTTTCAGCTCAGGCCATCAAACATGTAACATCATCTTGAAGTTGTCTACCAAAGTTCTGTTTATTCTTCCTATTTCATTGATTCATTTATATAAAAGTGTGACTGGAATAGATTTGAGAGAAAAACGGAAGAGATTAATTGAAAACAGTAGATATAAACAACTGTTATAAGGAATTTTGTTCAAAGAGAGAGTAGAGAAATGAGGAGGTACCTAGAAAGGGCTAAGAAGTTAAGAGATTTCCTTTGTTGTTACATTGTTTTATTTTGATTTTTCATGATGGGAAAAATAATAGCATGCTTATATCCCGGTAAGAATTTTTCTGTAGAAAAGGGAGGCAGAAGATGGAGGGGAAACTTTCTAGAGCCATATCCTTAAGTAGATGAAAGAGGAGGAATATACTGATGTGCTAGACGTAAGTGATAGAACTGGCATTAGAAGCTGGCTCACTGTCTTCCTCTACTCTTAGCATCAATCTTAGTGATTTTAAACATCCATATAGATGATCCATTTGAAATCCTGGCCCTCCTGTCCTTTAGGCAATTATCTTGTTTATCTTTTCTTCTCTCTACCTCAGCCACCATTCCTCATAGTTCTATCCTACAAATTCTACGTTATAATTACTTCTTTGCCTACAAAGCTCCTCCTCCCTCTATCGTACTCTCTTAGCAAAACTCCAAACCTGGTTAAATCCATTACACAAATGGATTTTGTTTAAAAAAATTACAAACATAAAGTCACAGTGAATGGCTTCACATAAATAAATGACCACAAATATGAAGTAGACCCTCAGCAAGCTGGGCATTCTGATTACATATTTCCCTAGTTAATTCATTTTCCCATTCTCTCAGAGTATTTCATGCCTTTTCCTTAACTTTCAATTCCTCTTCCATCTACTCACTCTTAACATTAATGAGCTTTAATATTAATGAACTTTAATTTTAAGAAACTACCAACTTTCCTGCAAATATTTCAATATACATTTGACCTATCTCCTGATAAAATGAATGAAATGTCCCTGCTTCTGGCTAAGTCTAACTTCTCCATACTGTGCCTAGGTCTCATTCCCATTTACCTCCTTCCCTCCTACACTATCTATCCCTCTCTACTGGACCATTTCCATTTGCATACAATCATGTTGTAATCTCTCTCTCTCCCTCTCTCTCTCTCTCTCTCTCTCTCTATATATATATATATATACACATATATATACATAAAACATATTATAATTTATATATTATGTATTTGTATATATACTATATATTTTACATATAGTTGTATATAATACAAATATGTATATTATTTATATATAAATATACGTATATTATATATATATTATATATTAAATACTTATTAAATAAATTAAGTATTTATTGAAGGCCAATTGATACCTCTTTTATTAAGGTCACCAACAAGCTCTGTGTTGCCAAGCCAATAATCGATGAATGATCTTTATCTTTCATCACTTCTTTATAGAACTTTATAGAACTCAACACAGGTGATCACATCTCACTTCTTGGAACACTTTTTTCAGTTGATTTTTTTGATATTACTAAACCACTGACAGTCTATTCTCTTTCTGGCTTGTACTCTAAATGTTAGCATATCCCAAGACTTTAACCATCTCTTTCACTCTATTGATAATACCTCCTTAATTTTCTCATCTAATCTCATGACTCTCAAATTTATATCTTCAGTCTCAACCTCTTTTTTGAAATCCATATTTTTTCATCAACTGCCTACTCAATATTGCCATTGGAAATCTCTTAGTTTCTTAAGTGTAACATGACTAAAGTAGAACTCCTATTTCATCTCCCTGATTTGTTCGTACTATCATTTCTCAGTTCAGTAAATGACAGCATCATTAGTCCAACTGCATGCAACAAAAACCTATATGTCATCCTTGAAAATTTGCTTTTCTAATTTTTCTTGTCCAGTTCTTCCTTCAAAGTATAGTCTGAACCTAATCATATCTTGCCACCTCACGGCTACCACTGGATTCCAAGTCACCTTCATCTCCCTTTTAAACTACTGCAATAGCCTCATAACTTACCTCATAGCTTCCACTCTTTCCCCTACACAGTAGCCAGAGGGAACTTATAAAACCTCCATCATATTACATTTTATTACTAACCATCTAAACTCTTCACTCAGTTATCCAATATACTCAAAACCAAATTAGAACTCCCAATTCTTGCCTTCATCATCCAGTTCTTGCTATTTTTCCAGTCTCCTTTCCTGTTATGTTCCTTATTGCACACAATTTATCTACAGTGTCCTTCTTACACTTCCTTGAATACATCAAGGCTTATTCCTACCTCAGCACATTAACGCTTGCTGTTCTCTTTGTCTGGAACAAAGCTTTGATCTTCTAATAACTTGTTCCATCATTTTATTCATGCCTGTATTCAAAGATAATGAACTTTCCCTGACCAACCTACCTTTGATATCTCCCCTTTCATTTATAATTCCTTTATACTACTCTATTTTTCTTAATTTACAACTACTAGAAACTACATTAAATAATTTGTTAATTTGGGGTTTTTTCCCTGTCTCTATCACTAGTATATTAGACCCACCAAGGCAAGAATTCAGTGCCTAAAACAACTTCTAGCGCTTATAGGCATTCAATAATGATTACGTTAAATCAGTGAGTAGATGAACGACTTCAATTTTTTTTTTTTTTTTGGTGGGCCTCTCACTGTTGTGGCCTCTCCCGTTGCGGAGCACATGCTCCGGACACGCAGGCTCAGTGGCCATAGCTCACGTGCCTAGCCGCTCCGCGGCATGTGGGATCTTCCCGGACCGGGGCACGAACCCGTGTCCACTGCATTGGCAGGCGGACTCTCAACCACTGCTCCACCAGGGAAGCCCTCAATTTTTTGTTTTAATGTTTTTTATCCAGACATTTCAGATTCACGGTTTTATTCCCCTATTAGAGTTAAGCTATATCTTCATCTATTTTTCATTTTATATGGCAGATGTGGACATAGTTTTAAAGTATTTTGTATATAACTCCAATGATTTCTGATTTAAAAACTTAAAGGTCATAAACAAACAATAGATCAAAAGTAGCTAGTATGTAAGTTGAAGCATCTAAGTAAATGTTTTCGTTTTAACACAGTCCTTGCAAAGCACAAAATTAGCTTGGCTATTGATTTTTACAGAATACCATTTAGAATCGTTGCTAAGGGTTAAATATAATTTACATGAATTCAGCAAGAGAGAACAAACTTGAATCATCTGATGTCACCAGTCAACAGACTTTCAAGAATATCTATTATTATATGCTAAGAATTTGTGCTGGGCATTTGTATTTTGTGTGGAATATAGAAACAGTGAAATAAAGTTCCTTACAAGAAAAGTTTATAATTTAGTTGCTGCTACAAAACACATGTACATGAACAATCTTTAGAAACATGTCCAAGCCACATACAAATGAGAACACACTTGAACTAGCAATGTATGTTAGGATAGGAAAGGGATAAAACCAGCAAATTATTTTTAAAGGGGGCCAATTTAATCATAGAGATGGATAATTTTTCAAGGTGTCAAATGAACACAGCAGAGAAGTGAATGAAGCATGAATAGTGTGATTTTTCCAGAAGACAGAATGGTAAAGTCGTGTGGAAATGAATAATCTGATCATGTAACTTAAGAAGAATTCAGAAATTGTGCTGGTTAGATGGGGAATAGGAATCTTGGCAAGGCCTTGATACAGGAAAAAGAGTTCAGATTTAAGCCAATTTTTACTCAATTTTCAAGATCAGCAAGAAGATCCCAACGTCTGATGTAGTAAATCAAGTCTGAGTATCTACGGAGATTCTCTATGGTTATAAGGATTCCCAGTGGGTAGAGATCTAGTTTCCATAACGGTAAACTAAATAACTTAGACCCTCCCATTGATGGCAACTAGAATAGCTGGATTAAAACTTTTTTTTTTAATTTGAAAAGAAAAATATGCTTGAAGGAATAGAAATCTAACTCAGTAGTGGAAAATTCCAGGGCCAGGATCCCAGAGAGGGCAGAGGCGTGGAGATGAGCTCAGCATTAAGGGTTGGTTCATCCCCAAAGATAGCTGCTGCTCCTGGAGAGGGCCACTGAGAGACGGAGGGCCACTTTTCCTCTCTCACATACACTAAGATGTGTAAAGTGCACTAATCTTAAACTTAATGATTTGTACAAATATATACACCTATGTAACAACCACTCAGATTAAGACACAGTATTTCCTCACCCCATAAACTCTCTCATACCTCTTCTTCCTCGTGTAACCGCTACTGCGTCTTCTATCACAATCACTTCGTTTTGCTTGTTCTTGAACTTCATACAAATGAAATCTTTTTCTTCAATTTTATTTATTTTTTTATACAGCAGGTTCTTATTAGTTATCTATTTTATACATATTAGTGTACATATGTCAATCCCAACCTCCCAATTCATCCCACCACCACCACCATCACCACCACCCCCGCCGCTTCCCCCCCTTGGTGTCCATACATTTGTTCTCTACATCTGGGTCTCTATTTCTGCCTTGCAAACCAGTTCACCTGTACCATTTTTCTAGATTCCACATGTATACCTCAAATGACATCTTTACAGAGGTAATCATGTCAAAATGAGGTCATTAGGGTGGCGCCTAATCTAATCTCAGTAGTGTCTTCATCCAATTTTGTTTACTTTGTTTCAGCAGCCCTGGGAAACTAATATAATATATAACAAAGACTTGAAGGCATTGGAAAGCATCCAAAGCAGGGAAAAATTTAGGGGTTCCTATCCGTAAAAGAAGAGAGGCACATCAGGTAAGTTCCACAATTATCTGACTCTTTGCCTGAAAGCAATTTTCAGTTTGATGCCACAGTATAGGTAATAGAGCTCAAGCAGGAAACAGGATTCTTAGCAAATTAATGAAACACACAAGAGCTGGAATTTAGGAGTGAAAGAGTGACTATAAATTGAGGGAAAATCCAGAGAAGAGGGAACTGAACAGGAGGGAGCCCCCACCCCCAAGTGCACACAAACAGCCATCAAGCACTAGCTGACTCCAAGACAGCACATACGCTCCAGAATTAAGCAACACCTGGGAAGCTAAAGAATTGAGCAAAGATTTCAATAGGTGCCTAATGCTTGTGAGATAAATTTTGTAATACAAATCTCACCAATTTAAAGCGGCTTGGTAAACAATTGAGGTTTTCACTAAAATATCACAAGAGCCACCCCCTAATACTAGAGACCATACTAAATTAGATCTGTCCTTGCAAAGTCTGAAGCCAACCTCTACAGGTCACTGTAATCCATTGCTACTCTAGGTGCTCCCCTCTACCCACCCCCCCAAAATCACATTTCTTTATACGAAAATAACTTCTAAAGCTTCTAAAATTTGTCATTCACAATGTCTAGAATGCAATCAAAATTTGTGAGACATGTTAATAATATGATTGATTGAAAATCACTGAAACAACAAAGAGGAAATTAGACCTACAGATGGTTCACAAACTTAAATCAGTGAAAAGGACTTTAACATAACTCTCATTAATTTGTTAAAGGAAATATAGGGAAATAGCTATAATGGAAGAAAATATGGAAATTTTCAATAGAGAATTGAGATCTATTTTTTAAAATTCAATGGACATTCTAGAAATGAAAATATACTTAAATGAATAACTCATTTAATGAATATAACAGTAGGTTGGACACAGCAGTAGACAGAAACTAAGAACTGAAAACCAGGTCAATAGAAAATCCAAACTGAAACACACAGATTAAAAAAAAAGAACAAAAATAACAGAACAATGGGGCATATGGGACATGATAAAATATTCTATCATGTATATAATCAGAGTCACAAGAGTAAACAGATAGAATATAAAGCACAAGAACTATTTGAAGAGATAATGGCCAGGAATTTCCCCAAACTGATTAAAGACTGATTTAGGAAGCCTGATGAACCTCAAACAGGGATTACTAGGAAAAAGAGTTCTCTGCAAGCCTTGCTGATTGAGTCATTTAAAAATTACATGTTAAGAGCTTACTCTGAGCCAAGCACCAAGGATATGTCACTGAATGGGTAGTGTCTCTATCCTCAAAGAGCTTGCAGGCTAACAAGTAAGACAGACAAACATTAAATACTCCCATATTCAGTTACTGATTTACTGTATGAAGTGAAGAAGAATGAGGAAACAGATAACTTCAATCTGAAATGAGGAACTGAAGACTGTTATAGCAGTTCTGGAATGAGTTATACAAATACAGAGAAAGGGACAGATATGAGAAGCACTAAGATGTATGTGAAAACAATCTGTTCAGATAAATGTAAATGGACAGTTAAACAATGGTTAAATAAACATTCATGATAGGGCTACACAACCATTTCTTTCTTCCTTCTACCACTAAAATATTATATTTCATAGCAGACATTTTTCTTAAAAATTTTGGCAACTGACTCAAATCCATAATCCTCTTGTCTAAATCAACCACTTTCAACCTTGTAGAAATATGCTTTATACCCTGAAAGTTTTAACACATCCTTGAATGATGAATATTAATAGAATCAAAACCAATATTTTACTATAATTTGTAAAGTACATAATAAAATATTACTAAAACAACATAATTTTGTTGGATAATAACTATAAATATTTTATCTACCACATTAATGACAAGCCAACTACTTATCTACCAAGATACTGAGTTATATAGACTCAAATTCTTTGACCTAGGAGAGAAAAGGAGGAAAAGGAGGGGTGAATGAGTCACCTTTCATGCCAAGAATGAATTATACTGCTCTCCCCCTAACAAAGGCACCAAGTTTGAGTTATTTTTTCAATTACCATCTCCCAGATATTTCTATCACCTTTTAAAATAAACTTTTCCCATCTCTTCCAGCAATAGGAAATCTGCATTGAAATCTCAGGAAATAAAGAATAGCTTAAGAAAACAAAATCACCAATAATTCCATATCCAAAGAAATTGCTGTTAGCCTTTGTGTATTTTCTACTACTCTTTAATGAATATACTACTCTTTAATGAATATATTAATCACACTAACTCATTAGACAATGATTGGCCTACTTCTTTTCTGCTTTACATGAATTTTACGTTTAGAAAAACATTTTCCAATACTGTAAATCTCATTTTAATGAATTATATTGTATTATGTAGACACACCATAATTTATTTACCGATTTTCTAGTATTGTTCCCAATTTTTCACTATTGCATTATTTGGAACTGGAGTTCAGTAAAATTATCCACTTGGCATCCATAAATTTAATAGTTCGTGTTATCCTTTCTACTACCCCTGAAAATAAATTGAGTTGTTTCTGCCTTGAGCTTTGTGCTTAAACAATCTACTTTTTAAAAGCTGATTTTAATTTCAAAAGTCTTTATAATTTCTTCTTTTTAACACAGAAGTTAACATATAGACACACTGTTTTGCAATTTTTTTTCCACTTAACAACACCTGTTGGAATATTTCCATTTCAGCATATCAGTACATAGAAAGTCCCTTCTCCCTTTTTCTTCACAAATGCAGATTACTGCATTGTATCCTGCAATAAGGAGCCTAATAAAACTTCATATTAATGTGCAGAAATATCTCTATAGGAAAGATTTCCATAAATATGATTGCTCAGTAAAAGTATAACTACATTTGCAACTTGTATTCATATCTTCTTATATTTGTGTTAAAACACACACACACACACACACCTGGGAATATACACAAAAAAATATTAATGCAAGTGATGATTAACTCATCTGGAGAGAGGGCATGGGTCTAAGTAATGGGAAAAAGCATGGGATTAAAATTTTGCATATTTCATATTTTATAATTTATATTTTTATTGTGCTCCTTGTTTGTCAACTATTCAAAAAGCAAATTTTAAATGCTTGCCTGCCAATATCACCCAATAGCCTCAACTCTTTATTCTAGCAGGATAGAGATTTAAGGACTGTTACAACACCCAAACTGGTACACTGTGCACTAATTCACTGGGTTTTGTAACATGCAGACATGTAAAAAGGCATCACCAATTCAGACAGGATGTGGAAATGGCTAGACTGAACTAGAGAAGGGTCTGGAACACGAATTCCAAAGCTTGGCCCACAAACAGCCAACTAGATATTCACAAGTCCCCTCTTGTTACAACATAATTCTAAAAAGAAATCACCATTGAGAGCATTTTTCTATAGTACCTATCATGGTGAGGGTGCTCTACAATCTGAGAACTTGGTCCCAAGTACAGGATATAACTGGTTTAAAACAGCTCATTTTACAGTTTTGGACACTCCAGGCAGAGCATCAAGTATTTCCCACAGTGAAGTCAGTGATCTTTCTAGGAAGAACGTCCCCTACACAGCGATTCCTCTCTATTAATATTAGGGTTTTTTGGCCTAAATTAAAAACATGAGGGAGTGTGGAGATAATTTTGCATGCCCTAGGATGAAGCTTTTCTCTCCATCTCCCTATTACCCTTTTGCCCAGCTCAGACATAGAAAGAATTAGAGGAAACACCTGAGAAAACCATTATTTAACTCTGCAGTATCACAATCTAATGACTTCTAAATCTGCTTCTTTTTTCTTTCCCTTGTTTTTACTAGTTTGAACCATTTGGCCACATATTAGACCCATCGGGATAGAAGAAAGCTGCACATTGACTTAAGAAAAGTACCTGGGCGGGGGAGGGGGGTTACGGAACAACTTATTACAGTGATATAAAATATGTAAAAAAAACTTGCTATTAGAATTGAAAAGTAAATTTGCCCAAATTCAGTACATGTATATTTAAACAGATAAGTAACTGCTATCAAAGCCAAGGGTCCCTGAATGATGGCTTAGAAAGGCTCCCAGGATTCTGAGAAGGAAAGATTTCGGTATGTTATTCCAAAGCACTTTCTCACCAAAAGAGCACTCACAGGAGGAGCCTTAAAAGGTGAAGCCAATGTCCTGCTGCTACACAACTTTTAGAAACATGGAGACTCTACACTGAAAAAAAGGGATTCATGCTACTTTAGGAAAAGTAGACAGCAATTTGGCAGTTCAATAAAGTCGATTTCAAGAAGCTGAGCAGTTCTGTGTCATGAAATGTTCTTTTCCCTGCTGTATATCAAGGTAATTAGCACCAGTGCTGCAACAGAATTGGTCAAATGTAGCCCCACCCTCATGTTTTCTCATACACCCTTAGTGGCATTCAGGTAAGTGTTTTGTTGTTTGTTTGTTTGCTTTTTTGCTGTACGCGGGCCTCTCATTGTTGTGGCCTCTCCCGTTGCGGAGCACACGCTCCAGACGCACAGGCCCAGTGGCCATGGCTCACAGGCCTAGCTGCTCCACAGCATGTGGGATCTTCCCGGACCGGGGCACGAACCCATGTACCCTGCATCGGCAGGCAGACTCTCAACCACTGCGCCACCAGGGAAGCCTGCAGGTAAGTGTTTTTAACAACTGCATCTCTGGTGGAAAAAATGTGTGTATACCTACATACACAGGTTTTAAAAATAAATTTTACCAATATAAAGACTGTGTAGCACACAAATTACCAATAATAATAAAATGAAAATGATATAATGAATTCATATATCAGAATGTCACTCACTTATCAGTGACAATGTATGAGCAACTTTTTTGCCGAGCTGGATAACAGTTTTCTGTACTATAAGAATATTTCTTCTATTTTGGTGCTACTCAAAATGTAATGAACACATACAAGGCATTTAAATTTAATTTGCATTGTTAACATTTTGTCCATCACTTTCATGAGCTTGTACAAACAACAAAACAATAATTCAGTCTCCTATTATTAGCATTTGGTGATTTCCGTGGTGTAAACACACCCACTATGGCTAATTTAACGGTACCAATGTGACATCAATGAACAGGGAGTTGGGAAGAAATGCCCAGTAACACACCACTGCATAGTAATTCCACTGTATGACACAGTAGATATAAATAATCTCAAGAGCATAGATAATAGTAAAATGCAGTAAATTAATTAGGAAATGATGTTTTATATATTTATTAACTTTTATTTTAATATTTAGTTAATGTAAGCCTGCATATTTTCATTTCTAATAATGGCCTATGGAACAACCAGCTTGTAAAATTACTGAAAATTTAACAATTGGTTCTCACAAGCTAGTAAAAGCTGACTCTAGCCCATCTTTGGATGTTCCTATAGGTTATTTCCAACAAACAAAGGTTTATTTTCTAAAATGTTTGTCCTGATTTGCTTCCTTGGACCCCCTAACCTCTTTTACCTTCATATAATATTATTGATAATGATGGAAATAGGCCCTAAATAAAACTCTGCATTTGTAATAATAATTCTAAACAACAATGATAACAACTATGATGGCATTTTGGTAAACAAAACATTTAAACTTGAAGTCCATTTATTTGTAAAAGAATAAAAGTGAAGGCAGAAGTTTGTGGTGATTCCAAAGGTGACTTCTGAGCCTATCCCAAAGCTTTTGAAGTTGTTGTCACTGCTCCTTTATTAAATCTAATTTACACTGGAGGAATGGATATGGGATAGGAAAGGGGAAGCTGTAGGTCAGAAGATATAGGCAAGTCATCTCAGTTTGGAGAAGTACACTTAATATTTGTTCAGTTGTCTATATCTCCTCTAAGACAATCCATATCCATGAGGTCTTCCTTTACTGTTACACTCCCTTAAACGAAAATACTCTCCTATTAATCTCTTATATACATATTGACAAATGATTTTTCATATTTATGCTTATTGACCACCCTAGAGTAAATAGAACCATTTTCTGTACATGGGTAAAAATTTTAGAATTCTTTCCTAATAGATTTCTTTAACACTAATGCCCAGTCAAATCAGAAGACAAATAATATGAAACAGCCTTTAATGCTTATCTAAGTTGAGTCCTTAATCATAAAGCTTTAGCTCAGCATGAGCTTTTAGTTTACAATGAGGAGGAAGGAAGGTTTTAGTTTTTGCAGCATATATATTTCTAGTACTCCTTTCTGATTTTATGGGCAATTCTGTCTTCATGCTTCCTTAATCTTGAAGCTCTTTCAAAGGCAACATACTGTGCCAAATGTACAGTGATTATGTAATGTGGACAAAAATCCAGTGGGAAATGTGTAGAGCAGATCAAAATCATTCCACTTAAGACCTTTTACAGTCATTTGATCTAATGATGTTCACTAGGGTTTGACGTACTAAAAGGCAGCCACTCTGCGAACATAAGGTTTGCATCAACATAAGACTTTTCAGTGAAACTGGGATCAGTGTGGCATTTTGAAGACTGCTTTACATACAAAATAATAATATCTTTACAAAACAAATCCCATGGCATACTTTCTGAATCACTGAGTTATATGCTACTTCCTATGAAAAATCTCTTTCTCTTGTCAAATAGACATCAAAGTAGTATCTTATATGAATGTGAAGCAAAATAGAGAAATCCATTGATTACTCACATTGGAAGTATGGCTCACCTGAATTTTTGGAGAAAGAGTAAGTTTTCATGTAGTTTGCTACTTCCATTTACACTTACAGACACGGATCAAATTATTACATGTGCTTTCATGTTTGAGCTAGAAACTATTTTCTCATTTATTTTAATTTTCTATTCTTCAGTTACTTTTTCCAAAGTGCACCAATATTGTATATTTCAGAATTTAAAAATACATGCCTGACTTCTACTTTCAATTCAGACATGTAAAGAGCTTGGGAGTCATTACTCATGTCCTTACAATAAAAAAACCTGAATTAACTGAAAAGCAGTGATTTCATGGACCACAGAGAACTGAGGTAACAGGGCAAAGTGCCACCCAGAAATCTGGAAAGGCAAATCCACAGTCACAGTCAAGATCTGCTTGCCTGGAACAGAAGCCACCGAAGCCATAAACTGGTAGGAACACTTACAGGGTGATTTTGACAAAACTGCTGGAGGTTGAGTAGACTAGTGTGAAAATGTCTTGGGGGGACCCCACACATTTTACCTCAAGGAACCCCACCAGATTCTCACAGTGAAGATCTAAGGAGGATCCCTCAGGGCTCTGGCAAGAGCAGGGAAGAATAATCTTTGTGAAACACAACCAGATTCTTCTCCATAAGAAAGACCTAAAATTTAGGGGTAAAGACTTTACCTGAGGCTCATCTTAGCTGAGAGAAGGAGATTCCTCCATCTCCAGCACTCTCCAGCCTTCCTACTCTACCTAGGGAAGGGGAAAAAAAACCAATAAGAAACAGGAGTCAGAGATTCAAAGAAATAGAATAGGAATCCTGCAGCCAGAGAAGGGGATTAGAGACAAGGGGGAGAAATCTATACCCCTGGAGAAACACTTGTAAAGGTCATAGCCCTAAAACACAGATCAACTAAAAGACTCAGATTGACTTATAAAAGAACAGAATTCTTCCCCTCCTCCGTGCCTTACCACATTGTTGACTGAAAAAAAAAATACACAACCTAAAAGTTGAGAGTTACTTTTTATTTGGTGGACATTCTGAGGACTTCAAGCCCAGGACACAGCGCTTCAGATAACACTGAGGAAGTGTTCTGAAGAGGCAACAGAGGAAACCGGGATATATAGGAGTTTTTGCAACAAAAGACCAGGTAGTTGGAACATCAAAAGATTACTGTTAATAAAAGAAATCCAGATATTTCATGTTAAAGAATTTAGCACTTTTCTATGTATGGGAAGATGCAAGAGTCTAGGCTCACTGAAATCATTCCTTTGATATGCACCTCAGCTACCTGGGGCCACCATCCTGTGCTTTCTCATCCTGACTCTCCTCAGGGTGCACCTTCAGGAGTGGCTGCAGCAGTTGACTGCTAGATGGTCGGTATCCTGTTTCTGTCCTGAGTTCCCTCAGGGCTCACCATCAGGGCCCTAAGGGAACTCAGGATAGAATGTAGTAATGTGTAATGTGGTGGCTCGATGGCTACAACATCCTTTGTTTACCAATATGGACGGCAATATTTTAGTTCACAGTGGCAACAGGGCTCCAGTATAACAACAGAGGATTATAGCTGAAAGAGCTACAAAATGCTGACTCTCTCTGAGGAGTGCTTAGAGAAGCCCAAAAGTCAACAGGGGAGATAAAACAAGAACACAAGAGGAATATGAAGCTGCTTATACCTACAGCTACAGCAAATATAAAAACAGACCAACTCTTAGCCAGATTAGCATAAATCATCATATGATGATGAGGCCTATTTACCTCAGTTCCTATTACCAGCATATCATGTCTGATTTTCAACAAAAGGATACCAGTTATGCTAAAAGACAAGACAACACAGAGTCCAAAGAGACAAAGTAAGCATCAGTACCAGACAGATATGACACACATTAGAATTATTAGACAGGGAATTTAAAATAAGCATGATAAATATGTTAGGGCTTTGACTTTAAAAAAAAAGGTAGACAACATACCAGAATAGATGGGCACTATAAACAGAAAAATAAAAATCAGAAAGAAATATCAGAAATAAAAAACTGCAACAGAAATGAAGAATGCCTTTGGTAAGCTCAACCACAGGTTGTGCATGGCAGAGGAAAGAATCAATAAGCTTGAAGATAGGTCAGTAGGAACTTCCCAAGCTGAAAAGAAAAAGTAAAAACAGCAAAAAAAAAAAAAAAAAAAAAAAAACAAACTATCCAGGAATTGTGGGACACTTTCAAAAAGCATAATATATATGTAATTTGAATACCAAAAGGATAAGACAGAATGAAGCAAAATAAATATCTGAAGTAATAATGGCCAAGAATTTTCCAAAATTAATGACAGGCACCAAAACACAGACCTAGGAATCTCCAATGAACACGAATCAGGGTAAGTACCAAAAAATCTACATCTGGCCATGTTATATTCAGACTACAGAAACCAAACACAAAGAGAAAAGTCTTAAAAGAGGAAAATATATACCTAACCAAGAGGGAAAAGGATTAGAACTATGCTGGACTTCTCACAGAAACCATGAAAGCGAGGAAGGAGTATATAGGAACCCTATACTATCTTTGTATTTTTTCTGTTAATCTAAAATTGTCCTAAAACAAAGTTGTTGTTTTTTTAATGTAAAGAACTAGGCTTCTGACACTGACTTTGCTCAGAGGATATTTCCCTCTTCTCAGGATGGGTTTGATAATCCTCAGGGTGGTCAAACATTTTGGTGTTCTTTGTAATCAGGGAAGGACAATGAAAGTACTGAAAAATCCTAACTACGCTCCATCCACTGAAAGGAGCTACTTTGCATATCTATTCCCACACTATTTCAAGAGGCGATATGACATAGAGGTTAAAAATATGGAAACTGGAATCAGATTGTCAGGCTTCAAATACTAGCTCCACCACTTTCCAGCCATGTCAACTTGCCCAAGTTATTTAACTTCTCTGTGCCCCAGGTTCCTCATCTGTAAAAGGGGGATAATTGTAGTAACTACCTTATAGAGCTATGATGAGGATAAAATGTTTATATACATAAAATGCAGAGAATGGTACTCAATCAATGCTTTATTTATTTAAATTGAGGATTGAAGGCTTTATTTCTTTAACATTCCTAGTCTAATATATTGGATGTATTAAGTGTATACAGGCATATATAGTTTTACTTCACTATGCCTTATTGTGCTTCACAGCTACTGCATTTATTACAAATTGAAGTTTTGTGACAACCCTGCATTGAGCAAGTCTATAGGCACCATTTTTCCAACAGCATTTGCTCACTCCCTGTCTCTGTCACATTTTGGTAATTCTCACAGTATTTCAAACTTTTCCATTATTATTATATTTGTTATGGTGTGATCACTGATGTTAATATTATAATTGTGTTGGGGTGCTATGAGTCACTCCCACATAAGAAGGTGAACTTAATAAATGTTCTGTGTGTTCTGACTGCTCCACCAACCAGCCATTACCTGTCTCTCTCCCTCCCCTCAGGCCTCCCTATTCTCTGAGACACAACATTATTAAAATAAGGCCAATTACTAACCCACAACGGCCTCTAAATGTTCAACTGAAAGAAAGATTTGCACATCTCTCACTTTAAATCAAGAGTTAAAAATGATTAAGCTTAGTGAGGAAGGCATGTCAAAAGCTGAGGTAGTACGAAAGCCAGCCCTCTTGCACCAAACAGTAAGCCAAGTTGTGAATGCAAAGGAAGAGTTCTTGAAGGAAATTGAAAGGGCTACTCCAGAGAATATACACATGATAAGAAACTGAAACAGCCTTATTGCTGACATAGAAATAGTTTTAGTGGTCTGCGTAGGAGAATAAATCAACATGCCCTTAAGCCAAAGCCCAATCCAGAGCAAGGCTCTAACTTTCTTCAATTCTATGAAGGCTAAGAGAGGTGAGAAAGCTGCAGAAGAAATGTTTGAAGCTAGGAGAGGTTGGTTCATGAGGTGAAGGAAAGAAGTCATCTCCATAACATAGAAGTGTAAGATGAAGCAGCAAGTGTTAATGTAGAAGTTGCAGCAAGTTATCCAGAAGATCTAGCTAAAAAGCATTAAACTACAGATTTCCAGTGTAGACAAAACAGCCTTCTATTGGAAGAAGATGCCATCTAGGACTTTCATAGCTAGAGAAGAGAAGTCAATGCCTGGCTTCAAAACGTCAAAGGACAGGCTGACTCTCATTAGGGGTTAATGCAACTGATGACTTCAAATGGAAGCCAGTGCCCATTTACCATTCCAAAAGCACTAGGACCCTTTAGAATTATGCAACACCTACCCTGCCTATGCTCTATAAATGGAGAAACAGAGCCTGAATGACAGCACATCTGTTGAGAACATGGTTCACTGAGTATTTTAAGACTACCATAGAGACCTACTCCTCAGAAAAAAGATTTCTTTCAAAATATTACTGCTCACTGAGAATGCACCTGGTTACCCAAGAGCTCTGAAGGAGCTATACAGCAAGATTAATGTTGTTTACAGGCCTGCTAACACATTTATTCTGTAGCCCCTGGCTTAAGGAGTAATTTCAAATTTTAAGTCTTATTATTTAATAAATACATTTAATAAGGCTATTAACTGCCATAGAGAGTGATTCCTCTGATAGAGCTGAGCAAAGTGAATTGAAAACCTTCTAGAAAGGATTCACCATTCTAGATGCCATTAAGAATATTCATGATTCATGGGAAGACATCAAAATATCAAAATTATCAGGAATTTGGAAGCACCCTCACGGATGACTTTGAGGGGTTCAAGACTTTAGTGGAGGAAATTATTACAGATGTGACAGAAATAGCAAGAGAATTAGAATTAGAAGTGGAGTCTAAAGATGTGACTGAACTGCAGCAACCTCATGATCAAACTAACAGATGAGAAGTTGCTTCTATGGATAAACAAAGAGTGATTTCTTGAGATGCGATCTACTCTTGTGAAAATGTTGTGAAGGTTGCTGAAATGACAAAAAGGATTTAGAATATTACATAAACTTAGTTGATAAAGCAGCGTCATGATTTGAGAGGGTTGATTCCAAATTTGAAAGAAGTTCTACTGTGGGTAAAATGCTACCAAATAGCACTGCATTCTACAGAGAAATCTTTTGTGAAAGGAAAAGTCAATCGATGTGGCAAACTTCACTGTTGTCTTATTTTAAGAAACTGCCACAGCCACACATGAAAAGATGCTCAACATCATTAATTATCAGTGAAATGCAAATCAAAACTACACTGAGGTATCACCTCATACAGGTCAGAATGGCCATCATTAAAAAATCTACAAACAATAAGTGCTGGAGAGGGTGTGGAGAAAAGGGAACTCTCCTGCACTGTTGGTGGGAATGTAAATTAATACGGCCAGTATGGAGAACAGTATAGAGGTTCCTTAAAAAACTAAAAATAGAATTACCATATGACCCAGCAATCCCACTCCTGGGCATATATCTGCAGAAAACCATAGTTCGAAAAGATACATGCACCCCAATGTTCATTACATCATTATTTACAACAGCCAGGACGTGGAAGCAACCTAAATGTCCACTAACGAAGGAATGGATAAAGAAGATGTACATATATACAATGGAATAGTACTCAGCCATAAAAAAGGAACGAAATAATGCCATTTGCAGTAACATGGATGGACCTAGAGATTGTCATACCGTGTGAAGTAAGTCAGACGGAGAAAGACAAATATCATACGATATCACTTATATGTGGAATCTAAAAAAATGGTACAAATGAGCCTATTTACAAAACAGAAATAGAGTTACAGATGTAGAAAACAAACTTACAGTTATCAAAGGGAGAAGGGGGAGAGGGATAAATTAGGAGATTGGGATTGACATACACACACTACTATACATAAAATAGATAACTAATAAGAACCTACTGTATAGCACAGGGAAATCTACTCAGTACTCTGTAATGACCTATATGGGAACAGAAGTTAAAAAAGAGTGGATATATGTATATGCATAACTGATTCACTTTGCTATACAGCAGAAACTAACACAACATTGTAAATTAACTATACTCCAATAAAAATTAATTTTAAAAAAACCCACAGAGCTAGCTCAGCAAGACAGGTTAACAGGCTTACTTAAGCCTAATGACTGCCATGTCACACCTTTTAGTCTAAATCAGTGGTTCTAAAGCCTGGCTGCACATTAGAGTCACTGCACAAGTGAAAGTAAAACAGAACTACATGTGCCTAGCCCCTCCTCCAGAAATTTGGATTAATTCCTCTGGAGTGGGGCTCAGAGCATGGTATCTGCTAACAAGTTCCCTTGATGATGCTAATGTCCGCCAAAGTTGAGAACCTCTAGTCTAAGTATATAGATTTCAGATCTAATAAACAGATTTTATTATTAAAAAAAAAAAATGGCCACAGCCACCCCAACCTTCAGCAACCATCACCCTGATCAGTCAGCAGCCATCAACACTGAGGCAAGACCCTCCACCAGCAAAAAGATTACCACTTGCTGAAGGCTCAGATGATGGTTACCATTTTTTAGCAATAAAGTATTTCTAATTAAGGTATATACATTGCTTTTTTAGACATAATACTATTGAACACTTAATAGACTACAGTATAGTGTAAACATAACTTTCATATGCATTGAGAAACCAAAAAATTTGTGTGACTCGCTATATTGTGATATTCACTTTATTGCTGTGGTCTGAAGCCAAACCCTTAATATCTCTGAGGTATGCCTGTATACTTTGGAAAAAGTATCATATCAAATCTAGCTCATTACTCTGAATAATTCCACATTTTACATTAAAGCTTCAGTATATTTGCATTTAAAAATGGCACTGGACATAAGTTCAGCAAGGTTGCAGGATACAAGATCAATATACAAAGTCAATTGTACAATAGTAATGAACAATTTAAAATGGAGAAAATAATTCCATTTATGATAGCATAAAAAGAGCAAGATACTTAAGAATAAATTTAATCAAAGAAGTGCTAGGCTTGTACACTGAAAACTACAAAACATTGTTCAAAGAAATGAAAGGTCTAATTAAATGGAAAAACATCATGTGTTCATAGATTGGAAGATATAATATTATCAAATACTTGGGGCAATACTACCCAAATTGATCTACAGGTTCAACAAAAACCCTATCAAGGGCTTCCCTGGTGGCGCAGTGGTTGAGAGTCTGCCTGCCGATGCAGGGGACGTAGGTTCGTGCCCCGGTCCGGGAAGATCCCACATGCCGCAGAGCGGCTGGGCCCGTGAGACATGGCTGCTGAGCCTGTGCGTCCGGAGCCTGTGCTCTGCAACGGGAGAGGCCACAACAGTGATAGGCCCGTGTACTCCCCCCTCCAAAAAATAATAATAAAAAGAAAAACCCTATCAAAATACCAACAACCATTTTTACAGAAATAGACAAGCTGACCCTAAAATTCATATAGAACTGCAAGGACCCCAAGTAACTCAAACAATTAAAAAAAAGTTGGAGGAGTCATAGTTTTTTATTTCAAAACCTATCATAAAGCTACAGAAATCATGCCAATGTGGTATTCATATAAGGATAGACATATGGATCAACAGAATAGAATTGAGAGTCCAAAAATAAACCCATACATCGATGGTCATTTGATTTTTGGCAAAGGTTGCAAAACCATTCAATGGAGAAACAATAGTCTTTTTAAAAAGTCCTGCTGGGACATTTGGATATTTACATGCAAAATAATGAATTCTCGCCATTACTTCACAACACATACAAAAATTAACTCAAAATGAATCAAAGATCTAAATGTAAGAGCTAAAACAATAAAACTCTTAGAGGAAAATCTAGCTGTTAGTCTTCATGACCTTACATTAGGCAATAATTTCTTAAATATGACACCAAAGGAAAAAATAGATAAATGAGACTTCATCAAAATGAAAATTTTAGTGTGTCTAAGGACTACCAAGGAATTAAAAAACCCACAGAATGGGATAAAATATTTGCAATCAATAATAAGAAGACAATTCTTACAGTTAAATAATAACAAGACAAATAACTTAAAGAATAGTCAAAGAATTTGAACTGACATTTCTCCCAAGAAGTTATACAAATGGCTAAGTACATGAAAAGATGATATTAGTTACTAGGCAAACACAAATCAAAACTACACGGAGATACCACTTCACACTCACTAAGATGGCTATAATTAAAAAACTGAAAAATAACAAATGGTGGCAAGGATGTGGAGAAACTGTAATCCTCCTGCATTGCTAGTGGAATGCTAAATGGTTCAGCCACTATAGAAAATAGTTTGCAATTTCTCAGAAAGTTAAGTATAGAGCTATTGTATGATCTAGCAATTCTACTCCTAGGTATATACCAAAGAGAATTAAAAACATATGTTCATACAAAAACTTATACATGAATGTTTACAGCAGCATTATTCATAATAGCCAAAAGTGGAAACAACCTAAATACCCATCAGCCAATAAACAGATAAACAAAATGTGATCTATCCATTCAATGGAATATCATTAGGCCACAAAAAGGAAGGAAGCACTGATACATGCTACAATATGGATGAAACTCGAAACACTGTGCATAATGGAAAAAAAATCAGACAAAAAAGTCATATATCATATGATTCCATTTATATCCAGAATTGAGATAGAAAGTAGCTGAGTGGTTGCCAGGAATGGGGGTAGGGAGAGATGAAGAGATACAAGATTTTTTTTAAGGTGATGAGAATATTCTGAAATTAGATGATGACAGTTGCACAACCCTGTGAATATCCTAAAAATCACTAACTTGTGCACTTTAAAATGGTAAATTTTATGGTTGTGTGAATTATCTCTCTCTCTCCTGTACCAGTCAAGGACATGGAAGAAAGTAGGTGACATATTCAGATGGTTTAATGAAAGAGGATTTCATAAAAGGACTATTTATAAATACACCAATAGGGTTAAGGGGGAAAAGTAAAGGAGTCTGAAGGGAACTGGAGTTAGCAACAGTGGAGCAGCATTATCACTCCTAGGGCTTAAAGGGGTAACAAAGAGAAAATTTTCCAAAACTTGGAAAGAGTTATAGCTAAAGCAGAGGGCCACACAGTAGATCCTGGGCCTTCAGTAGAGATTCATTACCCTTGCCAAACAGTCCTGGAAGGTAAGGAGCCTAGGTAATAAATATCCCATCTATTTTCTCCTCCCTTCCACTGATCTGCTACAGTGCCTCTCCAACTGACCAAACTCAGTAGAAGCCAGAAGGTAAGGAAGCACATCCAACTCAATAGAAGTCAGTGCTCTGGAGCACAGAGCTGGAGGGAGAGCAATTTCAGTACACCCAGAGAGGCAAAGAGAAGACAGAGCAGGATCACTCTGACTACCGTCTGGAGAATGAGACAGCAGAAGAGAGGGGAGCTAGAGTAGGACAGAGAGAGCAGAAAGGTATGCCAGAATTCCGGGATAATGAGGGGGATGACTTGCACTGCCATGATAGTAACGGACATGAAAGATAAAGAAAAGCCTCAGATGTCCACCTTGACCTTTAAAGCAGTACCAAGGGCCAAAACGTGTGGTAAATCACAGACCAGAGATTCAAACAACCTAATTTTCCAATGTTTAGACCAGTATCTAAGTCCCACCAAGTTGACTGGAAGCCAAAGCAAAAATATCTTGTGGGAAGATGAGGCCCCACAGAACTGCTATATTAATCAGCTCCCCAACCCTGGCTCCCTTTTTCACTAGGACTACAGTCTTGAGGCTGAGCCTAGAAGAGCAAGTGACTATCTGAGGACGTTTTATCTCATAGATTTTGGAAGAGAAAGGAGCCTTCCAATAATTTAGTCTATTCTCAATTTATAAAGGAGAAAGCTGAGGCCCAGTGAATTAACTTGTCTAACCCATCAAAGCTGCTCAGTGAGCAAATGGCACCAGAATCTAGGCGGGCCTACAGCTAGGCTGAAGTGCTTTCAGTCATATTTCTTTAATTGCGAGGTTTCCATCTAAAATGCCTTATCTTTCAGCAATCTTCTAATTATAAAGGCAATCCCAACCATGACCGTCTTCTTTTGGTCTTTAATCCTGCTATGTTGGAAGAGGAAAAGAGAGCACACTGTTTAAAGTTAGATTAACAGTGAAAGGATTTCCAAAATAATAATAGTAGCATAACTTAGTAGTTAAGAACAATGTTTTTAGGTGTCATTTTCAGGAGCAATATATTTGTTTTGCACCCGATTATGATTCAGCATGTCAGACTGTATTACTCATGTAGTTTTACCTTCACATATCACAATTATAGCTCAAAAGAGTAAGCAGAGACTTCTGGAGGGAAAAGGCAGCTTGCGGAGCACAGGCTCCGGACGCGCAGGCTCAGCGGCCATGGCTCACGGGCCCAGCCGCTCCGCCACATGTGGGATCTTCCCAGACCGGGGCATGAACCCGTGTGCCCTGCATCGGCAGGCGGACTCTCAACCACTGCACCACCAGGGAATCCTGCAGCTTTTGATTCGACTCTGCTTTCACACATGGAGCACACATTGAGGTGTCAGTGCAACAGAAAAAGAGTTAAGAAAATGCTGAAACCTCCAGAGAAATGTGAGGCCAGGTTCTTTTGTGGTCAAAATTGAAAGTGCCACCTGAAAAATGCATCTTAAGAGACTGCTGTCCTTGTGGATTGTATTGTGATTTTGCTTACCTCACTTGGTGGCCAGGAAAACCTTGAAAGCCCAAGATCAAGAGGAGAGTTACCTCTTATCGCCATTCCATTTTTGTAGCATTTAGACCCAATTTAATTGTAAAATTTATGGGTTATTCACTTCATTTTGAAGTACCTAAGAATATACATCAGTGTTCAAAATAGGGCCACTTTTAGGGTGCTCAGGATTGTAATAAAAATTTTTTGCAGGCCCCTGTCTCTATAAACAATTTGAACCACTTTGAATTAGCTGGGTCATATTTGGGACTATTCTACAATCCCAAATTACCAGATATTGAGAAAGAAATTCTACTTTGGCCAGTGGGAGGTCTTTGCCAGCCCTCTCTCTTAGAACCAGCTTGCGTGGGGGTCCCAGGATGATCCCACAGGTGTAAGACCCACAGCTGCTCCAGCATCTTGTTGACTGAGGTATGAAGGGGCTTGTACAGGTATGGAGAGTGTGCAAAGGGGGAAACAGGAACAGGGCCCATGCACTTTCCAGCCCGGGCTTGAGTCTGTGCTACTGCTGGATATCTAAGGGAGACATAGTAAATTCCAAGGAAGACACTCCAAAGACAGATTCTTCTAAGGTTACAGTCAGGCCAGGCCTTTGCTTGCCAGAGTCTGAGGATAGATATAAGTTCCTGTGTCAAAGACCTTATCATGTCCATGGACCCTTCCATCTAATGGGAAAAGTAGACATTCCCCAAGTCTACACAAGTGAAATTATTTTTTTTTTAATAGATCTTTATTGGAGTATAACTGCTTCACAATACTGTTAGTTTCTGTTGCACACCAAAGTGAATCAGCCATATGCATACACATATCCCCATATCCCCTCCCTCTTGAGCCTCCCTCCCATCCTCCCTATCCCACACCTCTAGGTCATCACAAAGCACTGAGCTGATCTCCCTGTGCTATGTCATGCTACTCTCACTTCGCCCCAGCTTCGCCTTCCCAACCCATGTCCTCCAGTCCATTTTCTATGTCTACCTCTTTATTTCTGCCCTACAACTAGGTTCATCAGTACTGTATTTTTTTTTTTTTTTTAGATTCCATATATATGTGTTAGCATACAGTATTTGTTTCTCTCTTTCTGACTTGCTTCACTGTGTATGACAGACTCTAGGTCCATTCACCTCACTACAAATAACTCAATTTCATTTCTTTTTATGGCTGAGTAATATTCCATTGTATATATGTGCCACATCTTCTTTATCCATTCATCTGTCGATGGACATTTAGGTTGGTTCCACGTCCTGGCTATTGTAAATAGTGCTGCAATGAACATTGTGGTACATGACATTTTTGAACTATGGTTTTCTCAGGGTATATGCCCAGTAGTGGGATTGTTGGGCCATATGGTAATTTCTATTTTTAGTTTTTTTAAGGAACCTCCATACTGTTCTCCATAGTGGTTGTATCAATTTACATTCCCACCAACAGTGTAGGAGGGTTCCCTTTTCGCCACACCCTTTCCAGCATTTATTGTTTCTAGATTATTTTTTTTAACATCTTTCTTGGAGTATAATTGCTTTACAATGGTGTGTTAGTTTCTGCTTTATAACAAAGTGAATCAGCTATACGTATACCTATACCCCCATATCCTCTCTCTCTTGCGCCTCCCTCCCACCCTCCCTATCCCATCCCTCCAGGCGGTCACAAAGCACGGGTCTGATCTCCCTGTGCTATGCAGCTGCTTCCCACTAGCTATCTATTTTACATTTGGTAGTGTATATATGTCCATGCCACTCTCTCACTTTGTCCCAGCTTACCCTTCCCCTCCCCATGTCCTCAAGTCCATTCTCTACATCTGCGTCTTTATTCCTGTCCTGCCCCTAGGTTCTTCAGAACCATTATAGATTTTTTGATAATGGCCATTCGAATTGGCATGAGGTGATACCTCATTGTAGTTTTGATTTGCATTTCTCTAATAATTAGTGATGTTGAGCATCTTTTCATGTGCCTCTTGGCCATCTGTATGTCTCCCTTGGTGAAATGTCTATTTAAGTCTTCCACTCATTTTTTAACTGGATTGTTTGTTTTTTTGATATTGAGCTCCATGAGCTGTTTGTATATTTTGGAGATTAATCCTTTGTCTGTTGTTTCATTTGCAAATATTTTCTCCCATTCTGAGGGTTGTCTTTTTGTCTTGTTTATGGTTTCCTTTGCTGTGCAAAAGCTTTTAAGTTTAATTAAATCCCATTTGTTTATTTTTGGTTTTATTTCCATTACTCTAGGAGGTGGGTCAAAAAAAGATCTTGCTGTGGTTTATGTCAAAGAGTGTTTTTCCTATGTTTTCCTCTAAGAGTTTTATAGTGTCTGGTCTTACATTTAAGTCTTTAATCCATTTGGAATTTATTTTTGTGTATGGTGTTACACAGTGTTCTAATTTCATTCTTCTACATGTAGCTGTCCAGTTTTCCCAGCACCACTTCTTGAAAAGGCTGTCTTTTCTCCATTGTATGTTCTTGCCTCCTTTGTCATAAATTAGGTGCCCATATGTGCATGGGTTTATCTCTGGGCTTTCTATCAAGTTCCATTGATCTATATTTCTGGTTTTGTGCCGGTACCATACTGTCTTGACTACTGTAGCATTATGGTATAGTTTGAAGTTAGGGAGCCTGATTCCTCCAACTCCATTTTTCTTTCTCAAGATTGCATTGGTTATTCAGCGTCTTTTGTGTTTCCATACAAACTGTAAAATTTTTGCTCTAATTCTGTGAAGAACGCCATTGGTAGTTTGATAGGGATTGCACTGAATCTGTAGATGGCTTTGGGGAGTACAGTCATTTTCACAGTATTGATTCTTCCAATCCAAGAATATGGTATATTTCTCCATCTGTTTATGTCATCTTTGATTTCTTTCATCAGTGTTTTATAGTTTTCTGAGTACAAGTCTTTTGCCTCCTTAGGCAGGTTTATTCCTAGGTATTTTATTCTTTTTGTTGCAATGGTAAGTGTGAGTTTTTCCTTAATTTCTCTTCCTGATTTTTCATTTTTAGTGTATAGGAATGCCAGAGATTTCTGTGCATTAATTTTGTATCCTGCAACCTTACCGAATTCATTGATTAGTTCTAGTAGTTTTCTGGTGGCATCTTTAGGATATTCTATGTACAGTATCATGTCATCAGCAAACAGTGACAGTTTTACTTCTTCTTTTCCAGTTTGGATTCCTTTTATTTCTTTTTCTTCTCTGATTGCCATGGTTAGGACTTCCAAAACTATGTTGAATAAGAGCTGCAAGAGTGGACACCCTTGTTTTGCTCCTGATCTTAGAAGAAATGTTTTCAGTTTTTCACCACTGAGGATAATGTTCACTGTGGGTTTGTCATATATGGGCTTTATTATGTTGAGGTAGTTTCCCTCTATGCCCATTTTCTGGAGAGTTTTCATCATAAATGGGTGTTGAATTTTGTCAAACGCTTTTTCTGCATCTATTGAGATGATCATACGGGTTTTATTCCTTAATTTGTTAATGTGGTGTATCACATTGATTTGCATATACTGAAGAATCCTTGCATCCCTGGGATAAATCCCACTTGTCATGGTGTATGATCCTTTTAATGTGCTGTTGAATTCTGTTTGCTAGTATTTTGTTCAGGATTTTTGCATCTACATTCATCAGTGATACTGGTCTATAACTTTCTTTTTTTTGTGATATCTTTTTCTGGTTTTCGTTATCAGGGTGATGGTGGCTTTGTAGAATGAATTTGGGAGTGTTTCTCCCTCTGCAATTTTTTGGAAGAGTTTGAGAGGGACTGGTGTTAGTTCTTCTCTAAATGTTTGATAGAATTCGCCTGTGAAGCCATCTGGTCCTGGACTTTGTTTTTTGGAAGAGTTTTAATTATGGTTTCAATTTCATTACTTGTGATACATCGGTTTATATTTTCTAATGCTTCCTGGTTCAGTTTTGGAGAATTGTACCTTTCCAAGAATTTGTCCATTTCTTCATGGTTGTCCACTGTATTGGCATATAGCTGTTTGCAGTAGTCTCTTATAATCCTTTGTATTTCTGCAGTGTCAGTTGTGATTTCTCCTTTTTCATTTTGAATTTTATTGATTTGTGTGTTCTCCCATATTTTCTTGATGAATCTGGCTAAGAGTTTTTCAATTTTGTTTACCTTCTCAAAGAACCAGCTTTACATTTTATTGATCTTTGCTATTGTTTTTTTCATTTCTATTTCATTTATTTCTGCTCTGATCTGTATGATTTCTTTCCTTCTACTGACTTTGGGTTTTCTTTGTTCCTCTTTCTCTAGTTGTTTTAAATGTAGGGTTAGATTGTTTATTTGAGATTTTTCTTGTTTCTTGTGGTGAGATTTTATGGCTATAAACTTCCCTCTTAGAACTGCTTTTGCTGCGTCCCATAGGTTTTGGGTCATTGTGTTTTCACTGTCATTTGTTTCTATGTATTCTTTTATTTCTTCTTTGATTTCTTCAGTGATCTCTTTGTTATTAGTAGCACACTCTTTAGCCTCCATGTATTTGTGTTTTTTACAGTATTTTTCTGAAATTGATTTCCCATCTCATAGTGTTGTGGTCAGAAAAGATGCTTGATATGATTTCAATTTTCTTAAATTTTTCGAGGCTTGATTTGACCCAAGATGTGATCCTGGAGAATGTTCCATGTGCACTTGAGAAGAAAGTGTATTCTGTCACTTTTGGGTGGAATGTTCTAAAAATATCAATTAGATCTATCTTCTATATTGTGTCATTTAAAGCTTGTGTTTCCTTATTTATATTCTGTTTGAATGATCTGTCCATTGGTGTAAGTGGGGTTTTAAAGTCCCCTACTATTATTTTGTTACTGTCAATTTCTCCTTTCATGGGTGTTAGCATTTGCCTTATGTACTGAGGTGCTCCTATGTTGGGCGCATAAACATTTATAATTGTTATATCTTCTTCTTGGAGTGATCCTCTGATCAGTATGTAGTGTCCCTCCTTATCTCTTATAACAGTCTTTATTTTAAAGTCTATTTTATCTGACACGAGTATTGTTACTCCAGCTTTCTTTTGATTTCTATTTGCATGGAATATCTTTTTCCATCCCTTCACTTTCAGTCTGTATGTTTCCCTAGGTCTGAAGTGGGTCTCTTGTAGACAGCATATATATGGGTCTTGTTTTTGTATCCACTCAGCCAGTCTGTGTCTTTTGGTTGGGGCATTTATTCCATTTACACTGAAGGTTATTATTGATATGTATGTTCCTATTACCATTTTCTTAATTGCTTTGGGTTTGTTTTTGTGGGTCTTTTTCTTCTCTTATGTTTCCCACCTAGAGAAGTTTCTTTAGCATTTGCTGTAAAGCTGGTTTGGTGGTGCTGAATTCTCTTAGCTTTTGCTTGTCTGAAAAGCTTTTGACTTCTCCATCGAATTTGAATGAGATCCTTGCTGGGTAATCTTGGTTGTAGGTTTTTCTCTTTCATCACTTTAAGTATATCCTGCCACCCCCTTCTGGCCTGCAGACTTTCAGCTGAAAAATCAGCTGATAACCTTATGGGGATTCCTCTGTATGTTATTTTTTGTTTTTCCCTTGCTGCTTTTAGTATTTTTTCTTTGAATTTAATTTTTGTTAGTTTGATTAATATGTGTCTTGGTGTGTTTTTCCTAGGGTTTACCCTGTATGGGACTCTCTGTGCTTCCTGGACTTGGGTGACTATTTCCTTTCCCATGTTAGGGAAGTTTTCAACTATATTCTCTTCGAATATTTTCTCAGACCCTTCCTTTTTCTCTTCTTCTTGAACCCCTATAATTCAAATGTTTTTTGCGTTTAGTGTTGTTGCAGAGGTCTCTGACACTGTCTTCAATTCTTTTCATTCTTTTTTCTCTGTTCTGCTCCTTGGCAATTATTTCCACCATTCTATCTTCCTGCTCACTTATTTGTTCTTCTGCCTCAGTTATTCTGTTATTGATTCCTTCTAGTGTATTTTTCATTTCAGTTATTGTGTTGTTCATCTCTGTTTGTTTGTTCTTTAGTTCTTCTAGATCTTTGTTAAACATTTCTTGTATTTTCTCAATCCATGCCTCCATTCCGAGATTCTGAATCATCTTTACTATCATTACTCTGAATTCTTTTTCAGGTAGATTGCCTATTTCCTCTTCATTTATTTGGTCTTGTAGGTTGTTACCTTGCTCCTTCATCTGTGACATATTTTTTGCCACCTCTTTTTTTTTTTTTTTAAATGAGTGGGATTGTTTTCCTGTCTTACTGGTTGTTTGGCCTGAGGATTCTAACACTGGGGTTTGTAGGCTATTGGGTAGAGATGGGTCTTGATGCTGAGACGAGGAGCTCCATGAGACCTCACTGCAATTAATACTCCCTGGGGTCTGAGGTTCTCTTTTAGTCTGGTGGTTTGGACTCAGAGCTTCCACTGCAGGAGCTTTGGCTGGGCTTGTGAACCAAGATTCTGCATGCCATCTGGGTGGCAAAAAAAAAAAAAAAACCCAAAACAATAACCAAGTAAAAAATAAAATTAGAGTAGGAAACTAACAGGTATGTTTGGAAGAATAAAAAAATAAAAATATTAATGAATCAGCAACCAGAAGGTACATCAGTACCACAATAGTATAAAAGAGGAGGAGGGAAAAGGAAAAAAAAAAGTGGCAGGGCAAAGGTGGCCTTGGCTGTGGAGGGCGGGGCTTAAACAGGGGTGAGGTTTGGGTGGTGGGCGGGGCCAATGCTCAGGATCCACAAGGCTGGGAAAGGAGGATGGGGCTAAGGCTCAAGGAACAGAAGGGGCCCAGGCATGCCCCCCACCCCTGGTCTCAGAGGTCAGGGTACCTCACCTGGGAGCCCAGCAGGCTTCCTGGGCTCGAGTGGCGGGGCAAATGCCCTCCTCTCCTCTCCTGCTCTTCTGGACTAGAAGGGCCCCTCCCGCCTGCCTCTTCTGATCACCCAGCCTCCCTCCTATGCCCTCAAGTACCCACATGGACTGGAGTGGGGTTTGGAGGGCAGAGGATCAGCCTGGTAGCTCAGCAGGCTCCCCGGCCCAAGTGGGTGGGGCAGTCACCCTCCGCTCCTCTCCCGCTCCTTCCGGAGGGCCCCTTCCGCCTGCCTCTCCTGATCTCCCCAGCCTCAGGGGCGCTGATTCTGTCTGGCCTCCACTTCTCCTCCCCCCTTAGTCCCCCTACGTCCTACTGGTTCACTTTGGGGTCCCTCCTGTCTCCTTAGGCATCAGAGCTTTTCACCAGCAGCCGCCAGGCGCCCTAGTTGTGGGGAGACACTAACTCCACATCTTCCCACGTGGCTATCTTGACTCTGCCTCCCAAAATTGTTATTTTTAAAGGTGATGTTGATGTGCCACGGTAATCCTTAGCCCAGGCTTGAAGGGAATGAATGTTTTTCCTGAGGAAAAGATGCTTAGATGAGATGCAAGGGTGGGCATAGGCTAGGTGACAAGTGAATTTTTTCAGAGACTATGCGTGAGGGCCCAGAGTAGGTACACCAGGATGTTTACCAGGAACCGGAAGTCCAGAACCAGTGGAAAGAACAGAGTACGGGAAGATGACCACTATTGAGCAAGGCTCAAAATAAGGCAATTCTTCCTGCTTGCTAATCATTTTCTATGGCCTCATTACTCCAAGTGTGAAAAATGGAGCCGTGGCATTAGCATCGCCTGAGCTGGTTGAAATGCAGAATCTCAGGTCCCACCCCAGACTTACTGAATCAGAATATGCATTTTAATAAGTTCCCTCAGTGATCCATATAAATACTAAAGTTTAAGAAGCACGGGTCTATGATATTCAATTTCCTAAGGCACTGAAACATATTTAGGAAGTTACTACATAAACCATCATTGCTACACTTGGCCCACATAAGGAGGGAGCTCACCACAGTTTTAGTATAGTAATGTAAAATCTGTTTGGAAGATGTGATTCCCAAGAGAAATATGTGAATCCACATTTATATATACCAGGTTAGAATGAAGTTATAATTTTCCAGAAAGAAAAGCTCTTCATTAGCCTGGACTGGGGTAATGGTTTTGGAGACAGGAATTGACCTTCCTCCCTCTCAAACGGTGCCTAGAAACTTGAAATTCTGCACTGCACTCATATGTACCTCTTACTCAGAATTATACATGTATCTAAAACAAAGTGTTACTCTCTTAAGGTTAATATGTCATTTCAACATCATTTTAAAGGCCAACTCCTTCAGGAACCAATATATTTTCTAAAATGTCTTAGTTAACTAAGCAAATTTATATAACTATGCTTTGTAAAACAGAAAAAAAAAAGTATCTGTGTACATAACAATGCCACAAAAGTATAATTTCTACTAATTCCAGGAGAAAAACCTATATAAAATGCAGCACCAGAAAACAGGAGGAGTTGCAATTCTTAAGGTGAAATTATTAAAAAAGACAAATAATAGATGGTATATTGAAAATCCAGACTTTTTGCTTTTCCTCATATGAGACAAAAATGCCAGCCCCAAACAGTAATTCAACAAAATCTAAATACCTATTTTTCTACCAAAAATACCTAAGAAGCATCAAAATCCATGTATTTTAATGTTTTTTTTTCAAATAATAAAAATCTGTATGCAGATGGCCAACAAGCACATGAAAAGATGCTCAACATCAGGGAAATGCAAATCAAAACCACAATGAAATATCACCTCCCATCTGTCAGAGTGGCTATTATCAAAAAGATAAATAACAAATGTTGGGGAGGATATGGAGAAAAGGGAACTCTCGTGCACTGTTAATGCGAATATAAATTGGCACAACCACTATGGAAAACAGTATGGAGCCTCCTCTAAAAATTAATCTGCCATATGATCTAGCAATTCCACTCCTGGATATTTATCCCAAGAAAACAAAACCACTAATTTGAAAAGATACATGCATCCCAGTGTTCACAGAAGCATTATTTACTATAGCCAAGATATGGAAGCAACCTAAGTTTCCATCAACAGATGAATGGATAAAGAAGATGTGGTATATATTATATTTTCAATGGAATATTACTCATCCATAAAAAACGAATGAAATGTTGCCTTTTGTGACAACATGGATGGACCTGGAGGATAGAATGCTTAGTGAAATAAGTCAGAAAGAGAAAGACAAATACTATATGCTTTTAATTTTATGTGGAATCTAAAAAATAAAATAAATGAACAATTATAACAAAACAGAAACAGACTCACAGAGAATAAACTAGTGGTTACCAGTGGCTAGAAGGGTGGGGGGAGGGGCAAAAGAGGTGAAGGGGATTAAGAGATACAAACTACTAAGTATAAAATAAGTTACAAGGATGTCATGTACAGCACAGGGAATATAGTCAATATTAATGATAATATTGATATCACAGTCATATCAAATTACTATGCTGTACACCTGAAACTAGTATAATATTGTAAGTCAACTATACTTCAGTTAAAAAAAAAATCTGTATGGAATCAAGAATTAAGAAATATCTCAACTCATGTAAGATTTGTCTTCACGATGAAATTAGTTACATATTTCTTTAAGATAATTTTCTTTAAACAATTGTGTTTCCTTAACTCTCACATTTAGTGTGTAAAACACACATGCATACAGAAACACACAGAGAAAATAAGCCTAGCTGACACAGTAATGAAAGAATGAAGAGTCATAAGAGTCCAGTGATTTCAAGGAGCTAGAGCAAGGAGTTTGGGATAATTTAGGGTTATGGGTTTTTTTTGGTTTTGGTTTTGGTTTTTTGCGGTATGCAGGCCTCTCACTGTTGTGGCCTTTCCCATTGCGGAGCACAGGCTCTGGACACGCAGGCTCAGCGGCCATGGCTCACGGGCCCAGCCGCTCCGTGGCATGTGGGATCTTCCCGGACCCGGGCACTAACCCGCGTCCCCTGCATTGGCAGGCGGACTCTCAACCACTGCGCCACCAGGGAAGCCCTAGGGTTATGTTTAAGTGAGAACCAATAGTCTTAAAGTTCTGTGCGTATTATAAGCATATATATTCTTTTAAAAATATTTTCTTTTGAAGAAAGTTTAATAATTTCTCTAATTTAAATTGATTCTTGCTTGAAAGAGCCTATAATACATCAAATGCACTTACAACAAAGAGTGCCTGATATAATAAATACCCATTAAATGTTTATTATTAGTATTATCTCACTTTGTCAACATAATTTAACTAAGAATGGCCAGCTATAAACAAAATTCTGTCTTCTATCCAGTCTTTAAATATCTTCATGTCATCCCACCCAATTCAAGAATTTTCTGATTCCTTGGCCCAATCAAAATTCAGGCAGTAAGTATACATATATATTGAGCCCTAATAATGTTCTTGTCACAGCACTACTTGTTGGGTAAACTTTCAGGTTTTCTATCTTATCCTCTCACCTTTTTCCCACCAAGTGACCAATTGTTAATTTGCAAAAAATAATTTTTACTATAGTTTTAATGGATGATAAAAGTGGCAGCCTAGGTCTTCTCACATGGCATAGAAGCTTTTAAACAAAGATCAAGGTACTCAACTTGTCAAACTTTCACATAGGTCTATGCCCCTGAAAAAATACCATTTAATTGTGCTTCCCATCTTGCTATAACTGGTCCTGGGACTACCAATGTTCTACAGAATGTATGTTACAAAATGCAGATCACATCTGAGTGCTTCTTCTTAAATGCCTAATGGGAAACAGAAAACCACTGTAATGCTACACTAACTTATAAGGGCTGTGGCTCCACTTACAGAAATCAGTCTAGCTTCCAGCTGGCACACAGCCCAAGCTCAAACGAAGTCCCACATACAGAAACCCCTAAGAGGAAAAAAAAAAAGTCTGACAGAGGAGTTCAGATAGTTTTCCTTTAATCTACTGAACTACATGAAATAAGGTATACTAAAGGATTCTTCGAGGAAAGAATTCTAAGTAAATGTTATCGTTAGATAACAGTGATGACAGCCATAAAGAACTGAGTGACCCTAAAGCATAATATTGAAAGACAATGGAATAATAATGACACCAATTGAGGAGAAAATTGATACAAGAAAATGGCCTGATAATCAGACAAGAAACAAAGGCAAAATTATACTAAATTTTCACTGCCGTGGGTCTGAGAAACTTCTAACACAACCCAGTCATGTATAACTAAGTAGTATTTGTATTACTCCTCCTCAGCCTCCCTCCTCCAACCCTCAAAAAGGTAAAAAATTTTAAGATTACGTAAAACACACAGCCAAGAAGTATGAGTTCAACTGCCACCTCTAATGAATTGAGAATTGCTACCTGGAGCCTGGTGTTGAGAAGAACTCTAAGGTCACCTCAGTCGGAACGGGAGGACCAGGACCCATGAGTGTTTGTTATCATGGAGTCAGGAGTAAGGCAGAATGAGACAATAGGAGAATGCTTTACAGTGGCCAGCACTGTCCTAGAGACTTGTTGAAACCAACCAATGGCTGTCTGGGTATTACTCAATCTGAAATTTTACAAAACATAATTTTTATGTCAAAATTAACAGCTTATTTCAAAATTAAAATTTTTTTTCTAATACTGTGCATTTTTTCCTTAACCCACCATAATCTATTTCCTGCCTTTATTATTTCATTGATGCTAGCATTTGAAAGATCACTACTAATCTCTATACATCAAATTAATTGGCCTTTGCTTAAGATTTGGCCTCTTGGCATTGCTGAGATTTTTGGTAATTTTGAAATTCACTGTATAGAACTTTGTCCTTGTGTGGCTTAATCCCCTTGATTCTCTTTCATCTCATTTTGGAATAACTGCCTTCATCTAGTAACTCAGGCTACAGTCTATCCTTGCTTTTAGCTGTCCTGCTCCCTTCTGTCACATTGATCTTATTAAAACATTTATTTCATCCTACTGGCTTTCTCCTCAAAAGCCTTGTTACGTTTATGAGATAAAAGTCAAACACCTTAGCCTGGACCACTGGGTTCTTGTATTGGCTAGCTCCTGTAAGACACTTTCCAATGGCTAATCCCAATAGGAATTTATTTCTGACTCATGTAAATTCCAGTTGAAACTAGGGAAGGGCCTCTGCTCCATGCAATCATTCAGGAACAAGACATAAAGAGGTTCTGTGATTGTCAACATAGATACAAAATCAAATCAGCAAATGAGAAAGTGGAGGATTATACTGGAGGTTTTTGTGAGTCAGGCCTCCCATCCACATTCTGTTGGCCAGAATCAGTCACATGGTCAAGATATCTGCAAAGGAGTTTGGAAAATGTGCCCAGTATCAAAAAGAAATGGGTTTATTGAATAGCTATACAGTCTCTGTCACATTTCTACACAATCTGTTACAAACAACTTTCAAATTTTCATAAAATACAGCCTACCTAACCTATTTATTTACTCCTGGATATGCCCAGCCTATTTATAATGTTTTTCAGCAAATAAGGTTACCCTTCACCCACCTTAAATGGTCTCCTTCTCTGCACATCTAAACTCTATATACCTTTCAGAACAAGGTTTAAGTTTCACACTGCTTCCTTAAAATAGAGAGCACTATTTTCCATGTTATTTATTGGCAGATGCTGCTTCAAATATTAGTAGACATCATGAAGAGATTGTGTGCGTATCCAAGTCATGGAATGAACTACAGGGCTACCTGTACCAAGAGTTAGTTGCATCAAATGAAAACTAGCTTGTTCCAAAGTAAGAACCAACTACACACATTCCTGTGCATTTTGTGAGAGTCCACGCCACACTGAATGTGTACTCCATGACTTTTGAACAGACAAGATATGGAATCTGCCCATTCCATGGCTTAACAGTTCCTCATTCTCTGGAACCCCCTTCCAATTGACAGCAGTGTATCCCAACTCTCACATTAGTACAGGGTGACTCCCGCCTTCCTTTTCCATAACTATTGGATACTAAGCTATTTTAAATAGGTTGGATGATGTAAAAGGCAAATTTCTGCCATGTGGCAAAGTAGAGAAAGCCAGCCTGCAAAAAGAAAGAAGAAAGCATCTGTTCAGGAAGAAGTGACACAACAAAGAGAAAGCTAAGAAAAGCCTGACATAGTTCTAATTCCTGGTCCATCTTTTCCTGAAACTTAATTGCATTTCTTTTCATTGGTTCTGAGAAGCACCCCTATGTCCACATAGCCATTTTCCTTTTTTCCCTTTTGTCATGTTAGTAATGTAGCACAGTGGTCAAGGGCATGGACCTTAGAGTCAGACAGATCCAGATTTGAGTCTTAGCTCTGACACTTACTAACCTTGTGACTTAGACAAGCTATTTACCTCTCTGGACATCTGCTTTCTCATTTTTAAGATCTCATAAGTTATTAAAGATACCCTGTGTAAAATGTCTAAAACAGTGGCTTAGATGCAGTAGATGTTCAATAAACAGTAATTGTTATCTTTTAAATATCCTACTTCATCTAATATTAAGTGCTATTGACTATAAAAGACATCCTCATTACAGCAGTGTTAAATAAAATGTGGAAAGATGTCTCAGGATTGATGAAATATGGTGATACTGTTATTACTGAGCCTCTGGAAAGTATTCTAGAGTCCTTAACAGGCATTTTTCATAGTTTGTTTCAACTAAAATCCAAGGGTCATCAAGCCAGGTAGACCCAGAGGTCTTGCAACTGTTCTCCTCTCTTGTTAGAGACATAGAAATTATAACTATTGTTAACTTCCAGGTGAGTTTCTTATCAGAAGAATTCCAAATGCTAAGTGTAAACTGAGTTTCTGTCTTTGGAAAAGGAACACTTCTCCACTTAGCTCAATGCTTCTCAGGTTGGGATGACAAGCAATAATTATTTGAGAATGAAAACTTTTTTATTTTGTTTTTCAATTTAGTGTGATAATTAATATGTGAAAGAGAAAAAAAGGACATCTCCATTTTCATATGTTAGTTAGAATTAGCAATATTGACAAGATCAAGTAACTGTTTTGATCATTAAATAATTACAGATGCTATAGAATTTTGCAATGGAATAAAATACATACAAATGCCAAAATTATGCGTTAGTAAGTCACTGCCTTAAACATATGGAAATTTAATTTAAGACAAATGCCTGAGAAGCATCTAATCGTAGAAACAATACTAGTATCTAATACACAAACAGTGGTAGGCAGAAAAAGAACAAAATATACATAATGCTTAGCTGTGTATTACATGAATAAAAATTTTTTTGACTTTTAATTAAAGAATTATTGTATTGTCTAAGAAGTTTGCAGGAATGCCAATAGCTAGTTCAAAGACAGAAATAATGATTTACAATTCTGTGGAAAACTTGAAGTCATACGCACTTATATATTCTCTAGGAATGTAATAGAACATACCCCATGAAATTTGTCTCTACCTCTCCAGCCCACCTGGAAGGACAAATCAGTGCAGTGAACATGTTGAAAATTCCTTTTTTTAAAAAGTGGAATTCATATCTAATGTCGTGGTATTACATTAGTTCCATGTAAGTGGCAAGGGCAAACCTCAGAGGCCTTGCATAATACACCAGTGTTATTTTAACAAACATTGTTGACTACTTATTCTGGGCCACATGTGGAATGCTATGAATTATAAAGCAAATTAAAGGATTTCAGAAAGGTATCAAAGGTATATCAAATAAAAGGTATTTATTTCATTATAGACATAACGACCTCTGCCAAAGAAAAGAAAAATAATAATAATGAGTGATACAGGGTCCCAGGGATCCCAATTTAAAACCTACTTTTAGTCTCCAACTATCTTGCAGGACACAACTCCTCTTCTGGCAGCAATTGTGTAGGTGGAGAGGAAGGAAATTCAACTTACATATGAAAAGTGTGCTTTATCACAAAGACACCATCTGTTTTCACTCTCCTCACTTTGTTAAGTCCAACTTTTCCAAAGAGCTCATCAGATATGAAGTTTACTATCTCAAGACCTACCTAAGGCTCAAATGTATATATGAGACAATGGGGACTAGCCCTTGTCTAAAAATGCTTGTCATGGGGAAAAAGAGACAACCTGAGAACAAAACAAGACATACAAATGTGAGCCAAGTGGAAAGACGAGCAAAAGCTGGAGCCTGCCATATGGGAAAACCAAAGTAGTTTAGAATTTTTTAAATATCACAATACCAAGCAAATAATAAGTGCTCAATATATTTTAATAATTACATTAAAATACGGAGATAATGTCTTCCTGTATAATAGGAGTCAGCAAACTATGACCCAAAGGCCAAATCTAGGCCCCTGCCTCTCACAAGTTTTATAAATAAAGTTTTATTGGAACACAGCCATGCTCAGTTTTTTTACATAGTCTGTGGCTACATTTGAGCTAAAGTGGTAGAGTTGAGTTGTCACCATGGAGACCAAATGACCAACAAAACCTAAAATAGTTGCTATCTGGCCTTCTACTGAAAAAAGTTTATTAACCCTAGATATAAGAATTAGAAACTCTCCTATCCTTATTGCCAAACCTACCAGAGTGTTCACTCCCATTCCAATATATTTTTCTTCATTATTCAAAGGTTGGGGTTGTCTTCAAATACTCTCTGCTTTCTTTCTGCAGGCCCTGGCTTGCTGAAATTTATCATCCCTCAGGTCCAGTGAGAGTCTGCAGAAAGCCCATTTTTTATGCTCTCTTGCATAAATTGATGGAACTGCTGTCTTCTAAAGGACAATTTTTAAATGGAGCAATTTCTTTGAAGAATCATGGGGAAACAATAGATACAATGGTAAAATATGCATGGTAAAATAAGAATATGAGATTACCCAGCATTCCCAGGTCTTTGGTGAAGCTGAGAGAAAAAGGAACATGAATATACATATATGCTGAAGATTTATAACAAATGTAAGAAATCCATGAATCATTAAGATGGATCTGATTCTATGCTTGAGATCTATTGAAAATCCTTCAGTAAATGTATACGTAAATCTATTTGCTAATCAATTCCCCCTTTAAGTTACAGTTTTACAGATATCAAACAAATGGAAGGAAATTTTAACTGTGTTTGCTAAAGGGAGAACTTTTGTAAAATTCTGAGGAAAGCATGACTGAGTAGAAATAATTTTATTTATTAGGGGCCACACATTTAAGCCAGTAATTATTTTTCAATTACTAATTATAAGACCCTTTAATACTTATTTTGCCAATATAAAAGAAAGTAAGTAAACAAGGAAGGAGTTCTATGCTTCACAAACATTTACTGAATATAAACCACATTCATGAGAGTCTAATAGTTGCTAAAAGTAAAAGACTCAATTTCTACTTTTAGGAAGTTTAGAATCTACTGAAGAAGTTAGAGAGAATAACTGCCCCCACTCAAACTGAGTTTTATAATAATAAAGACCACAGTCTGTTTTTTCTAAGAACACACACACATCGCCCTCTCAGAGACTCAACCTTAAGCAACACGTTCTATCAGGCACATTTTATGATAAATGACAATTATTGCAAGGCACTGTGCTAGTGCTTTATTTGCATTAACTCATTTACTCCTACACAGAACCCTATAAGGAAGTTCCGATTATCATACTTCATCACTATATCCATGGTTAGACGTGCCATCACGTTATGTACCACCAAGAAAGGGAAAAAAAAAAGTGTCACCAATTAAATCATGACATTCCATCAGTTGTAAGAGTCAACTGACTTCAGAGTAGTTAACTGTAAAAATTCGTACGGCTTAGATTCAATTAATGATGGGTATTAACATCATTTTTCAAGTGAGAAAATCAGAGGGCAAATAGGTAAACTTTTTTCCCTAAGGTCACTTAGATAAAAAGTGGCAAAATAGTCTGACTTTAGGGTCCACAACCCTAAACACTGAGCTTCACTGCATATAATAGAAAATTGGGAGTAACATACTGGATTTACTAAGAAACACAAAAGTGTTGGCTGCAGGCACAAACAGCAGGAAGCAAAGTCACCGGAAATATAGTAGCTGCCTCAAAGGGGTCTTTTTCTTCCTGTGTTCTGTGATTCTTTCTGTATAAGCTCCTTTTATTTCAGTGGTATTCAGGTTATTCATACCTCCCTTTTATTGCATTATAATCATGACTTGAGAGAGATCAACGAGAGCAAGAGAGCAAGGCCAGTCCATAAGTGTGTGTTAATTTAGAACACATTGGGGAAATAGTAATAAGTACCATACATACAAGACTTCCACATAGCATGCATGGATACATGCAACACTAGAATTCATAACATTTTAAGTGGCAAGGCATGTACTAATATATTTATATTCTGTAATAAGGTATATATTTATAAATTACATATTTTAATGCATATAAGATTCTCTTTGCAAAAGGCCTTTGGGAACAGAATATTAATATAGGGAGTATCTGATTTAGGTTATTACCTGCAAGGAAGAATAAACTGCAAAGCTGTAAACTGCCTAAGGGTCAAGACTGTATGTTATCTAGCACTTAGCACAGCAACTTCCACAAGTCAATAAGGTGTTTGTATTTTTTTCTTTTCTTGAAGCAAATGCATGACTTCTAACAGTTTCATCATAAAAGCAAACTCTTTGTTCATTTGGCAAGTCCTTTTGTTTTCGCAAAAGATGTTATCTATATCACATACATTGTGTGGCTGAGTATGACTTCTTGATATGAAATGTAGGATTTCAGGACTTCCAGTGTAACTGTGAAATTGAAGTACATTTTCAATTGCTCATGACTCCATTGGGCCAGAAGAAGAAAGAACCTGTATGTATTCCAGACAGCCTCAGCGATCAAAGAATACATAGATTCACAATTTGTAAACTTCTTGAGACAGAAAATCAAGAAATAGGACTTTGCAATTTATGGATATTTGCTGTTGACCCTCATTTGGTCATTAGTAACCATGTCTCTTGCAGTGAAGTTTGAAGTTATTTTATGAGATCTACTTTGGATGAGACTAAGGCCACCCAAATCATATGTTTTGGCTTATCCAGTCCCAAAGAATTTGAACCCAAAATGAAACCTCATTGCCTTGCATCATGTTCAAACTGAATTTTCCTTTCTAAAGCCAGAATCTATTTCATTCTAATTGCAGTTATTTTGTCCTATCTCATCCCCTATAATCAAAGTATCATTTTAAAATGTTAAGAAACTATAGATGTCAAGAGTAATTGGAAATGAAGCAAAATATAACAATTTGATCTTTCACGATTTAGTCTTCATATCAAAATATAAACTAAAAAGGGATTTTATATCTGGCATACTCTAACATAATGCTAGCAAAGAACTGGACCGAGAGAAGAAAAATGGCAAAGGGCAGAAGGGAAAAATTAAAAGTCTGTGTAGAACAATGATTGTTTACTTTAAATGCAAGGGATATTCTTTTGAAGTGAATATTGTGCTAAGTGTTAAGCCAAAACCAAAATTATATGAATGGTAAGAAAGTAAAGGCTTTGAGTCCCTGATGGATTTTTTAAATTCCTGTGGAAAGTTTGATGGGCTGTCTTTCTTCTTATAAATAAACTATTGTGGTTTTAAGACATGTGTTGCGTCTTGGTTTATTTAATTCTGAATAGCAGAAAGAAAGAGTCACTTGGTGGGTAATACACAGTATATTGGCATTCAAAGTAAATACAACAGATCATGTTTAAATTTAAAAGGGTCTGCCTCAGAATAAAAGCCAAAAGCCAATATAAAAAAAGGCATTGTGGTTGTGAAGAAAATCCAGTCTCTATAAAAATAATTCAAGCTAAATTATGGCAAGAGAATTGTTCCTCACTGGGCAGATGAACTCAACCTAGTCAGTTTGATTTAAATATTATTTAACACTTTCTCTATTATTTGAGAAGGCAGAATTATTTGGTCATTAGAATCTTATCTAATTCATAAATTCCAAAATCTTCCTCATAGTTTCACTGCCATATATCAATGCAACATGTAATAAAATTGCCTAAGAAATAGGCATAATATATGATTTTTTTTCTATTTAGAAAAACATTTTGATTTTTATACTTACAGATTCTTTGTCTTTATTTTAATTCTAAATGAATCTTTATGCCAATGGCCCTTGGAAATATAGATATTTCAGAAAAATTTTCAGTGATCTTAGTTTGATATCACCTAAGCACTCTGACATTTTAAATCAGATTGGAAATGTTTAAAACTACAAAAAAAAAATCTGTGGAAAGAAACAAAAGGGGATTTCAAATCCTAGGGGAAAAAAATAATATTTAACTGATCCCAAGAAAATTATATTCTAAATTTATACCAATTTTGAAAACCTAATAGAATCAATACTTTACATAAAGTAGAATCTAGAAATCTCCACTGAATTATAATTAAGTGTTCCTCACCTATATATATTTTTCCTTTATTGGGGTCATAGCCTCTATTAACTATTTATAATATTTGGGCATGGGGCGTGGGGTGGCGCATGCAGAGAAGGATGGGTATAAACAGGAGAGAAAAATTACTAGGCCACCGTCCAATCATCTTAAGTTTCTTTGGATAAAAAGATACAACATTTACATTTATAACTAATTTACAGCAACCATCCTGCACAATCATATTCAACTTTTCTTCTGCCTTCTCCTCCATTTTACAAGGTACGTAAAGTAGAAGCAATTTGTCCCATATAAGAAACCATTCATTTTATCTTTGTAAGAGTTTGAAATCGCAGTCTTTCAATATTTTCTAGTGTTGGAAATTCACCATATCCATGTCTGCAATATGTCAACCTACATTTTCATGCCATTTCTACACATTCACTCGGGCAGGAATTTCCCAAAAGTGTGCTCAGAAGACCACCTGCATCAGAATTAATGGGGCACATTTGGAAAATGCAGATTCTGGGGTTCAAGCCCAACCCTGCAGAGTCAGAACCTCAGCAGATGGGATCTGGAAGTCAACATGTTTTACAAGTTCCCCAGATGATTCGTATAGGTATTCCATTTTGAGCATCACTTATAACAGGTATTCAAGGGTCACTAGAAATGAGAAAATGGAAGGAAACAAAAGCTAATTTTATGAATATGTATAACAAAACAAGAAAAAGAGTACATAAAAGTAATTCAAAGTAGTGGAGAGAGCATAAATCAGGGCTAACAGAGGCAAAACTCAACTTCAGATAAGAGATAGATAGATAAGTAGATAGATAAACAGATAAACAGACACATACATACATAAATAGAAAGATAGATTCTCCTGATACATCAGTGCCAACAAATACCTAAGGAAAAAACATTTTTATAAACTGGGATGCATTCCCTCTTCCAATGACTTGCTTATATAGCATGCACATTATTTTAATTTTCATTATACAATTGCCAGTATTCTGCAGACATCGTGGGATCTTGTTATAAAAACTGTTAATTTTATTAAGGCAAACTTTTGTGTTATATGTAATGATTTGAGTACTGAATTCTAAACTTTAGTTTTTAATATAGAGGTTTACCAGCTGCCCCATGATCAGGTAATGGTTTAAAAATACTACATGAAATAAAAAATATCACTCCCGAAATATCCCTGATCTAAAAACCCAATAGCTAAACATCTCTCAAATTATAATGAGCTTAACTAAGTAATGAAGAGTCACCATATTACTATGCTTAAGATTCATATAGAACATTAGTAATAAAATTATACCTTTACCTTTGGACATATTTAGCAAATAATTTAATAATTTCATTCAAAATACCATTATAGTTCAAGCTATATTTGAAAATAAGTTTTCATCAAGCAATAAAGATTTAAATTGACGTGCCACCTAACATATCTTCAAAAAACATTTTTGGATGAACTAATGAGTTAATGACTGGCTAGGAAACCCATACACCAATTCAGGCAAATTTAACCTTCACCATTCAAGAGAGGTGAAAAGTTATTAGAAAGTAGTGATTTAACTTTGAAAAGGAAATAACCTAATAATCTCCTTTAAACTGTATACATTAATATGGTTAGTCTTCAGAGATTTCATGGAAACTATTTAAATTTTTTTGACAATTTGCCACTACTTATCTCTGTGTCAAGATTATCAATACTCTGAATATAAAACAAAATATAAAATAGTTTGGCTGTAGAGGCAATGAGATTCCGAAGACGTAGGCTCTAGTGGTATACTACTTTGGTTGGAATCCTGACTCCCCACTTCACTATGGGATCGAGAGAAATGAATTTGCTTGTCCTGGCCCCATTGCCTTTTCTGTAAAATGGGAATGATGGTGGTAACAGTAACTGTCTTTTAAGATTGTGTGGAGATCTAATGAGATAATTCACCCCTGATGCATCACACATCCTCAATAACTGTTTGTTATTATTGCTATTTTTATCCAATTTTTATTTTCATCATAGCTTACTTTTCTCCTTGCTTATTTTAAAAATAATTTGATTTGAAATTACAAAATGTACTTATTATAGTAATATACTGCTTTTAACTGTTATATACATGTACATGTATGCGTGTGTACATGTATGTGTGTATATATGTATATATGTGTGTATATATGTATATATGTGTGTGTATAATATAACATTGTATTTGAATAAAAAGGTCTAACTGCTAAATAAGGTTGAAAGCCAACATAATATTAGTTGCCATGTTAGTCAAATTAAGAATTCAAAGTGTACCTAGTCATTTATATGCATTATCAAGTATGTTTTATAATAATTCTGTAAATTTTACATTATTATTTTTATTCCCATTTTGCAGATGAGGAATGTGAGCCTCATAGAACTTGCCTACAGCCACAAAGTCAGAAAACATCAGAGCCATGATTAAAACCATTTTGATTCCAATACCTATGTTTTTTGTATTATATTATACTGCTTTACATCAGTGTGGGATTTTTTAGCAGGTAAGACAGTTAAACAACCTGTACTTAGGAAACTACCTTTCTGTGCAGGTAAGGGGTGAACCAGAGCAGTAAAGTGTGTTAAGGCAAACCAGTGGCGGGGATAGGGACTCGGCTGGTGAATGGCTGGGATCTGCATACTCTGGTCAAACTAACCCTCTACTCTAGATTGCATTCTAAGATGATTTCGCCTTGGTGTCCATTTCCTTAAATGACTGCTGTCTACAGCTTCTTAAATCCACACGGTAGCCATCCTGGAGAAGAATGCCTGAAATGAAACAGCTGCAAGGGTTCAGATGCCCCTGTCAATCTCATTTGTCATTTTCCATCAAAGCCCTCTCAGCCAGACAAGCAGTTCTGTGGTATTCTTAGTTAGGGCCTACTTAGACGGCTGAATCACTGTGACCTTTCTTTTTATGGCAACCTATTCAAATGGCTTCACTTGCCCTATACCTCCCATTCACACTGTTGTTCTACAACCCCTTATTTCACACATCTCCTTAGAAGAAATGTTTTTTGAATAGTGTTCTACAAATAAATGTCGTTTTCTTCTCTTATTTTTAAAAGTGAACAATAAAAATATATCTCACCAATAGCAGATCCTGATGGTAAGCTATTTTCAAGGCTCATCCAGAGAGAAGTTCGAATTACTATGGTTGATGCCTTGTGTAAGTTAGAATTATGTTGTGTTGCTTATGAATACATAGTTGGCTCTAGCATAGGAATCATAGAAACTCCCTGTACTTGGTTAAGTGTATTTCTACCATTTCTGATTTAGTTTTTTTTACTGCCTACCACAGGAAGCTAAAATTGCAGCAATTTCCAGGGTCAGATAGGGAGAGAAGTCCTGGATGAAATTTAGACAGAACCACACACTTCCCTTCCCCAAACCCCCCCAAGATGTGGGCCCTGGAAAAGGCCTTTCATAAAGAGGACCTATCAGTTAAACGTCTCCTTTGTGGGCAGATCTGGCTCCGGCTAAGTCTAAGGTGTATAAAGAGAGTGGAAGTTTTTACAGCAATTGCCTAAAACTGTGTTTTAATTTCCATACACACATTTGGAATCTTGTTTTATTTTTAGTTTTTGCCATCACTGTTCAAACAAAAGAGCAGGTTAAAAGTTTTTTTCTCAAATCATATGAAAACCTCACATAACAAAAGTCCAGCGCTATTTTAGACCAAGTAAATACAGACAAGTAGACCTTAGAGCTCCCCTTGTCTTTTGGCTCTGCTTCAGTCTAAACTAAGAGAAGTCTCTCTGGAAAAAAAAATGAAAGTTATAGTTCTTAAAATGAGTCTAAATTTAAGAGAGCTAATAAGCAATAATTCTGCATATAGCTGTTTTAAAGTCCATGAAAAATAACCTGTGAAATACAAGACATTAGTTACCATGTCCTTTTGAATTGTTTTCATTTTTAGGACAGTACCTGTAGATGTGTATTCTGACAGCATGTTTTGAAATAATAACCACAAAGACTAATTCAGTCCTTTATTCACATAATCAGCAAACATTTATTAAATGTGTACTATGTGCAGAGCCTTAGGCTGAGTTGGGAGGAAAACAATGTCTTCGTCCAGACCTGGCCTTCAATGAGTCACAGTCCAGAAGGAAGATCAAACTATAAACAAATCATTACAACACAATGTGGGAAGTGTTGATATGTGTATGTGTAAAGTGCCATAAGAACACTGAAGAATGAGCAACCAGCCATGCAGGAAGTAAAAAAAAAAAAAAATCAATTAAGAAACACCTTACCAAAGGGGTGGTATTTTAGCTGAGTTGTTCGAACAAAATGGGGCAGAGTATTTCAGAAAATAAACAGGCAAAGGCCTAAAGAGAATAAAACATATTACATTCAGACAACCAGAGCAGTTTATGTTCGATTTCAAGATGAATTTTAAAAGCAGAAGCGAGCCAAATTTTCCTGATGATTTCTGAGGAATTTGGGTATTAACCTGGAAGCAGTAGGGAACTTTTGAAAAACTTTAAATTATTAAGTATATTAAAATTAGAGAGATCTATTAATGCAAGCTGGTGCAGCAGTATACATAGGAAAACAGAAGGACCCAAAGTAAGCCAGTAGGGACGGAGACAAGGGGACAAAACCAGGAAAAATAGGGGAAAAATAATCAGAAGCCTTAGGCACCTGAACAGTTGAGGCGGCTGAGAGAGAAAACAGAATCAGAGGTAATTTCAATAACCTCTTATGAGGCTTTTAGCTTCAAGTGATGGGATGCCCAGCTCAAAACAGCCAAAATAACGAGTCATACAAGTAAAGTGTGCAGAGGTTGGAAGAGCCACAGAGTTTCATCAGGGCAGACCTGCTTCTTTATGACTCTCTTGCACTGTTCACTTCCACCTGACAGGCTTTTTGCTAGGCTGGTCCTTCTCACGGCAGGGAGAGGGGCTGCCAATCCTACCTGAGCCACATGCTTTCTGGTTAATACACAGGAGAGAGTTAGTATCTCTTACAACCTGAACTTTGTTATCACTGGACTGGCTTAGGTCTTTGCCCACCCTGGAACAGTATTTGTGGCAGTAAGAATGTCATTTGCTTATTGGCTTAGGCCAAGGTTTCCAGAAGCAATCACTATGTCAAGGGAGACAGAATTATCCTAATTTAGACTTAGCTGGTCCCACCTATGGGGCTAGAAATCATATCAATTCCAATAAAAACTCATGTCTGCCACACAATTGACTTGACAGAAGAATATATGTGAGGGAGACAATGCAATGCCCACTAATATGCAGAATGAAATCACTACTTACACATATTACTATGTTAGCAAGTCGTCAAGACTAATTTCAACAAGCAATTCCCAGCCTGAAGAAGTAACTGCTTTATTTCCTTCCTGTTCCTCTAGAATAACACTATTCAGTAACTTGTAGGTTCCTAGATGAGATAGACGACAGGTATTTGTATGTATATCTTTCTTGAAAATATGATATCTTGGAACATCAGCTAGAGAATTACGTAATTTGATAAAGTCTATATTTCTTCCTAAATATTATTCCTAACTATTCAGGAATAAATCAATTAACAATCTCCATTTTAAAGAATGCTCTAATATATGTTCCTCATGCACAGACCAGGAAGGTAACTTTTCTACTATTTTCTATTTCCCTTTTTTTTTTGGTAGATTTATAACTAACTTGCAGACTTCTATTGGAATTACACTTATCCAGGGGATATACAATGAATTTGCCATTACAAAACACAAAATATGTTTAAAATTCTTATTTAAATCTGACATATGTGTGAATTTGCTATTACTTAGTATAAGTAAAAATACAGAGATCAGCTACTGTGTTAATTTTTAAAGATGGTTCCATGTCAATATAACAATAAGGTACCATTAAATGAAATTCACCGGTTAACAAGACTCAAACCTATTTGTTCATCTGGTACTTTGTAAACTAGTGTTTAGAGGATTTAATAGGGAAAGATATGTGGGGTCAGCCAGATGGGTCAAATCCCAGTTATGTCATTTACTAACTATATGACCTTAAGTATATCAAGTATGTTAATTATATCTCTGGATATCAGTGTCATCATCTATAAAATGGAATCAATAACACACAGCTCATGAAACAAGAGGAAAGATTATAGATTATAACAAATATAATGGGCCTGGCCCATTGCGATCTTCATTTGCTGGTTGACAACTATACAACAAACCCAAGTATACTTAATGTACCGTATACAGAGTAAAAGTTTAGTAAACATCTTTGTAGGTTTTATAACATAAAAACAGTAAGGTTTTTAAAAAACATCTTATATGGCTTATTAAGGAACTGGGAATGTTTTAAAGGTAGGTAATTGATTACTTAAGATGTCTAATTGAGGGGAAGGAACATATTCATTGATCATTCAAAAAGATTTATTAAGTATCTAATATGTATTAGGTACTGTACAAGGCCCTCAGATACAGGACTGAACAAGAAAAATCCCCTGCCCTCATAGAGCTTACTATCTTGGTATAACTGATAAACAAACAAGCAAATAAATAATCATGTATCTTCAGACAGTGGTTAAGTATGATGAAGAGTAAGAGATACGGTGACAGACTCTAATAACAAGATGGCAGAGTAGGAGGACACGGAGTGTGCATCTCCTCACAACTAGGGCACATACAAGATGCTGGTGGGGGACCTCGACACACAATGGATGGGAGGAACCCCTGAGTGACTGACTTGAGGGACCCTGGTTCACGGGCCGGGGATTGGGCCTGAGCTCCTGTAGTGGGAGCACTGAATCCGAACCTCTGGACTAACAGAGAACCTCAGACCCCAGGGAATATTAACCGGAGTGAGGTTTCCCAGAGGTCCTCATCTTGGCACCAAGACCCAGCTCTACCCAACTGCCTGCAAACTCCAGGGCTGGAAGCCTCAGGCCAAACAACCAGTAAGACAGGAACACAGTCCCAACCATCAAAAAAAATAAGATGACAAAAAAATATGTTACAGATGAAGGAGCAAGGTAAAAACCTACAAGACCAAATAACTGAAGAGGAAACAGGTAACTTACCTAAAAAAGAATTCAGAGTAATGATAGTAAAGATGATCCAAGATCTCAGAAAGAGAATGGAGGCACGGATTGAGAAAATACAAGAAATGTTTAACAATGACCTAGAAGAACTAAAGAACAAACAAACAGAGATGAACGACACAATAACTGAAATGAAAAATACACTAGAAGGAATCAATAGCAGAATAACTGAGGCAGAAGAACAAAAAAGTGAGCAGGAAGACAGAATGGTGGAAATAACTGCCAAGGAGCAGAACAAAGAATAAAGAATGAAAAGAACTGAAGACAGTCTCAGAGACTTCTGCAACAACACTAAACCCCATAACATTCGAATTATAGGGGTCCCGGAAGAAGACGAGAAAAAGGAAGGGTCTGAGAAAATATTCTCAGAGATTATAGTCGAAAACCTCCCTAATATGGGAAAGGAAATAGCCACCTAAGTCCAGGAAGTGCAGAGAGTCCCATACAGGATAAACCCTAGGAGAAATGCACCAAGACACATGATAATCAAACTAACAAAAATTAAATTCAAAGAAAAAATATTAATAAGCAGCAAGGGAAAAGCAAAAAATAACATACAAAGGAATATCCATAAGGTTATCAGCTGATTTGTCAGCAGAAACTCTATAGGCCAGAAGGGAGTGACAGGATACATTTAAAGTGATGAAAGGGAAAAACCTACAACCAAGACTCCTCAGCAAGGATCTCATTCAGATTCGATGGAGAACTCAAAAGCTTTTCAGACAAGCAAAAGCTAAGAGAATTCAGCACCACCAAACCAGCGTTACAGCAAATAGTAAAAGAACATCCCTACTCGAGAACCACAAGAGAAGAAAAAGACCCACAATTAAGAAAATGGTAATACAAACATACATATCGATAATTACCTTAAATGTAAATGGATTAAGTGCTCCAACCAAAAGACACAGACTGGCTGAATAGATACAAAAAGAAGACCCATATAGATGCTGTCTACAAGATACCCACTTCAGACCTAGGTAAACATACAGACTGAAAGTGAGAGGATGGAAAAAGATATTCCATGCAAATGGAAATCAAAAGAAAGCTGGAGTAGCAATACTCGAATAAGGCAAAATAGACTTTAAAATAAAAACTGTTAAAAGAGATAAGGAAGGACACTACATAATGATCATGGGATCCAACCAAGAAGATATAACAATTATAAATATTTATGCACCCAACATAGAAGTGCCTCAATACATAAGGCAAATACTAACAGACATAAAAGGAGAAATCAACAGTGACACAATAATAGTAGGGGACTTTAACACCTCACTTACACCAATGGACAGATCATCCAGACAGAAAATAAATAAGGAAACAGAAGCTTTAAATGACAGAATAGACCAGATAGATTTAAGTGATATTTACAGGACATTCCACACGAAAGTAGCAGAATACACTTTATTCCCAAGTGCACATAGAACATTCTCCAGCATAGATCACATCTGGGGTCACAAATCAAGCCTCGGAAAATTGAAGAAAACTGAAATCATATCAAGTATCCTTTCCAACCACAATGCTATGAGATTAGAAATCAATTACAGGAAAAAAGCTGTAAAAAACACAAACACATGGAGGCTAAACAGTGTGCTGCTAAATAAGCAAGAGATCAGTGAAGAAATCAAAGAGGAAATTTAAAAATATATAGAAACAAATGACAATGAAAACATAACAACCCAAAACCTATGGGACGCAGCAAAAGCATTTCTAAGAGGGAAGTTTATAGCAATTCAAACTCACTTCAAGAAACAAGAAAAATCTCAAATAAACAATCTAAGCTTACACCTAAAGCAAGTAAAGAAAGAAGAACAAAGAAAACCTGAAGTCAGTAGAAGGAAAGAAATCATAAAGACCAGAGCAAAATAAATGAAATAGAAATGAAGAAAACAATAGCAAAGATCAATAAAACTAAAAGTTGGTTCTTTGAGAAGATAAACAAAATAATAAACCTTTAGCCAGACTCATCAAGAAAAAAAGGAGGGATTTCCCTGGTGGCACAGTGGTTAAGAATTTGCCTGCCAATGCAGGGGACGAAGATTTGATCCCTGATCCAGGAATATCCCACATGCTCTGAAGCAGCTAAGCCTGTGGGCCACAGCTACTGAGCCTGCGCTCTAGAGCCAGTGAGCCACAACTACTGAGCCCACATGCCACAACTACTGAAGCCCGCACACCTAGAACCCATGCTCTGCAAGAAGGTAAGCCACCGCAATGAGAAGCCTGCGCACGGCAAAGAAGAGTAGCCCCCTCTTGCCGGAACCAGAGAAAGCCTGCACACAGCAACAAAGATCCAATGCAGCCAAAAATAAATAAATAAATATAGTTTTAAAAAGGGAGAGGACAAATCAATAAAATTAGAAATGAAAAAAGAGAAATTACAACTGACACCGCAGAAATACAAAGGATAGTAAGAGACTACTACAAGCAACTAGATGCCAATAAATTGTACAATCTGGAAAAAACAGACAAATTATTTAAAAGGTACAATTTTTCAAGACTCAACCAGGAAGAATTAGAAAATATAAACAGAACAATCCCAAGTAATGAAATTGAAACTGTAATTAAAAATCTTCCAAAAGCAAAAGTCCAGGACCAGATGGCTTCACAGGAGAATTCTATCAAACATTTAGAGAAGAGCTAACACCTATTCTTCTCAAACTCTTCCAAAAAATTGCAGAGGGCAGAACACTCCCAAACTCGTTCTACAAGGCCACCATCACCCAGATACCAAAACCAGACAAAGATATCACAAAAAAAGAAAATTACAGGCCAATAACACTGATGAACACAGACACAAAAATCCTCAACAAAATACTAGAAAACAGAAGCCAACAACACATTAAAAGGATCATACATCATTACCAAGTGGGATTTATTGCAGGAATGCAAGGATTCTTCAATATATGCAAATTAGTCAATGTGATACAACATATTAACAAATTAAAAAATAAAAAACCATATGATCATCTCAGTAGATGTAGAAAAAGCCTTTGACAAAACTCAACACCAATTTATGATGAAAACTCTCCAGAAAATGGTCATAGAGGGAACCTACCTCAACACAATAAAGCTCATATATGACAAACCCACAGCAAACATCATTCTCAATGGTGAAAAACTGAAACCATTTCCACTAAGATCAGGAACAAGACAAGGATGTCCACTCTCGCCACTCTTATTCAACATAGTTTTGGAAGTCCTAGCCATGGCAATCAGAGAAGAAAAGGAAACAAAAGGGATCCAAATTGGAAAAGAAGTAAAACTGTCACTGTTTGCAGATGACACGATACTATACACAGAAAATCCTAAAGATGCCACCAGAAAACTACTAGAGCTAATCAGTGACTCTGGTAAAGTTGCAGGATACAAAATTAATGCACAGAAATCTATTGCATTCCTATACACTAACAATGAAAGATCAGAAAGAGAAATTAAGGAAACACTCCCATTTACCAACGCAACAAAAAGAATAAAATACCTAGGAATAAACCTACCTAAGGAGACAAAAGACCTGTATGCAGAAAACTATAAGACAGTGATGAAAGAAATTAAAGATGATACAAACAGATGGAGAGAGATACCATATTCTTGGATTGGAAGAATCAACATTGTGAAATGACTATACTACGCAAAGCAATCTACAGATTCAATGCAATCCCTATCAAAGTACCACTGGCATTTTTCACAGAACTAGAACAAAAAATTTTACAATTTGTATGGAAACACAAAAGACCTCAAATAGCCAAAAGCAATCTTAAGAAAGAAAAACAGAGCTGGAGGAATCAGGCTCCCTGACTTCAGACTACACTATAAAGCTACAGTAATCAAGACAGTATGGTACTGGCACAAAACAGAAATATAGATCAATGGTACAGAATAGAAAGCCCAGAGATAAACCCATGCACCTATGGTCAACTAATCTATGACAAAGGAGGCAAGAATATACAATGGAGAAAAGACAGCTTCTTCAATAAGTGGTGCTGGGAAAACTGGACAGCTACATATAAAAGAATGAAATTAGAACATTCTCAAACACCATACACAAAAATAAACACAAAATGCATTAAAGACCTAAATGTAAGACTGGACACTACAAAACTCTTAGAGGAAAACTTAGGAAAAACACTCTTTGACATAAACCACAGCAAGATCTTTTCTGACCCACCTCCTAGAGTAATGAAAATAAAACCAAAAATAAACAAATGGGACCTATTTAAACTTAAAAGTTTTTGCACAGCAAAGGAAACCATAAACAAGACGAAAAGACAATGCTCAGAATGGGAGAAAATATTTGCAAACGAATCAACAGACAAAGGATTAATCTCCAAAATATACAAACAGCTCATGCAGCTCAGTATCAAAAAAACAAATAACCCAATAAAAAAAATGAGCAGGGGCTTCCCTGGTGGCACAGTGGTTGGGAGTCTGCCTGCCGGTGCAGGGGACACGGGTTCGAGCCCTGGTCTGGGTGGATCCCACATGCCGCGGAGCAACTGGGCCCGTGAGCCACATTTACTAACCCTGCGCGTCTGGTGCCTGTGCTCTGCAACAAGAGAGGCTGCGATGGTGAGAGGCCCGTGCACCACGATGAAGAGTGGCCCCTGCTTGCCACAACTGGTAAAAGCCCTCGCACAGAAACAAAGACCCAACACAGCCATAAATAAATAAATTGATTGATTAATTTAAAAAAAATCCAGCAGTAGCCTCACATAAAAAAAACATACATACGTACCTGCATGCACTCCCCCGACACACACACACACACACACACACACACACACACAAAATGAGCAGAAGACCTAAGTAGACATCTCTCCAAAAAAGACATACAGATGACCAACAAACACATGAAAAGATGCTCAACGTCACTAATTATTAGAGAAATCAAATCAAAACTACAATGAGGTATCACCTCATACCAGTCAGAATGGCCACCATCAAAAAATCTACAAATGGGGCTTCCCTTGTGGCGCAGTGGTTGAGAGTCCACCTGCCGATGCAGGGGATACGGGTTCGTGCCCCGGTCTGGGAAGATCCCACATGCCTCGGAGAGGCTAGGTCCGTGAGCCATGGCCACTGAGCCTGCGCGTCCGGAGCCTATGCTCCGAAACGGGAGAGGCCACAACAGTGAGAGGCCCGCGTACCGTTAAAAAAAAAAAAAAAAAAAAATCTACAAACAATAAATGCTGGAGAGGGTGTGGAGAAAAGGGAACCCTCTTGCACTGTTGGTGGGAATATAAATTGATACAACTACTGTAGAGAAGAGTATGGACGTTTCTTAAAAAACTAAAAATAGAACTACCATATGACCCAGCAATTCCACTATTGGGCATATACTCTGAGAAAACCATAATTCAAAAGGACACAACTACATTGTTAATTGCAGCACTATTTACAATAGCCAGGACATGGAAAAAACTTAAAAGTCCAACGACAGATGAATGCATAAAGAAGATGCGGTACATATATACAATAGAATATTACTCAGCCATAAAAACAAATGAAATTGGGTCATTTGTAGAGAAGTGGATGGACCTAGAGTCCATCATAGAGTGAAGTAAGTCAGAAAGAGAAAAACAAATATCATATGTTAATGCATATATGTGGAATCTAGAAAAATGGTACAAATGAACCTATTTCCAGGGCAGGAATAGAGATGCAGATGTAGAGAATGGATATGTGGACACAGGGGTGGGAAGGGGAAGGTGGGATGAATTGGGAGATTAGAATTGACATATATACACTACCATGTGTAAAACAGATAGCTAGTGGAACCTGCTATAAAGCACAGGAACTCAGCTCAGTGTTCTGTGATAACCTATTAGGTGGGATGGGGCTGGGGGGCGGAGTGGAAAGGAGGGGATATATGTATACATATAGCTGATTCACTTTATTGTACAGCAGAAACTAACAGAACATTTTAAAGCAATTATACTCCAATTAAAAAAAAGAAAACCACAAAAAAATACGTTCTAATAAGATCCTCAAAACAAACAAGAAAAAGAAGATAGGGTAAAGGCTGAGAGAGTGATCTGGCAAGGGGTGGAGTCAGTGGGCAGTGTTTTAGATAGAATGATCACCGAAAGCTCCCTGCTGACTCTATGTCAATTTCTACTATAGTTTCATAGGTCAGATTTTCTCTCATTTTCACATGAAATAAACAGAAATAACAGCTAAGCTCCCTTCTCCACAGTTCTTATGAATAAAGCCTTAAGAATTAACTTTCAGAATCAGGTTATTCGTACTGGTGCTTATTATAAGGAAACTATGAATTGGTTTGAAATTAAATGCATTGCCTTAGAAATTGAAAACATGTTATCTTTTCAAAATATTAAACTTTTCAACCAAAGCAAGTAGCAAAAGTCTTCTTAAGTAAATTTTAATATTTCCTTTGCTATCTGAGGAAGACTACACATTTTGGATTGTGTAGAGGATGGAATGTAGTTTAAAATATGATGTAATTTTATTTTGGAATTTAACAGCACCTGCTTTGTTTTCACTGGAATCCTTTCAAGCACCTTCTCAATTAAGCAATACATTTTCTTTCTTTTTTTTTTTTTGCGGTACGCGGGCCTCTCACTGTTGTGGCCTCTCGCGTTGCAAAGCACAGGCTCAGCGGCCATGGCTCAAGGGCCCAACCGCTCCACGGCATGTAGGATCTTCCTGGACCGGGGCACGAACCCGTGTCCCCTGCATCGGCAGGTGGACTCTCAACCACTGCGCCACAAGGGAAGCCCAGCAATACATTTTCTTAAAGAGAGCTGTGTATCATGAACTCGTATGCCATTATGGAAAAAAAAAAAGACTATATATCGTGTATTGCATTGAATGTGTATTGATTATAAAAATCATCAAAAATGTTATCAATGTTTAGTGAATGCATTATTGAGGTATAATCAACTTGATCAATTACAACAGTATCTAAATATAGGTGCAGATTGATGTTTGCCATCTTGACACAGCAAAACCCACAAAATTGTCTCTATTTGAAGGCCCCGTCAAAATATTTTTTAAAGAATTTTATTTTAAAATATTGGTTCCCAGTGAATTAAGGGAAATATATACATATATATACACATAAATACACCCACATATGTGTGAGTGCAATTGAGTCATGGTTTCAATCCTGCTTTTCTCTAAAATCTTGTTTGTCTTTACTGCACCAAACTGTACAGATTTAGATGAAGACATAGAGATTAATTACAGACCACAGAAATGTTCATTTTCTAGTCTTTCCCAACATCACTAGTCTAGCATCTACCTTGTTAAACTTATCTGCAGAGCATTTCACTTATAAAAACTACAGAGGTTTCAATCTCTGGTGCATTTTCAGAATGTCCCCAGCGATACCACTGTCTAAACATCAGCTTGTCAAGATGAAATGGCAGCTGCGACAACTGCAGAAAGAGTATTCGCTCCAAGGGCTTCTGCAGCATTCTTGGCCACACCTTTCTTCTTGATGCACCCTTTCCTTGGTTTCCGTGACACCGTTCTTGTGTGCTTTTATGATTTTCTTCCCAATTCCCTGGATGCTTTTGTTCTCTTTAATTGCCTCTTTTTCCTCATTGCAGAACTTAAATATTGCTGTTCCGCAGACCCTTGTATAACACCTTTTGCCCTTCATTAATACCTATCTACCAACAACTACATTTTAAGATATGTTCAGGCAAGCTACTTGATACAATGGAAAAAATGGAAAGTAAGTGTCAGCATAGACTGTACTCTAGATGAGTTTGTAATACGGTTCAGTCAAACAGATAATCAGGTTCATCCAGGTTTCTTACTATATCAGAATCTTTCAAGTTATTTGCCCACCTGATATAAAGAGACCACACCGAAAGACTGTACTTTATTACTACATTGTTATGACATCTTAGGAACATATATAATAATACCTAGTCATGAATTTCCCTATTGTTCGACAGATTCAGTTTTCTATGACCCCTATAATATCCAGGGCATTTTTTTTTTACTCCATCATAAAAACCCCCTAAAGTAGGTAAAAAGCGACATTCTAGGGAAAAGAGCTTAGAGTTTGAGATGTACACATACTTCGACTTCATACATACCCCCTTTTTTTTTTTTTTTTTTACTACACAAGTGACTTTGACTATACTTTTAACCTCCTTGAGAATATTAACAGATAGGTAAGTTGCCTATTTCAATATCTGAAAAAAAGTTGATTTTTTTTTTTTTTGGTTACATCTTCACTGAGGATTTGCAGTATTTGCATTTAAGAACACTGCATGGCACAAACACAATTTCAGTCACACATCGTCAAAATTATAGTATACATGTTTCTTGTTTAATCAAAAAATTCATGCTCATGCCTCAATTGATAATTTTCTAATTTTGTTTACATAGAACTCATACCCATGTGTCCCAAATAAAATAAAATATTTAAGGTCTTTAAATTTTAAAAAAATCCTGTAATTTCTAAGCATGAACTATCTTATGGTTTAAACTTAGATGTATTTCTCTTTAGTACCATTTTCATTTTACAATTCTCAAACAGAAACAAACCACAAATGACCTTTAAATAATTCTTTTTAGTTGATAACATCTGACGGAAGATAATATATTCTCATTGGTACACACAAATATGCAGTTCTCTTATTAATATTCATTGACTCTTACAGTTAGTGTATACTAGAAGGAAACCAGAAAACCTCTGAATATTATAATCTATAATAATCTCCAACATATAATACCTACTCTATCTTTGCTCTCCAGTACTTTTCAGATAAAATAAGATGTGGTATTATTCAAAATATAAGGCTTATTGAAGTAAAACTTCTTTAAAGAATTTAAAATTTATTTAAAAAACTATTTTCTTTTTCATGACTTCTAGCTAAATAAAGCCAAATAAGAAAAAAAAGTTCAGAATTTGGCCTAAGGAAATGACCCAACAAACAAAATATCCAAATAGTCTCCATTCACATATTCACCAAGTATTGAAAGCCTGCTATGTGTTGGGTACAATTCTAGGCACTTGGAAAAAATCAGCGGGGGGCATATATGCTCCTGAGGGAATACAGACAGTAAACAATAACGGTAAAAAAATCATATAGAAAAAAAAAGTAGAGCAGAGTTAAGTGAGATCTAAAGACCAGAGTGGGTAGCAATTTTTAAAAAGCCACTAATTGCAAAAAACACCTGGTACCACTCCTGCCCCATTCCTATTGTGAGTGGGATTTTTTGTTTGTTTTAAGAAAATTATGCTGAACCAAGCAAAACAGCACTGTACTATATACCTTAAGTAATATGATTAAAAGTCAAAATGCCTAACCAGTTTTACTGATGCAAAATTTGTACTGGGAAAATAACAGAGACTTAAACCAATACAAACAACTTCGAAATGTAGCATTTTTAAAAATCCTTTTTTCCTCCTCAACTCAGACAAAAAGCCACACCAGAAATTAAAGCAAAACATCCTGATTAGATTAGCACCAGCTTTGCTGGTGGCCAGCAACTGGCTCCCTAACAGGGTGGGACAAGAAAAGAAATTTTCTTGTTCTTTTATGGGGCTGACTGCCTACACAGCCTTGGGCAGTAGCCTGAAGCAACCCATCCTTTATTGGAACCATGACTGATGCAGGTTTATTGTTTTCCTTTGTGGAACCCCAAAGGACATAATGTTTATTGTTCATTTCCTCTACATAGCGGCTGTCTATCCAGCCTAAGTAATGCAGGGTCCAAACTTGGGTTTGGCAACCTCTAGCCTCCAGGCTAAATCCCATAGGGATAGTACTAGTGAATGCCAGGCCTGGCTTAAAACTCCCTTGGCCAAATCTCATAACATACATGGTTTAACCAGATGTTGGGAATTAGTCCCAGAGAACCAATCCTTCTCTAGACTAGAGGAAAAACACAACCACAACTCTCCTACTCTTCCTGATGTCCTTGAAGGTCCTGCCCTCAACATGTTGGCATTCTATCAAAAATTCAGTACTGGGCATCCTTATAAATTGTATGCTGCCCAGGGACAATGAGTTTGCCTTACTTACATTAAGTGACCTAGAAGCATATGGTGACTTGACTTTTGTCCCAAGTGGATACTACAACACTACACAGTGTCCCCACTAGAACATGCCATCTCCATTTCTTGAGTCTTATCATACAGTATTTTGAGTAAAATACAATGGCCAACTTCACCACAGCCTTTACTGCTATTTTTACATGCTGAATAAATTAATGAAAGTCTTGTCAATTACACACACTCCACACAGGTCATATAAACCTCTAAATTACCCTGTGAGCCATAAGTGTCAATGGTAAGAGAATGAAGATGGGATCATCTAAGCTTCACTACCTCTAAAATTCCTGAGCATTTCTCATACCATCCACCCCATTCTAACCCCTTCTCACTTTTGCAACTCTGAAGTCGGCCTCTTCAGGCAATAGGGAATGAGACAGTCAGATCATGAACATGATCCATGTTTGTGCCAAGGCTGCAGGACCACCCCACTGGCCAAGCTGAGGAATGTGAGTGCCTAGTACCATCCCGTGTGTCTGGCTCCAGGCCCCGAAATACCACCAGCAACAGGCATCCAGTTGGCGACTATATCTTTCAGACTTGCTCATAAACACACACCTATATATACACCCACATATCACATTTCCCTGCCCAATGAGGTAAGGATGCCTTTTTTGTCTTGAGTTTCTAGTAATAACCTAAACTATGGTGGGCTAAAATGTCATCCAGATTATGGTCATATCCACAAGTGCTTTCTTAAGAGGTTTCCTGACACCATGGCTTCCAATTTCGGTATTTTTAAATCCGCTTACACATTAAAACCCCCATACTGCTGGTATCAAAAGCAAGTACGCAGATGAAACAGAAACATACTCTGCCCATGAACAAGGAGATTGTTAGCTTGTTTCAGTGTCAAAATGTCATCTGTGCTGGTATATATTTTTTTAATTCTCTAAAAAAAAAACGTTTCTCTTCATCTGTTAAAAATTTAAAGTGAATTGAAAACTCTTTGGGAATGCAACCCCTGTGTGATTGACAGTGACAAGCACACATACCTTGAAAGCTCCACTGCAATGTTTATACTTAATAAAAACAAATACTGTGGTGTCTGAGAGTAGCCTAGTCGGCCATGCAGCTTTCTACCTGGCATCTTGTAAATTAATCTGGGTGTTTATGCTGTAGATCATTCATGCTGAACATATTGCTATAGCAACATGCATTTCTTCCATTTTTTTCCCTGTTAATTACACTAACATCACCATCAGCTACTAAATGTTTGAATTACTAATGAATGTATGTGAAAAGCAATGTCTTGATAACATTCTTTCAGTATGTCCTTATCTACAAAGTAAGGAAAGAAAAGATGCATATAATTTGATTATTTTCAACTCATTGTTAAAACTTGTCAATATAAGGTTAATCTATACTCAAATTTGAACGTGTGGAAGGATTTGGGAAGTGTCTATTTAGAGCATCATATATTTCAAAGAGAAAGAACATGGTGATCCCACGTAGAATTCTTTCCTCCCATGCCCATTACCACACCATCTTCATCATTTGGACTTACATTAAATTAACATTTGACCACGCAGAAGTTTTATTTAAACCTATGAACTGCTCAGGCTCCTACTTTTCTAAGTAGCTCAATCAACAATATTATAAACATCAAATCTATTTAAATGAAGTTTTTTAGTAGAGTATCTAATAAAAGACTGCAGAGATTTTAGTTGATATGTAGCACGTAGGTAGACACTTCTGGAAAATTTATGTTCATCAATACTAAGCACAAAGAAAGACCCATCCTAGGTAATTTCCCAAACCATTGAGTCTTTTGAAAAAAATTATTGATGTATAATTGACTTACAATATTATATTAGCTTCAGGTGTACAACATAGTGATTTGGTGGTGGTGGTGGTGTTTTTTGTTTGTTTGTTTGTTTTTTTCACTGCGGCTTGCGGGATCTTAGTTCCCTGACCAGGGACTGAACCCATGCCCTTGGCAGTGAAAGCGCTGAGTCCTAACCACTGGACCTCCAGGGAATACCCCGGTGTTTTTATACATTATGCAATGATCATCATGAAAAGTCTAGTTAACATCTGTCACCAAAGTTATTACAATATTACTGACTATTCCCTATACTGTATATTTATTTTATAACTAGAAGTTTGTACCTCTTAATCCCCTTCCCTTATTTTACCCATCCCCCCACCCCACAGCTTGAAAAGGCTCTGTTAAGTATTCAGCTCAGTTGTACATTGAGTATGTTGGAAAGTTCTTTATTGGTCACAGAAATAGATATTTCCTAGTCATCTACTGATTAAATTATTAGTGCTTATTCCACATATTTCTAAATATAGCCAAGTTGTTTAGGCCAAAGCCTAGCTCAGATCATTAGTAAAGTTGAAAATTTCTGAGATGATTCAACTAGGGTGAAATAGAGGTTTCACCTATTCAATACATATTTGAATGTCAGAAACAAATGAGGAACAAAGGTGGGATAAAGAAAGCTGGATTTCCCTAGCTAAATAAATTACTTCAATAAAACTTGATGATCATTTGGTGACTGTTTCAGCCAGATTGCTCCCATACAATTTCCTCTTCTAGGTTTTTCTATCTATTCTAAGTTAACTAGAAGTGAAATGGCTATCAAAAAGGTAAGAAAGGAATTGATCCATTGGGGCTTTAATGTGCTACCCAATATCCTAATTCCGAATTTGTTTTTCCTAAGCTTAAGAATTTTGATGTATTACTGAACATATTTCACTGTGGGAGTCATGAATGTATGAAACTATTTCCAAGTCTTTCAATATTCATGTATAGGAATGAGAAGAAAATGTTTGTCATGCAGCAAGAGAAAATTAATAACAATAAATTAACCATAAAAGGAATGAATCATAAAGATCATCAAACTGATAACCATTTATTTGTTGAGGTCAGTATTATTGTTTCTCTTGCTGTTTATTCCAGCATCACTAAATTAAATACTGAAAAATTTGAAATGATGGGCTCATCAAACATATGTGTCTTCTTCAACAAAACTTTTCTCTACCTGTGCTCAACGGATTCTGTGACACCTATTTCTTCCTACAAAGAGTAGGGAGAAGAATCTAGAAGATTTCTATCTAGTCATCAAAACATTCAGTGATTGTTATTCTGGGGATGTGGAGGAATTCAGGAGAAACCACTGAAGTTAGAATGGAGGGAGCAGTGAGTCTCAGCTGTTTTCCTCTGCAAGAGAATGGAGCATTCAGAATCAGTTCCTTGCTGGTAGGGTTGCTGTACCTCCATCACGGGCCCCACACAGCCTTCAGGATCTCCCCTGCCAGGACTCGAAGAAGCTGGTGTGAGTGTGAATGGATTTGATAGAAGTTATTTGAGGGTAAATAATTCAAGATGGCAGGCCATTATTTTTATTACTTAACTCTAAATTCATGATGTATATGTATGTAAGTAATTTCTCAAAGGAAAGGTTAGAAGAATGAGCACTGCTTGGCCCATCTATTGGTCTTGACAGAAAAAAAAAACCGATTCTCCTACTGGGATGCGATTTAGAAGAAGTAACTACAAATCTGACTTTTAAAAATGTGGTGAAAGGGCTTCCCTGGTGGCGCAGTGGTTGGGAGTCCGCCTGCCCATGCAGGGGACGCGGGTTCGTGCCCCGCTCCGGGAGGATCTCACGTGCCGCGCAGCGGCTAGGCCTGTGAGCCATGGCCGCTGAGCCTGCGCGTCCGGTGCCTGTGCTCCACAACGGGAGAGGCCACGGCGGTGAGAGGCCCGCGTACTGCAAAAAAAAAAAAAAAAAAAAAAAATGTGGTGAAAAAAAAAGATGTTTGTACAAAATACACGGAAATGTGTAGGAGAATATACAACAAAAGTAGATACCATTTAGGTGGGATTAAGAAAGAAAGGGGCAGGTTTTTAATGTTTTCCTTATAACCTATTATTTAACCTCCTAAAACAGGATGAGTTCCTCTTTTAACAAAGGAGTCCTCTACCTGATGAGAAAGGACATTAAATGTAGAAATGAACTGTTTCCTCTTTTACTTCTCATGTATCAGGAATTTTCCATTTCAGAAGGGAGACTCATGCCTGAAACTTTTTATCAAAGGAAAATTAGTTACAAAGCTTTACAGAGGAAGACTTTTTTTTTAAGAAAATTTGTAAAAAGAAAATTGCTTCCTTGCTGAGACCATGAATGGCAAGTTGCAGCTGAGAGTGAATTTTTAATACTTAGTTAAAAGTCCTTGATAATAGCAGTTTATTATACAAGTGTTAACAAATCCTTACTTGTATCAGTGTTTGCAACAAGTCCAACTGCATGATCCCCGTGGTTCAGCACCTTATGTACAGATTATGTATTATGTACAGATTATGTACAGATTATGTCTATCTGATTCAATTAGACTTCGAACATAATCAATACAGAAAAGACTAAAACAATTAGCTTCCTTTTCACACTCTCAAAGTTTGTCAGAGAGTAGCTTAGAAATAAATCTTTATTCTCCATAATTTAGGTTGCATGGGCTGCCAGTACCCAGGAGGTTTCCAACATGGTCCATACAATAGTTATCATTGTGTAATTTAAGTTCATTTTTACTCATTCTGCTGTTTCAGGAGGTAGGAACCTAATCCTAAACGCTCTTTTAAGAATACTAAATGAGAAAACACATTTCCAAGTTTCTGAGGCAACAAGAACTATTACAAAAATTAGAAAATGATCAAAATCTGCTGTTTCTTTCTAGAAAAGCAGAAACTAAACTTGCCAGTTATCTTCTTTACTGAATCCAACTATTAGTTTGATTGAACCAGGATTTTTTATTGTTCTGTTTTTTGGCCAAAAAGCCACATGCCTCAAATTTGCTTTTACCATATAAGCAAATATAATTATTCAAATATTTAAATATGAATAAAACCTCATTAAATTTCCGTACAGAAAACCAGAGTCCCTTTCTAATAAAAAGGCAAAAACCCAAGGATGCCTTATTTGGAGACTGCCTGAAAAGTGCCTTCCAAAATATGATTTGAATTCACATCAGAGAAAGCTCCTAATAGGCCAACTTTTGTCAACTAACATCTTCTTTGCAACATCCATGTATTAGTGAAGGAAGCAGAGCAATTTTATGCCAGAATACTAGGTTGTACAAGGAGCACCAGCTGAGGAGTCAGAGGACTCCAACTATACCAACAAGTAGCTTTGTGACCTCAGGCAAAGCCCTTCACCCAACAGAGAAGTTAAGCTGTTTCCTCACTCATCAGATGCAGACAGCTTTTCTTACTGATCTCAAGGAATTATAAGAGGACTCAAATAACATAACACTAGCATCTTTCCTCTTCATCTTTCCTATTCAGAATTATTTATTAGAATTCATAATGGGTTACTGTATTTTAACCTATTTATGTATGTTTTTTTTCCCATTATACATTCTTCTAATGTAGGTACTGTGCCTTTTCTCTTTATATTCCAATTACTGTAGGATCACAATACATGTTTGTGAAGTGAAATATTGCTTTTAAAAAGTAAAGCACCATATAAATGTAAGGTGTTTTGTATGATTTTGCATCAGTATTGACAACAGGAGTCAGTCTAAAGATGAAAATCCCTCTGTGAGGTAGTCATTTCTTATTGAAGGGCATTGTGTTCTGAATTGATGGGATCCACATTTCTCTCTGAATTCAGTGCTACGATCAAGGCCATAATCTACTAGGCCCTGGCTTCCTCATGAAAAAATTCCTAGTCTTCTTAGTTTATGTTTCTTATCTCTCTTTGAATGAAGTGCATTCTGTGGTGGAAGTGTGTGTTAAAAGGAATGCAAGTAAACAAATAAAAATGATTATCAAGTTGTAGACTTTCTAAATAAGGTTCCCCAGTGCATCCACAAGATCACTGCATTTTAAGGACAGTTTGCACAAACACAAACTCTATTTTCAAACAAACAAGAAAAAATCCACATTTCCAGCAAACACTAGAAAAATAGTCTTTTTTTCTTTATGTACAAAAAGAAATCTACTTCAAAGGCAGCACAGCTGCCTATATTCTAACATTGCATATATGTTAATAATGATTTTTTGGGGTATTTTTTAAGAATGATAAAATTATTTTTTTAGCTAGGTAAAAATTCCAAAAGCTATTGACCAGGATCTATCAGTTTCTGGATCACTCAAATAGTATATAAAATATCATAGTAACAGAAGACCAACAAGACAAAATAAAAAGTCAATGGACGTGGATAAAATTATCCTGTTCAGTAATAAAGAAAATTCCCTCAGCAAAACTGAGCATTCCTTACATAAAAAGAAAATTTAGTAAAATAATTTTCATACCACCAATTCCTGCCACATAAAAAGTAGCCAACAAATGTAAAACAAATGATTAAAAATCAATATAGTGACAGAGAAATATGTTCAAAGAAAATATAAGACTTTGTCTCCAGTTTCATTGCTTAGTCTTTAATATAAAGTCCTAATTTAGCATTTCAAGTTATTCACTTTCCTTTTTATCTGTTTTGTGTGACCTAATATTTGTCCTGTTTCATCAGTACTTCTTTGCTGCACCATCCTGCAGGTGTGAAATTAAAGAAAGAGAATTCAAATGACTTGAATAGGATCAAATAGTAAATTCATGACAGAGTTGCCAATGCACTAGAATTCATCATCAGAATCTTCATTACCACTTCAGACCACTGTGTTGTACTATTCGCTCCCCTAGTAATTCTTACACCGCTGAAAATATATATATTTATATTAAATATATATTCATATTAAATATATGTATATATGAGACTTTAAAGGTGGTACACTAATTTTGATGTGAGAAAACACATATTTCAATTAAACTCCATGGAATCATATTGATTCTCCATTAAAGGGTCATTTTTAAAAGAAACTTCTAGATTTAATGTTGAAAATTGGAACGTGGATGATAAAATATTATTTTATAAAAGCTATTTGTTTTGCACTTCCAAAAAATATCCCACATATGACTAATTTAGAGTCACTGGAATTCCTTGCTACTTTAGACAAAGGCTAACGGAGTGAAGAGCTACTGGTAAGCAAATCAGATGAGTAGGAAAGAAAGGTGGCTCAGCTAATTCAATTACATAAGTATCCAAAAATCTAAGTAGAAGTGTTCTAAACTTTTTGCCACAAAGGGTATCAATATTTAAATATTCTCCATCAAGGGACCTACATTTTGAGAGATCTAGTTCATGGCACAAATTACACTAAGTTTTTAATTAATATGAGTTGTCTTAGAGCATTGAGTTGATATAATTCCAGGCAAAAACAAAGACCCTAATTATTCTCCATAGCCTTACAAGGGTTAATATATACCTCCTTCCAGGTATACTGAAACAGTGAAAAGGCTCACCCTAGGATCTCTAAGGATTCATATCATGAACTATTATGTTAGGGAACCCAGTTTTGCCCCCACACCCCAGTGTCCATAACTCCCTCCCATTTTGAATACTAATGACATGAAGAGCCATTGATGAATTCATCTATTACCGTCTTTTTGTCACTTAATCCATCAGGAAGTCCTGCTGAATCTACCTCCCTAGAACATCTCCAATTTTTCCGTTTCTCTGTTTTCTCTCCCACCTTCCCTGTTCAAGGCACTATTATCGCTTTCATGGGCCACAGTAACAGCTGCCAACCAGGGCTCCATGCTTTCATTTTCCTCCCCTTAAAATACATTCTTTCCACAGAGAATTTAGAGTTTACTCTTTGATGTGTTGATCACATCTTGTTGCTTACCTGTTTAAGGTTCTTTAGTGATTTCTCATTACATTTATTTATTTTGTTGTTTGTCTTTGTGACATTTTTTTTTAATTGAAGTATAGTTGATTTACAATGTGTTAATTTCTGCTGCACAGCAAAGTGATTCAGTTATACATATATATACATTATTTTTCGTATTCTTTTCCATTATGGTTTATCACAGGATACTGAATATAGTTCCCTGTGCTATACAGTAGGCCCTTGTTGCTCATCCATTCTATATACATAATAGCTTGGATGTGATTTTAGAGAACTATAGGAACCTGGACCCCATGGCTCTTGTTGTCTCTAAGCCCGACGTGGTCACCTTTTTGGAGCAAATGACGGATCCCTGGGATGTGAAGGAAAAGGAGACCACAGTCATACACTCATTACATTTAAAATAAAACTGAGACTCCTTACAGTGATCTACGAGATGTGATAATGATCTGACCCATTCCTTCCTCTCCAATTTAACTTTCAAACCACTCCTTCCCTAGAAGCTGGTCATCAGCCTAACTATACTTCTTTACTTTCCTCAAATAAGTCAGATGCATTCCTTGCACTTGCTGTCACCTCCACCAGGAACTCCCTTCTCTCTGATCGTCCCATAACCGGCTCTTTGTTAACTGTTCCGATCTCACTTCAAATGACACCTATTCACAGACGCCTTCTGCGATGCCTCAATCTGTCACAACCCTTTCATACACCTCCTACTACATTACTTGATTTTACTTTTTATCAGCACTTTTATCATTATCTGAAATCATCATATTCATTTATTTGTTTACTTGTCAATATCCCCCAACTAGAATGTAAGCTCTATGACAATGGGGATTGGCACATAGTAGGCATTCAATAAACACTTGCTGAACAGAAGAATCGATGCCATAAGCTAATTCTTTTAACCGAACCTATTTGGGAATATGTCTGATCTCTACTACTAGATATGTTTATTCGTGACGGATGTTTACTTTTGTTCTCTTTTTCCTGCACATGGTAAATAATTAATCAATTCTTTGAGTAAATGAATTTTAAAAGTGCATAAATCATTTTAATTCCATCAGAGACTTCTCTTCTAGACACAATGATACACTCTAGGTTATTACAGGGCATAGCATCTGTAAGTGGAGGACTAAGAAGGAAAATGAGAATCAATTCTTGACTTCTGGGCTGGAGAAATGCATGGAAACAATAAACAAATACAAAAATAGGGTGAAACAAATACAACTGGAGGATGAGAATTAAGATCAGAGATGGAGACTGATTAGTGAAGATGAGCCAAAGTCCAAGACACGTGCAAGGATAAATGAAAAGTAAAGCTGAAGATACGGAATATTTGAGCAACATCTTAATTTTGCAGAAAATGAGAAATTCTTTCCTTTCTTTTTTTTTCTTTTTTTTTTTTTGGCCACGCAGCATGTGGAACTTCCCTGATCACATTTGAAACGTGGAGTCTTAACCACTGGACCACCAGGGAAGCCTGAGAAGCTCTTAAAGAAGAGGAATAAATGATGAATTAGTCCTCTGTTTAGATTTGATCTCCTCCAGGAGGCTGAGGTCTCCTTCCCTCACCATATTGGTTAGGGGACCCCATAGTATCACTCACTTCCCAATAGAGAATCTATTACATTGAACTGTAATTGCCAGTTTACCAGTTTGATTTTTTCATTGTCTGAAAGTTCTAAAAGGGCAGTATATGGATATCTTACTCACCATTTTATCCCCATGTTCTGGCAAAGTACTTAAATCATGCAAAGGGTTCAATAAATGATTTTTGAAAGAAAAAATAAAGAAGGTAAGGAAGAGAACACAGGAGAAAGGAAAGGAGAAAGGGAGGGAAGAAGAGGAGGAAAAGCAAGCCAGCCTCCTTCCTACTCTGCACCACCCCTCCCCACCAAGCAGTGGGGGGAGCAGCATCTAATGTACTGCCCACCATTTGAAAATCTGGATATGGTTTACCAAGTGAATGTACTTGGCAGAATAAACTATTAGCAGCACATCAAATTCATCATATTCATAGTAACAAAAATAAAGCCAGTTCCAACAGTTATATTCTTAGGTTATATCTTTTGCAGGATTTAATTGAAGAAACATTTTAGGGCTTCCCTGGTGGCGCAGTGGTTGGGAGTCAGCCTGCCGATGCAGGGGACACGGGTTCGTGCCCCGGTCCGGGAAGATCCCACGTGCCGCGGAGCGGCTGGGCCCGTGTGCCATGGCCGCTGAGCCTGCGCATCCGGAGCCTGTGCTCTGCAACGGGAGAGGCCACAACAGTGAGAGGTTCGCGGACCGCCAAAAAAAAAAAAAAAAAAGTAAAAGAAACATTTAAAACATTTATCCAGATTTCAAAACCATGTATTAGTCATTGGTTTAATATATTCTCATACATGTGTTCAATATTTAGGCAAGTTACTATTTTTATCTTAATTAAGATGTCTTTTTTTAACTTGCAGCAAGATAAATTACATGTATTGTCATAGTCAGAACTCTAAACTCTGAACTCCATTTGTTTGACTGGGTAGGTCCTTAACATATCAGCCCTCTGTAGAGAGGGCATTTGAAAATATAAATGTACATGATGCCTCATTTGGAATTATCCATATATTTAATACTTGAAACAGAAGCAGGAAATTGAGAGACGTTTCGATTCTACCTAGTGTGAACTACAGTCTTTTATTTTGCACAGGGACAAGGTCACTCAGAAAAACTAATGGAGTCTAAACAGGAAACAGCCTGCCTTGTCCTTCTTTAACAAGGAGACTGTACTGACCTTCAGTTTCACCGTTTGTTTTGGAAGAACATGTACTGCACAGCTAAAGTGGCTCCTTAGGCAACTCAAGAATGGGCAATTGCAGTTTTAAACCCAGATCTACGAAAGACTTCCATTAAGCAAATCAATGACTTCATTAATACCAGTTTCTTCAGTTATAAAATGGACCTTTTAAGTGAAAACAATCAGTGAATAGTTGATATAAATATATAAAAACAATCTACTTATTTTTGACATTATATTTACTTTTAAGCAATAGTCACCTTTAATTTGGTGTAATATGAACCACATTGATCATCTGTCTGCCAATTTAATGTGCTTGTGGCACAAAATTTATCATAAACCACTTAAGAATTTTTGAAACAAAATATTCCCTGCCCTCACAATCAAAACATCATTTCCAAAGGAGACTCAGAATATATGCAGATATACTGAAGTGAGTCTAGGCCGTTCAATTTTTAGATCTTGAATATCTAGTCAGAGTCTTCTAAGACCTGTACTATCCTTTCTGCTTCTTGATAAAATAAGCTAATCTTAAGAAGAGTTGTTTATGCATTGTTTCTTTGCTTTACTGTGTGGAGAAGGAAAGGCGGCAGTATGGGAAATAGCGAGCACAGAATTTTGAACCAGCCCAGCTTTGAGTCCTAGATCCATCATTTACTACTCGTGCAATCTTGGGAAACTCATTTCCTGTCTCTGAGGGTCTCGGAACCCTCAGTTTCTTTGTCAGCACACAGGGATAAGAATGCACTTGCTGGTATAACTTAACTGACTGCAGTGAAAATATCTAAGAAACTATGTGTAGAATGTCCCATATATGCTTGTTATTACATTTCCATAATCTTTAAAATTCATTCTTTATTATGGAAAATGTTTTAAAAATTCCAAAATCAAACAAGGTAAGTGTTTTTGACAAGCTTTCTGATCGGGTGTTACGTTATCTGCACTGACTTGGATGCTCCCAGCTCTAAACAAAGTCATACTGCACAGACTCATACTGAGTATTTTCCTTGACATTGATAAATTCCTTGTTGCCAAAGAGTACAGAAGATGAATGCACTTGGCCAAAATAAGAGCAGTATAAAAACAGCTCCCTTTGGATAGTGCCTGGCAGGCCTTCAAAACAATGGTTGAATGAACCTTCTCTACGGGCAAGATTAAAGTCCTTTTGGTCAAGGTTCTCATTGGAAGACAATCTATCAGTCAATTTCCTCCAAGTTATTTTTTAACCCAACTTCTTTGACTGTGTCCTAATAAATAAGGAAGGTTTTACATTAATGTCCTGCAGCCTCATACCAAGCCAGACTTTGCAATACAATCAGCTATTATGGGCCAAATTTTCCTCTTAGAAGTCAACTTGTCTATATATATCGGCACTACCAGACACCTGCTTTAATAACTTCTCTAACCAGTTCAAACATGTAGTTGTATTTTATGTATCTTTAGTCTCCTTATTTATGACAGCATAAAAAAAATTGTTTGTGAGATAAATCTTTGAGTACATTTCCTTCAAGCAGATTTTGGAATTCTCCTAAAATAAAAACATAGAAAGCCGTGGAAGATGGTTGAGATATCTAGCAGACCAGAGTTGGCACTAGCGAATGCCAACTAATACAATTTTTATGGAGCAAATATATTCTTTTGCTGTTTTTGAAAATGAATTACAGAAACTGAAATATAATTCCCTTTTTAGGCAATTTTTGTAACTCTAATGGATTTAGAAAAGACAAGTGGACCAAAAGATAGAGCTCTCTGACATCTGGGACTTTCCCACCTTATTCTCAGTTCCAGGGCCTGCCACTCTGCTCTTACTGACCATGTGCTTCTGATTTGGTCTCGTGTCTGAAAGCTGTCCTTTTCCTACTTAAAAATGAAGTCAGCTACCCTGCCATCATGGTGTCTCTCCCACCATTAGTCTCTGCTTTACAGAGCTCTGTCTTATTACAGTTCTATCAGTTATGTATATTTCTTACTCAGAAATTGTTATAAAGAAATAGAGGTTTAGCAGACTGCGGCAATGGGAAAACAGCCTCAAAATTACAGGGGCGGAAGTTGAACAACAGTGTATGTTGTTTTTATGAAAATACAAATTGCTGAGAACAATTTGTAAAATGCAAATACATCTTAAAACAGAGAAGTCCTAACACTGTAATCTTAAATTTTGGCAGTTATGTATAGTTCATTATTACTTTAACATTCAATTATAGTAATGGTGAGGGATTTCCATTTTCATTAGATTCCATACGTAGTCTGGAGGACCTATACATTAGGAAAAATGGATAAACCTTCCTAGCTGCTGGCAAGAGATTGACAGTGTTGGGCTTCTCTGGTGGCGCAGTGGTTGAGAGTTCGCCTGCCGATGTAGGGAACACGGGTTCGTGCCCTGGTCCGGGAAGATCCCACATGCCCCGGAGCGGCTGGGCCCGTGAGCCATGGCTGCTGAGCCTGCGCGTCCGGAGCCTGTGCTCTGCAGCGGGAGAGGCCGCAGCAGTGAGAGGCCCGTGTACAGCAAAAAAAAAAAAAAAAAAAAGAAATTGACAGTGTTATGTTGTGTCCTTGGTGGTGGTAGTGTTGTCCACGTTGGTAGTAACGGGGAGGTAATTTTTGTTTTTGTTTTTCCATTTGACATGAATGTGCAGCAGAACTAGATGGAAAACTCAATTCCAAACATATGTCTTTTTTACAGACTGAAATAACTTTTTGGTTATCTTTCCAGATGTATAATTATGTAAACATACCATTGATACTTTAAATAATCTAAAAATTGAATTAAATGTAGTAAAGTCAATACAAAGGGAAAACTATACCCATAAGAGATATTAAAAATCTTTATGTGTGTCTTTGCAAAATAAGCCATAGAAACAAAGTGAACATAATTTATGACATATTTTATATTTCATGTGTTTCCCACATCAACAATCTTGTAAAGAAAATAAAGCTTCAGACATATCATGTGTCCTCAAAAAGTACATGTTTTAGTGAATGGATGCAATGCTATATGACTGAATGACTGCCAGTAAAGAATTAAAGCTCAGAGAAACTGACTCACTAGAGATGGCACATTAATAAATTTTAAGATCCTGGCCTTGAACACAGGTATTTTTACTCTAGTTTCATTGTGCTTTTGACTTCCCATTATTCTCTTTCCAACAACTGACAGTGACTTTCATCTACTCTTCTCTTCTGCTATAGATCTAAGATATCCTGGGCAAGTTAAGTCTAATGCAATTTTCAAGTTTATAAACTAATATATGGCCATTAATTTATAGCATTTGCTTTTTGATCTCTGGACATATCTGGACTGTGGGAGACATACTGGGGAAGAGATGCATAGAGAGTAGTGCAGTCAAATCAAAATCAGAAGAGAAGAAAACAGAAAGCACTTCCTGATTTAAGAGCAGAATCAAAGAATACTGCACTCATCTTCACTTCATACTGGGGATTCCACTAAAAGCAATGATACCATTAGTAATCTTGGTTTTCCACCTTAAAGAACAGAAAAACTTTGGACCTTTCCTGAACCCAGAGTTCTCAACCAGAAAGACCTGATCTGTTAAGGGATGGGTAGAAAGTAACCTGTTTCAAATTGTTTTCAATTAGTATTAAATATTATAAACGTAAGCTTCAAATGATTTAACTTAAGGAAAATTTATAGTCAATTCAAGCTTATCCCTATAATAAAAGCACGTTATGTGCATCTCAATATTGCTTCTCAAAACTTAAAGATGGGGTGGAATAACCGTTGAGACTCTGTGAATTGCTTAGGATCTAAAGCTTAACTGGGTGAACCTATGGAAAAGTTGAAGGCTTAAAACTACTCTCTTAGACAGATAGGTCTAACCTGATCAAATGTTTTATACCTATTCCCAAAGACCTGTAAAAAAAAGTAAGTAGGCACCCACCTGAGCCACTGATTTCCCTAAGGATGAGAAAACAGGAAAGAAGCAACATTTAAATGAACTTTATTGCTCTGGACAATTAACCCAATGGATCAAAGGGGATTATTCTTGAATAATCATCTTGCCAACTATTGTCTGGAATTTAAGAGTAAAGTAAACATAAATAACAGGGAAATATTACACTGTATATGATTTCCAAGTATATTAATTCTTGCTTTGTCAATGTTCAGAGAGTGATGGCATTTTTTTCCAGTCAAATAAAAATAAAGGTTTCTCTGGTGGCGCCGTGGTTGAGAATCTGCCTGCTAATGCAGGGGACACGGGTTCGAGCCCTGGTCTGGGAAGATCCCACATGCCGCGGAGCAACTGGGCCCGTGAGCCAGAACTACTGAACCTGCGCCGCAACAAGAGAGGCAGCGATAGTGAGAGGCCCAGGCACGGCGATGAAGAGTGGCCACCGCTTGCCACAACTAGAGATAGCCCTCGCACAGAAACGAAGACCCAACACAGCAAAAATAAATTAATTAATAAACTCCTACCCCCAACATCAAAAAAAAATTTTTTTTAATAAATAAATAAAGGTTTCTCTTAGACAAGGAATTCCATCATTTCTGAACTTTTACAACTGTGTGCTTTACCTATCATTTTCATATGCTTCCTTAACCAGCAAATGATGTGGTAAAATTGTGGGTAGCGGCAGCATAAAGAACAGAACCATTTTAATTTCTCCCATCTGGCATATTAGCATTAATAAAAGATGTTCAAAAAGAGAAGCACTGAAAGGCTTTCACCTCTTGATTTAACAAGATAATAAGGAAAGCTTGCAATCTGCCACTATATATAACTGATAAGAATAAGAGTGAGTATAATGTGATGATCACCAAGATTAACCTTTGAGTCAATTTTTAAAACCCTGCTGATTACAATACAATCATGCTAAAACGAGCACTGAAATTGTTGTTACTTTTTAGTACAAATACAATAGGAAACTTTCTGTTACATAGTATATAGTCTACATAGACTAACAGAACCAAAATTGAGAGTATACCTACAGCTGCCTTATCTGTCAAACTGACCATAATGGATCTCCTACTCTATGGAGTTAGTTGCCTCAGTATTACTACTGAATCCTCATAATACCGGTTTAGATTAAGTACAGCATAATACTGACAATACATTTCTACATTTATCTGTTTCACCTAGTTTTATGGTTTTTACACAAACATTCCTCTTGCTAACAACTCATTACTATTTTCCATTTACCCTGGGTTTTTGATGGGACAAGGAGGATGATTTTATTTACCCTAGCAGGTTCTCAATTAAAGTGGGATTTGAGGATTATATTCTTTTTAATTGGAAAGTTACCTGAGTTATTGTCCAAGCTTTTCACAGCTTTGTTGGCTAATGTTTTGACCACAACTAGCGATCAGAAGAACACCACAGCTGACAACTACATAAAGTAATAAAATTAACAGCTCACAAGGGAGTTTAAAACAAATGTAATCTCAATTAATTTCTTCAGGTTACCCTTGACTGCACATCAGATGGGGTATTTCAGACAGCTATCTTACAGGATAAAAAAAAAAAACAAAACAGGCTGCGAGTAAAACTTTGCTTACAAATATGCTTATTTCTACTAAAACAGATTTATAATAGGGTCAATGAGGTCATCTGTTGATCCTGATATCAAGAAGCACCTAGAAATACAAGGACAGACCTGGTTACATAAGCCATACCCACGTTAATCACGACCTTAAATGAGGCAGTTTTTTGTTTTGTTTTGTTTCACTTAGTCAAGGCAAAATTTAGTTGTGCGCTGCTTAGAGCTTAGAACTGAGCTTAGAATGTACAGAACGTTCCTAAGATATCCTTAATGCAAATTTTTAAGTACCTGTAAGGCAGGAAATTTATTTATATAATGAATCGATAAGCACATAAGGAGTGTATGAAAACTAGTTTAGTTTTGCACATATGGTATTCAATCCTCAAGGCCACCTTTGTGTTACAAAAATACAAATAAACCTGTAGCAATCGCAATAGATATATACATGCCATGTAATCATCTTTACTATAAATCTTGTTTAATCTTGCAATTGAAAGCAACTGTGTATATTTAAAAGTCCAATGCAAAAAGCAGTGCAGACTGAGGGACAATAATGAGAATTCTATGTACAAAAAGAGGGCTGAATGTGGTCCACAGGAGGAATGATAAACCCATGGTAACCGTGGCAGATTTTTATTTTTAGACAATCTCAATCAAAATCATTTGGCTAGAATTTTTTTTTAGATTTAAGACTCCAACTATAAAAAAATCCTACTCTATAGTCAGGGTTATAAGAATACATAGTGTACATAAATCATTGATAATTAGGAAGATATAAATAGTCTAAGTCTTCACTCATTCTTCATATAGAGAAAGTAAGGGATTTGGATCTTGTATAGTACCTAAGAAGAATTATAACTTCTCACCTACTGTGTTCAGTATTATTTTCAGTAATCCTAAAAGTAAGTACATTTCTTTCTTGTTTCTTTTTTAAAAAATTTAAAAATCATTAAAAGTGGAGTTTCACAGATACACAGAATGGATCATATGTACTAACAGCAATAAGTACTATATTCTAGATGAAAAGATTCACATGTATCATAAGATCCTTTTATTTTCTTTTTCTCAATTTTTTATTAATAAAGACTACTAGGCTTCCCTGGTGGCACAATGGTTGAGAGTCCGCCTGCCGATGCAGGGGACACGGGTTCGCGCCCTGGTCTGGGAAGATCCCACATGCCGCAGGGCAACTGGGCCCGTGAGCCACAGTTACTGAGCCTGCGCGTCTGGAGCCTGTGCTCCGCAACAAGAGAGGCCGCGATAGTCAGAGGCCCACGCACTGCGATGAAGAGTGGCTCCCATTTGCCACAACTAGAGAAAGCCCTCGCACAGAAACGAAGACCCAACACAGCCATAAATAAATTAATTAAAAAAAAAAAGTTTGAAAAAAAGAATCACTGGTTAATTTTCCTAAAGCTAAAGGATATGAACACTTACTGCTTTCTGTATTTCAAAGACTTTTCAAATACCAATGGAAAAGATTTGTTTTTAATTTCCCTTAAGCTGCCATCTTTTACAAAGTAAAGAATACTTGATTCAATGTTTTCCAACCAAAAGAAGTAAAAATGTCTCCAATGGGCAATGATTCTCTATGGATCTGTCCTCATGGCAAGTTCTTCTGGAAAATTTGGAACTCCCTTGGTGGTGAATTTTCCAAGAATTATACATAACTTTAAGACAGTTTCTATAATGTGGATGAATCATAAAGTAAACTCTTTGTTTAAGAAAACCACTGGACATCTATGTTTATCACACTGTTTGCATGGCTTTGGTTTTGTTGAGAAGATGGTGTGATGAATTCCAGGTTTCCACTTCTATTTCTCCAGCCAAAGGATATGGATGAATCACTGACAATTCATTACCACTACTGGAAAAGTAATACAAAGCACATTCCATGTTAATTCCACATTGGTAGTATCAACTTGTATATGGAAATTGATATAAATAATTCCCTTTATATTAAATACATTTCAAATTTTAATTAACTAAACAGAAAGCCAGTACAACTCATCTTGAAACAAAAAGCAATATATAGCATTGAAAAATTAATTTGTGTCAGTTCTTGGTTTTTAAATACCATTCTCTAAAAAAAAAGAAAAAAAAGGAACCAAATGACTGCAGAAATGAAAATATGGCTGATTCTAGAGCTGAGGTAAAGAAAATACAAGATAAAACTGATAAGACTGGAGCATCTTGTAGTACTAGCACAAGAAATAAAGGACTGGAGCATGTGCCCAAAGCAGAAGTCAACCTAAAAGAGCCCCCCAAAAGCCAAAGCTGGAACAATTTGATCAACAAAATAAATAATGGAGTACTGGGTTACAGCCCAAAGTATAAAATAAATACCATGTGTCCACACTAACATAAATAAATGAATATATTTATTTATCATTTGTTTATGGGAAGAAGAGACAAATCCTTAAAGAATTTTAACTGTATCTGTAGATTCTCCCCTCCTGGAGGTGGAGCTTAATTCCCCTCCTCTTGAGTATAGTCTGCAATTAGTGATCACTTCTAATGAATAGAGTATGCAATAGGAAAAATTGTAAGCTTACAATGGAGAAACCCTGAAAACACTATTTTAATAAGCAATAAAGATTAACATCATCAGTGATGTCACATGGGTATAATGTGCCCTCTGATGTAGTAGATGAGAAGGGTACTTCACCTCTGTAATATTCTTTAGAAAACTCATAATTCTGGTATAATGATGATAAAAACATCAGACAAACCCAGATCAGGGGATATTCAATAGAAGGCATGGCTAGTACTCCTCAAGACATTCAAGGTCATGAATAACAAGGAAAGACTGAGAAACTATCAAAGATCAGAGGAGACTGAGGAAATATGGCAAATAGATACAATGTGTTATTATGCATTAGATCCTGGAACATTAATGGAAAATTTGGTGATATTTGAGTAGTTTGGAGGTTAGTAGGTTTCTTCATTTCAAGAAAGGTAGCATGAAAAGAAAAAAGAAAGGTAGCATGGTGATATATAAGATGTTAATAATGGGGAAAACTACGTGAGGGGTATATAGAAACTCTCTGCACTATCTTTCTTACTTTTCTGTAAATCTGAAATATTCCCAAACAAAAAGTTCTTTAAAAAATAACTGTTGCAACTGGGGCAAGGGGTACATGGAAAATTTCTGTACCTCACCCTCAATTTTGCTGTGAACTTTAAACTGTTCTAAAAAAATTAAGTTTTAATTAAAAAAAAAAGAGTAGGGACTTCCCTGGTGGCACAGTGGCTGGGAATCTGCCTGCCAATGCAGGGGACACGGGTTCAAGCCCTCGTCCGGGAGGATCCCACATGCCACGGAGCAACCGAGCCCATGCGCCAGAGCTACTGAGCCTGCACTCTAGAGCCTGTGAGCCACAGCTCCTGAGCCCACATGCCATGACTACTGAAGCCCACACACCTAGAGCCCATGCTCCGCAACAAGAGAAGCCACCGCAATGAGAGGCCCATGCACCACAGCGAAGAGTGGTCCCCACTTGCCACAACTGGAGAAGGCCCACACACAGCAACGAAGACCCAACGCAGCCAAAAATAAATAAATAAATTTATTTTTAAAAAAAGAAAACAGTATTGTTCACTTGTGGAAAAACTTTCAGAAATAGAAAGCCCAGAAATAAACACTTGTATATGGTCAAACAATTTTCAAAAAGGGTGTCAAGACCATTCAATGGGGAAAGTACATCATTTCAACAAATGATGTTAGGAAAACTGATATCCACCTGCCAAAGAATGAATTTGGACCCTGATCTTACATCATATACAATAATTAATTCAAAATGGATCAAAGACCTAAACATAAGAGCTAAAACTATAAAACACTTAGAAGAAAACATAGGGGAAAAGTCTCATGACAGTGGATTTGGCAATGATTTTTGGATATTACACCAAAAGACAGGCAACAAAAGAAAAAATAGATAAGTTGGACTTCATTAAAATTTTAAAAATGTTTTTGCATCAAAGAACAATATCAACAGAATGGAAAGGCAATCTACAGAATGAGCAAAAATATTTGTGAATCATATATCTGATAAGGGGTTGATATCCAGAATATATAAAGAACTCCTACAACTCAACAACAACAAATAACCCAATTTAAAAATGGGCAAGGACTTAAATAGACATTTCTCCAAAGAAGATAGACAAATGGCCAATAAGCATATGAAAAGATGCTCAAGTCACTAATTGCTATGGAAGTATCAACCAAAACTATAATGACATACCACTATACATGAAACAGGATGGCAATTATCAAAAACAAACAGAAAATAACAAATATTGGTGAGAATATGGATAAACAAAATATGGTATATACATTAAATGGAATATTATTCAGCCTTAAAATTCTGACACTTGCTACAACATGCATGAACCTTGAAGACATTATGCTAAGTGAAATAAGCCAGTCACAATAGTACAAATACTGTATGATTCCACTTATATGAGATACCTAGAGTAGCCAAATATATAGAGACAGATGAGAAAATATTTGTGAATCATATATCTGATAGTAGAATAGTGGTTGCCAAGGGCTGGGGGTACGGGGTAATGGGGAGTTAATTTTTAATGGGTATAGAGTTTTAGTGGAGAAGATGAAAATTTCTGGAGATGGATAGTGGTGATAGTTGCATAACAATATGAACGTACTTAATGCCACAGAACTGTATACTTCTAAAAATGGTTAAAATGGTGAATTTGATATGCATATTTTACTACAAAACTTTAAAGATAATTGTCATAATAATATGTGCTGCTTTTTAAACTATTTTATTGATGATTGATGTATACATATTGTGAATATTTCCAGAGACAGGAATCAAGTTGCTGAACATAACAAATGGAGATTGGAAACTGCATTATAAAACCATTTATGATTAAAAAGTTAAGAAGTGCCAAAACCAGGTAAAGATAAATCATTTAAATGTGTGAGAGACTTAGCAATAGACAGTTTAAGCCTGTTAGGTTACTCAATTAGGAGAAATCTCTAGAGATCAGTAGTGGCTAACATAATAGCTACATTTTTAAAACAATAGGATATCACACGTTAGTTTTCTTGATATAATCAAAATAACAAAAGTAAAAGATGGGAATAATAATAAAGTATACCTTTATATAAGTAAAAATATACTCTGTCAAACATTTCACCTTTGTTGAGCTAAAGCTTTAAGCTTTGTTGTGCTTAAAGTACAGCATTATAATAAGTGGAAGCAATACACTGACCTGAAGAAAACATTCAAAAAATATCATAGTAATTTTTAAAATTTTCTTTCCTCCTGAGGATATTTTCTTGTTCTCTTTATGTGATTTTTTTCCCCATTATAACCTCTCTCTTCCCAATTCTATCCTCCTCATTGTTTTTCTAGTCAGACAGTCAGTAAGGGGCAGAGATTTTGTCTCTCAAGTTTGTCAGGGTATATCTTTAGAGCATACAAATTGAAAGGAAAGTCATTCATTCACTCATTCAGTCAGTCCTTATTTAATACATACTATGAAGGGCCTAATTATGTAAAAGTTTGTTCTTGATACTGTGCTTTACTCAAATATTTTATTTCTGGTCTTATTTTGCTCTATAGTATAAATCTCCTCTTTACTATTATTAGTCTTGCTTTTTTTTTTTCCCTCTTCTAACCACAAGCCCCTTTTTTCAAAAATAAAATAAAATAAAAAAATAAAATAAAATTTGACCAAGCTTTAGATACTTAAGAGCTTAATTGACCGTGTAATTCTGAAACACGCTACAAGGATTTTATTACAGGAAACGCATGGTTATAGGTATACAGCTTAATGATGACAAATCCTGCACATCAAATTCTATTTTTATTTAAATTGCTTTTTTTAAAAAGGCTTACCCATGAATCAGAGACATAATCTCTTATATCATACCATATGTCTTTACCTTTGTAGCACATGTTTAAAAGCAGCCTTAATTAGAGTCAATGCATTGTTTGGTTTCTCCACTGCCACTTCCCTCATCCTGTTAAGCACTATAGCAAAGTTAGCCCTGCTCCTTTGGGCAGCATGGAGATAACATTAGTGGAGACAAGGCTCTGGAGGGTCCAGAAAATCTAAGGGGGTACCACAGGGCATTAACTAAAATTCCTTCAAGGAAACAACATAAAAGATCTTATTTTTTGTTCACAGAAACAAATATTTATAAGATACAAATGCTTTTCTAGTTTAGTGGACCTTATTAAATATCAAGTGCGAGGAAATAAGGAATAAAATAATTTCTTACTTCGGATCTTCTGTTTCTTATTTTGTCCCATGAGCAAAGAGGATATGGTCATATAATTACAGAATTCTAAGAAAGATCTAAGGTTGAGTGTCCTGCTTGTAATTGTAAAGCTCGTCTTGGTCTGAAGAACTGAATGTTGGTTCATGTTCATTCAGGAGAGTTTAGTCTTTTGATTATTTTAAAAGCACTGCAAATACTAAATTACCTTCTTTAACTTGATATCCCTCATTCCTTGTCTCCTCATCTTCATATTTCCAACTCACTGTTTTTAATATAAAATAAAATTATTTATATTGCTGTAGAAGAGTTTACATTAGCCTGGCTTCTTATTTAGTGTCTTCTTGCATCCAAAGCCTTTAATTCCAGCTATGTTTGAGCTTTGGTTCTCCTTCTCGCTTCCTTGCCTTTATAGACAATACTATCTACTAGATAAACTTTTTATCTAAAACTGTCCAGCAATATCATGAGTTCTCTATAAACCCATCCCCATCAACTATACTTCTGTGAAAAATTAAGAAATTAAAATGTAAAATAATCAAATATACAACTTTATTTTCATTGTTTCTTCCTAGAATTTAATTAGACAACAGGAATCGCTTTTGGATAACACCTGTCTAAAAACATTGGCTAGCATCTGCTACTTGCATGTGACTATTCTAGGCACTTTACTAGAAACCAAAACACATGACCTCTGCTCTCAAGTATAACTGAACTACAAAGCAGTCATTAATAGAAGAAATACAGTTCCTCCAAATTACAGTAAATTGAATGGACAATCAAAAGTTAAGATTTATGAAGAATATTTAGTTACTTTCATCCTTTTGGTTTTAATAGATTAAATTTTTAAACTCATCTTTACTTCTTTACTTCCTCACCAGAGTCTTCACATTTCTTACCCCTTTGTCCTTCTCATGGCCCCCCTAACAATCCCCAACCCTTCTCCACTCCTCCACAAAGATGTGCTTATCATTTTCACACACACACACACACACACACACACACACACACACACACACACACACACACACACACACACCCCAGGCAGATTGATGGCATTATACATTTACACTTTCCAATCTGAGGCATTTTTAGCATCCTAATTCTACAATCATTTTACATGCTGCTAATCAAATCCCTTTCCAACCCTCAAAGCAGCCACTCAAAACCATTATCAAACTCACCCATATCAATGGCCTCTCACTCCACCCTTTAATTGCCTGCCTCCAGCTAAACCCAGAAATTAGAGGCTCTTAAGGCTAAATTCCCTCTACTCAGTATCTCCCTTCTCTCCACAGCCCCCTCCTACCTGAAACACACATCTGTAAATTTATCTACGCTGGTACTCTCTCCCTCTCTCTCCCTTCCTCCCTTCCTTCTTTCCTTTCTTCAAATCTCAGATTGGCTCCTCATAAAATATTGCACTGTCCCTTAGCATGTCTGCATATATGTTTACTTTCCTCTAATAAGCTTATACTCATTAGGGCAGTTCTTTTAAACATTTACCCACATCCTTTACCCTCTCTGCTCACCATTACCCCCTTCACCTCAATTAATAACTTCAGTAGCTCAGACTTCAAAGAAGAAATGGCAGCAGTATGAAATGAAGTTGTTTCCTCAACGTGTTCCCCCCTAAACATACACACAAATAAACTTACCTATTTTGGTACCTGTATTTTACTAAACTTTTCATGGTGTCAGAGGGGAAGATGTGGTTCCCTCCCCTCTCCTACAGCAGTTATTACCTTTCCTTCTATCTTACAAAGAATCATCATCTTTTCCTGTATGCTCAAGCCCTCCCTCTCTACTAGCTCCTTTCCTCCCATTTCAAATACTCTCAGATACCCCATCCTTCACCCCTACACCCCTGCAAACAAACAAACCAACAAAATAAAACAAAACAAAGAACAAAAGACCCTCATCTTGATCCTAAATCTTTTTCACACTACTACAGCATTTCCCTTCTTATTTTCATAAAATTTCTGCAGCAGATTTTTTGACATCTTTCTTGCTTCCATTTCCTCCGCCCATTTTCCTTAGACTTTTGCCCCACGATTTGACACCTCCTGATATCACCAAGGTTAGCAATAGGCTCCTATCTGGCCAATCCGCAGCAGCTTTCTTTCTTCTTCCTCACAAATTCTCCATCCCTTAACATTCATTAGACTAGTACTTTCTTCTAACTCTTCCTCTAAGTCTCTAATTTCCTTCTATTTTTTGCTGCTTCTCCTTTGTCTGCCTCCTAAATGCTGGAATTTCTCAAAATTTGATCCTCTTCTCATTCCATGCACTCTCTGAGGGGCAAGATATTCTGATGGACATGTTTTGGAGACGACCTTTGACGCAGCTTCCTCAACTCTGTGGTTTTGATGTCATTAACATTTTTACTAATTCCTCGAAAACAGCTATTAAATGTTAGTTAGCTTTTTAAAAATTACTAATTCTAATCCTCCTGAATACCAAGTGGATACAACAAAATGGTTTCATCCAAGTATCCCATGAGTAAAAACAGAAACATCAAGCTAATCAAGTCAAAATGTAATCCAATCTTACTAAACATCATCTCTGAATGATGATGATTTACAATCTATTCCTCAGACTTCCTCTGTCTTTGACCTTTAGGCTTATATTTTTAAAAGTTTACTAGACATGTCTACATAGATGTCTTACCGGTTCCTTAAAATGAACAAATCCGAAACTGAATTCCAATTTCTTCTCTTCCCAAGCTGATCACTCCCTTAAAATCCTCTCTTGGTTAACAGCTCCAAGATAAGCCCATCCACCCCACTCAGAAGCTCAAGAGCCATCTATGATTTCTCTTTTCCCACATTCAAAAGCTCATTAAATCCCATCAGTTATGCCTTCCTTCAAAATGTATCAAATATGTCCCACCTTTCTTTTCTCAATGCATGGTTGGTGTTCAAAGCCCTCATCATCTTTGGGTGCAACAGTCTTCTAAGAGGTCTCAATACAATTTGACCATCCTTCAATCCATGTTCCATGCCAGAAACATCTTTCCAAGAGCAAATCTGCCTAAAACTGTTGTACATCTCTGCTTAAAACTGTGATCAGCTTCCTACTGGCCATAAAAATATGCTCTGCTTGTCTTTGCAGAGCCATCATTTGCTACTCCCTCAGTTGCATCCTGAAATCTAACCCTACTAAACTAAGCACGATTCTTTTAACACATACATTCTTAATGGCTCCCTGTTTTTGCAAATGCACTTATTTCTTCCTACCTGTGTCCATCTAGTGTACACCTAATTGGTTCAGTATTCCCACTGCCCCTTAAATACACTTCCAGGGGTACATGTCTCATATACCACTACAATTTTCCTTTTTTTTTTCCTGCTAAAGTTGTTTAAGGCATAGTATCTTATTTGTCTTTGCATATCAAGTGCATAGCAGAGTGTGGACGTTTGATACTTAGGAAATTTTGGTGAAGAAATAAAGGCAATCACTATGTACATTTGGATAGTATAAAATTCTGATTATATTCCTTTGAGAAAATAGCAAGTCCATGGAGGAGAGAGGTGAATGTATGTATGTACTGAATTTGAATCAAGGACAAACTTTGCTATGGTACTGTATTTTTGGCATGCAAGGAACAAGTTCTTTCAATTAGGTTTTCATTTTATCACTCTATTTACTTGAGAATACACCTTATTCTCTAATATTTCATCTGCAAAGTCTATCACTGGAAATTCAACTTCCTTTTCAAGATTCTCTCTTAAAAGTTCATTGACTGCTTCCAAGCAATACAATCATCTGGAGAAAAAATGTAGGCAAAGGAACAATCTGATTGTTTTAAAATAATCAGGACGAAAGAGTTTTCAATGTGGTTATTAACTTACCTAACACAGATAGTTCACTAATTCAAGATTTATAAAAGTTACAAAGAATAAACCTTGCTTTACCAAGATTTTGCAAGCATTTAATTTTCCAATGCTGCAAAATAGACTTGATCAACTGTTTTTCCTCCATAAGGTTCTACTTTAAGACCTCCATATGCTCAGTTTTAATAATCTGCTTTCAAAACCAGGAACCATTCCAAATATGAGTTATGGAAATATTGTGCTTCTTATTAAAAACAACATGAAAAGAAATATCCGAAGCCCAGGTATCAATCTGTAAGACACATAGTGGCAGATCCATGTGAAAGTTTTGTATGAAGAATTACTGTTTAAAATCACTTTTACTGAGGCAGTTTAACTCGTTTCACTAGAAGTGAAAATTGCTATGACAAATATGTCACTATGGAGGTCAAATGGTAATTTGCACATGCGAAACAGCTCAGCAGGAAATTACATGTGATCCTCACAATCACTAGCATTCTCACCAGAAATCATTTTAGAAGACATGGAGGTCACATGGATTGTGTTAGGGATAAAATTCTTTCAAACACATGTTCCACCCTCCCCCTTGGGAGGAAGAATTGAAAGGTATGGAGAGAGGTATGATCAAGGTGTTTAAAGTTGGAGAAATGTTGTAATTTAGGGTAGTTATAGAAAAGGGAACTAGAGAAGTGTCATCAGAGACCAATAAAAAATAACTGCTGGGACTTCCCTGGTGGCGCAGTAGTTGAGAGTCCACCTGCCGATGCAGGGGACACGGGTTCGTGCCCCGGTCTGGGAAGATCCCACATGCCGCAAAGCTGCTGGGCCCGTGAACCATGGCCGCTGAGCCTGTGCGTCCGGAGCCTGTGCTCCGCAACGGGAGAGGCCACAACAGTTAGAGGCCCACGTACCGCAAAAAAAAAAAAAAAAAAAAAAACTGCTTAATGAAATCAATATTTTGATACTATTTTATCTCGATATTAGTAAAATTCAGCTATGCTTACAAGCCCTGTGAAAAATCTCTCAGGGCAGAAAGTCCAGGAAAGAAACAGTACTTTCCTTTTTGACAAAGACTCTATCTGTTATTATCTCATCTTAAAAAGTTTTTACTTCTCATGTCTTACTCCAATCTTGCATAAAGAAGTTTCCTATATCTGGATATATACTCATTCACTAACTTATTCTTAAGTGAGCACATATTTTGTCCTAGGAACTCTGCCCCAGTGGTGACCAAGATACACAGACCCTCTTCCCGAGGAGCAGCTGGTTTAATGGGGAGTACAAATAGGATGATGAATAAAAGAGGGGAACTATAAGTTGCTACGGGAGCACAGAGCACAGCCCTCTAGCCCAACTTGAGTGATCAGGAAGACTTTCTGAAAGACTTTCTCAAAGAGACACCCAGGCTAAGACCTAAAGAGTTGGGGCGGGGGGAATGGAGTTGGGGTCATCAAAATACCCCAGGCCAAGAATACACCATATAAAATAGCCTAGAAGTGATATGCAGCATGGTTTAATCAACTCAGAAATCTTAACAGAGGGATAGGGTTTGAAGATGTGAGTTGAGAGTCATCGAAACATAGATGCTACAGAAACTATAGCACAAATTAGTATACCAAGTGAGAAAAGTAAAACCAATAATTTGGACCATAGGAAAATCAAACTTAACAGGTAGTTAAAAGATGCTGCAAAAGAGATAAAGAGAATAGAAAAGCAAGAAGGATATGAGGTTTCAAAAGCCAAGAAAAGAGAATGTTTCAAAAAGTTTATGGTCTACAGTATCCAATGTTTCTTAAAAATCAAGTCAAGTATGGATTAAGAACGGTTCTTTGGACTTAATGATAAAGGCATAGATCTGTAAACTTGGCAAGAACAAATTCATCAGAGTCCTAGAAGGAGAAGCCAAGTTATTTAGGTTAAAGTGTAAGTAAACGTGAGAAACAAAGGCAGTTGAGTATACAACTCAGTAAATAACTTTAACCCTGAATCGCAGAAGAGATACATGTCAAGGTAGAGGGGCTCTGAGGAAGAAAGAAGGTTTGTACGTAGGCTTTTTTTTTTTTAACTGAGAAATATTTGAACTGTGAAAACTGATCAGTAAGGACAGAATAAAGTGAAAAGAGAGATAAGAATGTTCCAAGCCATGGGTAGCAGCATTAATCACAGACAAAAGAAAGTACTGTCACAGTTGAAAGATGGCACATTGTTGACAGAGTTTCAATGATGGCTTTATGATGGCTCACATTCTCTCTTTGAAGTTAGAGACAAGATTATCTGTTGAGAGCAAGGGAGAAGAAGGAAAGATAAGAGGTTCAAGGAACATAGAGAAGTGTGGAAAGTACCACCATGGAACACAATGGAGGGAGCCAACTAAGGATATGCTGAAGTGTAGCTGGGCCCTGTAGAGAGACATTGATTTTGGAGGTCATGTAATATATATACAGTGGCATCTATCTTCAAGTTTGTTTGATTTCCATAAGCTGTGGAACTGCACCGATCTAAGATTGGCCCCATTAGATTTATCTATCATTGGGACTTCTGAAAAGTTATGATAGAAGGACAAGGGGGGCAAGACAGTTAAGGATACTGACAGCATATCCAAGTTGGGTTGGGAAAGATGTGAAGATAAAAGCAGACTTGTTTAGAGGGACAGGAAGAAGAGACAAGGGGTCAGAAGTTCCCACACTTCCCAGAAACTGTGTGGTAGAAAAAAGTAAATGTAAGAACAGAATGCATAAAACTCAAACACTATGGAGCAGGATGGTTGAATTCTATGCTTTGGAAGAAGACTGGGCTTATAACAAAATCTGGTGTACAGCAATGGAATAGGACAGCTAAAGTGCCTTAGAGACAAACATCATACTGACATTGAGGACAAGGGACTGAAAGTCTAGGTTGTTAGGAAGGTCATCCAAATGGATACTGAAGTCCCCTAGAAGGATAGCAGTATTTGAGACCGCGAGAAGTCAGTGCTAAAATCTTTACTGAAAGAGGAAATAAAATCCTGAAAGATGTTTTCAGTAATTCCCCAATTACACAAATAAACACCATTTCAACTGAAATTCCAACGAAAATAATGAAATAATACGTCTTCTACAGATACTTGTTTCCTACTTGATGATGATAACGATGTAGAATGCTATCCTTGAGGAGTTCAAGCTTAATCCAAATCCTATCATTCACCATCCCCACAGGCTCTTCACTGAGGATGGCTCTCTACACACTTCTTTGTCTCAACAAGCAACCTGTCAATGATCAGTAACAGAGAAGTGAATCTTAACACCTACTAGAACTTACCCCTTTAAATATCCCATTGTTAATAGAAATATTTAAATAATATTGTTAAACTGTCCTCTAACCATTTAAACAGAGAATGAAGCATATGATTAAGCCTCTTCTTAATGTCTTAGGGCTATCACTTGTATAAGCTCTGATACTTCTGAAGTAGTGTTTGCCAAACATTGTTGAAAACTGTTTGTATTATTTGTTAAGTATGGATTCCTGGGTCCTATCCCAGACACACTGAATCAGAATCTCCGAGAAGAAGTGGAAAAGCTGAGTGTTTAAACAAGCCTCCCTGGTGATTCTTATTACCAGGGATGTTTGAGAAACAATAAATAGCCTTAGGGTTTGTAGTCTTTGATCTCACATTAAATAGATCTAGTTTACAGTGTCTCTTGAGTTCTTTAAGAGCTCTTCTGCCATTTTCCTTGTTATCAACTATCACTTCTTTTTGCTACTGACATTCCTGTCTCAAGTAGTTTTTTTTCCCTTTAATCACAATGTATAAATTATTGCAATGTAGGAACCAAGTTAGCCAAGGCTGTTAGAATTCTAAGTGAAATAAGAATACGTAGGCTCTGATTGATGATCAGAGACCACACCCATGAGTAAAACTATACGCATTTTTTGTTTAAGGATTTTGTAGTACCTATCCAGATTTTACTCACTTGTAGATTTTTTGGCAGTTATCCAGATAAATGTCAGATAATTTGTTCTAACATAATCAGAAGTTTGGAGTCGGACAATGCACCCAGGTTTGGTTTGGGTTTTGTATTTTACCAAATACTCTAATTCCCATCCAGATATTTGGCATCACTGCCTAAATTCCTTTTGTTTTTTAAATTATAGTGGGACTAAATAGTATTTGAGGCTTAGTTTAATGTATTTGACAGAGAGAAAAAAGGTTAAAATATACATACACGTATACACACACACACACACACACACACACAAATTTCCCAAAGAGAAAACCATTAAATGTGCTTTCCTAATCTAATTGCTAAATTTCACAATTAAGCCAATTCTGTTTTATCTGGGTATCAGTCTTCAACCTTAATCTGGGTGACCTGGTAAAAACAGGAGAAGAAAGTAACTTAGAGCACTAGGAGATCGACCTGTTTCATAGTCCATAAAAACTGAGATTTCTGGTTCTTTGGAGAAGCAGACAAACGTTCAGCAATCAGTGTAAGACTACTATTAGTTTGTAATGATGTCAGAGAAAACGTGAAGCTGGTTTTGCTTTAAGTCTAGGTATTGTCTGGTCTAAAACCTTTGGACTCCATGCCTTTGACCCTGGGTCTATGTTCTCTTGAAGACTTGCTTAAAGATACCTTGTCAGACCTTTTGCTCGAAAAGAGAGGCTGCAGAGTCTTCTTGAACTGTAATTAAAGTCTCAAGTAGTTGGCTTTCTCAAAATGCTGAGCCTCACCCTCCTCCAAGTTGTTTGTGTTAGCATAACAGGGCCACTGCAACCTGTCCCCCTCTTCCTTGCTGTGCTATTGAAATACAGTAAGAAGACCCTTTGAGCCAACCATCTGCTCTTCAATTAAACTAGCAAGCATTTTCTTTTCAATAATTTATTGTGGGCGTCTTTTTTGTTTCCAAGTAACTGTTAGTAAAAATTCATGAATTAATTGGGAAAATGAACTAAACAAAGACAATTTCACTTGCAAGATGGAAAACTTAGGGAAGCAAGGTATGACAAGACCACATGTCATTCTTTGCCATGATAGTTGGCCCCATATATTCTTAAAACCTGTAATTTAGACACTTTCCAATGAGAATCTAAGAACAATTTCAATGGTTGTGGCTGTAAGTAAGCATGATGCAAGATTTACTAATAAATTGGACTGCTTTATAATTACCCATGAAATAACAACACTTGACCCTGATTTATTTTGTGGGCTGCCTTTTTCTCTCCAAACATGTTGAAGTTGATTTTTTTTCCTTAAAACCAGATGTTTTAACATTTCAAAGAAGATGGATGGAATGCAAACTCAGGACCAAAACTGTTTTAGGTTTGCATTTGTTATTATTGTTATTATAGAAAGGGCCAGGGCTCTACATGAACTGGAAACACGCCAAAATTCTAATTTAGATGACAGTAGCCATCTTGAAATTTTCTAAACATACCAACAGCTTTGTTTCCATTTTCTGCAAGCACAGAGCAATGTGAAAACAAAATCAAACAATAAAAGAATTATTCATCTCTAAAGTTCAATGTGATTTAATGACAGTCCATTTGACCTCATTTATACCTGTTAAGTGGGGAGGGTTCTGTTGCTTAGACTATGAAATTAAAGATGCTACAGTTTACTTAGCAATAAAAGCTATCAGCCCATGTTTATTTTTGCAAATACCTTCACAGACAATTTTGTCTCTGTGTTTGGGACTGGCCCCTTTGACAACATAAGGAATTTACAATAACCTGAGAATTGGGACTTGGGAAGTTTCCAAGAGCCTTCTCCAAAGTGAGAAACGCAAAGGGCTCCTGTTCTGTTCTCTTGATTGTATCCAGCTGGTTTCAGAAAAGCAGGGACTCAGTCCACTCTAGGGCCAGAGCTCCTAGGTAGTGGTTCCAAATGGATAAGGACAGGGAGGGGGAGGTAAGAGATAAGATAGAAATGCTTGGACCACACTGATAACTGCAGTGGCAATAATGAGGGAGGCTGATAGAGTGACATGTGGAAATGCAAGTCCATTCTAAGCCAGAACAAAATGAGCCCTTTCCAAAATAATGATTACTTAGGTAATCTCTCGACTAGATTAGACCATTGCATTCGTGCTTCATTTCACTTTATTTATTTATTTTAAATAGATGGCCTTTGCTAAGCAACCAAGGTAAGTACTTAGGAGAAGTGGATTGACAGAACTTTTCTGATAGCATTTGCACAGTATCAGGTTGTAATCACTGGTTTCTAGCTGGCAGAGGGCCCCTTGAGGCACCAAGAATTTAGGACAACATAGCTACTTGGAGAAATGAAGGGAAGGTGCCTAAAAAAACTGAGGCTGGGCTTTCCTGTTGCTGCGACTCGTTGTTTGCCAAATCACCTTGAGGAAAAATGACCTTCAGAGGGGACTGTTTATGACTATTTTATACAAAATGGAATATTGAAGTAGAATAGAAAATATTTGATTTTTGTATACCAACTTTGTTAGACAGGCACATTTACAGGACATTACAAATCAATAATATATTGTTATTGTATGTCCTGGGTAGACAAATACAATGGCTAGTACACATCCAAGAATAACTTGATGTAGTCTGAGTTGCAAGGAAGGGAAATGTTGATCAGAAAGTGAGATTTGTTTCTGTTAAATTTCCTGGGGTTGGGACTTCCCTGGTGGCACAGTGGTTAAGAATCCACCTGCCAATGCAGGGGACACGGGTTTGAGCCCTGGTCCAAGAGGATCCCACATGCTGCGGAGCAGCTAAGCCCATGTGCCACAACTACTGAGCCTGTGCTCTAGAGCCCGCAAGCTACAACTACTGAGCCTGTGTGCCACAACTACTGAAGCCTGTGCGCCTAGAGCCCGTGCTCCACAACAAGAGAAGCCACCACAATGAGAAGGCTGCACACCGCAACAAAGAGTATCCCCCACTCGCCACAACTAGAGAAAGCCCGTGCGCAGCAATGAAGACCCAATGCAGCCAAAAAAATAAATAAACAAATTAAAAAAAAAATCTCCTGGGGTCTGGAATAAAAAGTGGTAGAGTGGGAGTCCTTTCAGTCATCCAGCAAATATCTGGGTGCCTACCATGTGCCAGGCATGCTGTTGGTATATTACCATGGTGAACAATAACAAAGTTCCTAGCCTCATGAACTTCCAGTATATTGGAAAAGAAATATGGTGACCAAGTATTACAATTGTGGTAAGTGCTACAAAAGAGGGGCACAATGATAAGAGGAGAGTAATGTAGGGGACTGAGTAAGATAGGAAGGTAGGAGAAGGCCTAAGTGAGGAAGGAGGAGGCTGAGGAGAAGAGGAGGAGGTTGAGGAGGCCTTCCAAGTAGAGGACATGGCCTGTGCACTAGTCCTATGTTGAAAAGCAGCTCTGGCAGGAAGACTAATCAAAAGGAAGCCTGCCAAAGCCTGCCCAGGTAGAGCGTGAGAAGCAGGAAGGGTACCCCCAAGAAGTGGGTGAGGAGAGCTGGGAAGGGAGCAGAGCTTCCCAGCCTTGTAAGCTCTGTTAAGGGTGAAACTCCAAAGAGCAATAGAAAGCCACTGATATATTTCAACTCATCGGAAAATCCCAGGAAATATGATTCCGTGTTGCTGCCTTTGTCTACACTTCAAAAATGACCCCCTTGGGCTTCCCTGGTGGCGCAGTGGTTGAGAATCTGCCTGCCAATGCAGGGAACACGGGTTCGAGCCCTGGTCTGGGAGGATCCCACATGCCGCGGAGCAACTAGGCCCGTGAGCCACAATTACTGAGCCTGCGCGTCTGGAGCCTGTGCTCCGCAACAAGAGAGGCCGCGATAGTGAGAGGCCCGCGCACCGCGATGAAGAGTGGTCCCTGCTTGCCACAACTAGAGAAAGCCCTCGCACAGAAACGAAGACCCAACACAGCCAAAAATAAATAAATAAATAAAGGAGTTCCTTTAAAAAAATTTTTTTAAATAAAAATAAAAACGCCCCCCCCTTTTTTTTTTTACAGGAATCATGGCATTATACATATCTTCAGATACTCTTCGCTCTAATTCAAGTTTCGATCTCAATTAAAGAAAATTCAACAGAGACCTGCAGCCCAGTGGACCTGAAGCAGAGCTCATTTCGCCTTCTGTTCAGCACATTAAGAAAGGGTCTAAACAAGATTATTTTAAACACCAAATGTAGTGAACTTTTCAATATTTTTTTTCATAACAATAACCAGAGAAACCAAAAGGGGCACTTTGTGTGGGTCCCTGCATGATTATTTTACAATTTCTCTTAAGTCATTTCTAAGTTGTGGAGAGAGGCTAATGCTTTCCTCTCGTATGCTGATGGTAAAAGCAAATATTTACAAGACAGGCTGTCCAGGAAAGAAACAGAATCCACACATAATCTGTTTTTATTGCACTGTCTGCTGCTCAATTTTATAAACAGCTGCTGGCCAAATGTAATTCGAACCCAAACCCAAAATTTTGTGCCTTTTTGTTGAAGGGAACAGAATATTTTGCTTAAATATGTCAAAGAAACTGTTGAGAGTCATTAGGGTTTTGGGTTGGGTGGTTTGTTTTTTTGGCAATTTGGAATCTCATTTTGAAACAGCCTACAGAACCATGTAGCAAAATAAGAATTATATTGTTATAAAAGCCCAGTACAAGCCTAAATCAGAGACATTAGAGTATGTGCTTCCAATCATGAGTAGGTGGCACAAACATGAATCCTACTGAGAAATAATGAGATGTGTGTACATATGAACCTCCTGTGTATCTTTTTGAAAACATATCCCCAAGAGAAAATGACATAAAACAACTTGCAATTAAACTTTATTTGATGCCAGATGAGAAACAAATGTTAGAAACTGTAACTTTTAATATAATAATTTTTCCTTTGCATGTGCAGACCAAGCGGCTTCTTATAATGCATCAGTTTCTTAGCCAACATTTATTTCTAAAGTAATTCAATAGAGGCTGAGATTTTTAATTGCATTTTTTCTTTTATTTGTATATTTACTTTGTAAGATTTTTTTTTTTTGGAGAAATGAATTATTTCAGCTTGACTTTAGAGGTCATGGGACATATATACCATTATGAAAGTAAATGCTTTCTTTATAGTCTTTTCATAACAAAAAATAGCAGATTTATCAATCTATTATATGTAAATAGCTCAAATTTTTTTCCAGTACTAAAGACTGGTTGCTTTCGGATTTCTGAGTAGTACAGCCGTTGTTCCCAAGTGTTTCAACTACTAGGACTCCATTTTAATGGCAAAAATATTCAAGCATCTCCGCCCACAAGATAATAGACCTTTATGGTACATTATTCATTGATTAGAAAAAAGCACAATGATAAGAAAATATAATTAATCCAGTAATAGTTTTGACAGAATATATGTTTTTGGAATATGTGAGGCAAGTTGTTAAAAAATCACCCTGGCTGCTATGTACAGAATAAACCATAGCAGGGAAAGGATGAAAGCAGGGAAACTGGTAGGAGGCTACTGACGTAGTCAAGTGAGGAAGGAAAATGACACAGATGCACTGGATATGCAGTATTTCCAACAGAATTTGCTGATGAATTGGATGAAGGGTATGAGGTAAAGGAGTCACAGATGACTCCCAAGGTTAGAGAGGTGGCACTTAGAGAGGTCTACTGAAGGACGCACAGGGAGACTTCAACTATGTTTCGCCTTATTTTTCATTAAATGATTTTTTCAATCTCAAGTTAAAATTCAAAACAAATATAAGAAGAATTTGGCCCCCAAAATCTATTTAATCAAAGGATATACAAGGATTCTTGAGATTGTATCACATTGCTACTAGATCTTTATGCCTTTTGGAAATGTCTTTGCCAAACCGAACACTTAGTCAATCACCTACAAGTCTGTGCCTGTCCTTTTATTTGGCCTCAAATTGATGAGACCATTATTTAGAGCAAGAGGATCATAAAAAAATAGAATCGAATTTGCCTTAAAAAATGTATGTTTTGTAACCACAAATGCTTGTGTACACACTTGAAAAACAGCACTACAAACGCATTCAAGATATACTAGCTATTTGTTCTAAAAGTAATTCTTGTTTCATATGTGAGTCCCTGCATTCTCTACAATCTATATCGTAACTTTTCTGAGAAGCCCCAATTTGGATAAATGTAATTAGGCATATATATATATATATATACATATATATATATAAAATATATAAGATCATTGCAGATATGTATATGTGCATACATATAATCTATAGGATAAAAATAATCAACATAGTGATATGTAACCTCCATTAAAACAACCCTGAAGGTTTTAAATTGTGAATTTTTTAAACTGTGATATTTTTCATGGACAATCTTGTAGTAAAAGAGATGAGAAGCTGAAAGCGGTTTCTGCAATACATCACTTGACAGGAAGTTAAGTTATCAGAATGAAGTCTTATAGGTAATAATCTCATAACCATACATGGTGTATGTCCTAGTTACCATACAGATATGAAAGGTCCATTAAGGTTCCTTATCAGCTGCATATTGGTGTCATTTAGAGAGTTTGATAGCATGAACCTGAACTGCAAAGTCTCCACACAATGCCCTGTTATCAGTCATCTAACCTTTGAGTTTAAACAGCCACAATAAGTATCTCCTGTCCCTACCAGAGGACACTGTCTTCCTAAGCCATTTAGCTAAAGCTGTTAATTTCATTCCCTTCTAATATTTTTTTCTTAACCAAAACACCTAAAAAAAAATAGGCTCTTAGGATTAAACAATATAATACAATATTACTGGTCAAAAATTAAATACAGTCTGTGTATAGCTTGTTTCAATATACAGCAATTATGTGATACAATGAGCAGAGTCTCTACAGTAATCTCTCAGATTTTCATATTGATCACATGTATCATTTAGCCCTTTTACAGGGATTCTCACAAATGGCTGAGTTTTCATGTGTTTGGTTTCTACCACTCAGATGCCTTTAGACTATGCCAAATAATATGTTGTAAGAGTTTCTCACTCACTGCCTACTAGGGCTGAAGACAAACCATCTGGATGCTTACTAGGTGGCCAGGGACCAGGGTTAGCTTCTGAGAAGCTGTACTCCACACTGAATCAGGAAAGAGGAAAGAGCCAAAAGCCATATAGGAAAGGTAAGGTTAAAAAAAAAAAAAAAAAAAAAGCTAGAAGAAAAGTTCAAAAGATTTTTTAAACAATGACATCAGAGACCAGAAGTAAGGCACTCAGAGGTCAGTTTGATGAGAAAGTGACTATTGGATTTGGGAGCCATTGAATGAGGTGAGGAAAGTAGGAGTGCCTAGAATGTTATTTGTATTAGTAGCTGTTCTTGACAACCAGCAGGACTTTTGCCTAGGTGGGCTTCCCAGTCTTAAAGAGACAGGAAAAGAATGACAAAAACCTACAGGCTAATTTTGCCTCTAAACCTATGGTTGTTCTTCGCTTCTACTCAAATTACTAATTCCACTTCCACATTCTAATCTTGGAAGACTCATTGAGTCAACCTATATCTTGCTATTAAATTCATTATTGGTTTATGTGAATATTAACTTCTTTTTTTCATGCACTACTCTAGCAGGAATCTAAGGGCAGGGTTATTGTTGCTATAAAGAAATTAAATTTTTACACAGAGTTATCTTGTCTTTACCCACACTGGATCTCTTAATGTGAAATATTTATTCTTTCACCTCAGTAAAGAGCAATAAAATCATTATCACATCATCATCGTCGCCATCAACATAATCATCATCTCACTGCTCCCTCTCCTGATGTCCCCATACCACCCAAATATTAAGTGCACCTCTCCTAAGGGAGTTGTCATGATTCAAGAAAGAAGAACAAAGACCCTCCACAATTTTATCTTATGCCCCCAAAAGTTGCACTTAGTGTGAAATGCCCAAGAACTATCCCCCTCCATGGTGGCTGCTTCTATCCCTACGATGGCTTTCAGCAGCAACCCTTGAACAGGCAGCACCAACAGGTGGGCCTTCAGGAAACAGTAGCAACTTCTAGTGTCTATTCCCAAAGAATCTATCTGATTCTTACTTTATAGCATCCTTGAATCCTTCTTTAATTGATTGGATAATGGACAGTTTTATACTGCTCTCTACAACGACTACTAGCACGGATTCCCAAACTCTTCCTCAGGGTTAACACATGCATGCGTGCGCGCGTGCGCGCGCACGCACACACACACACACACACACACACACACACACACTGCCAGCAGTATTGCTGCCTCTGCATTTAATCATATATATTGGGTTAGCCAAAAAGTTCCTTCGGTTTTAAAGTAACAATAAACACATTTTTCATTTTCACCAAGAACTTTATTGAACAACGTATATTCACCCTTTTGTTCCACAACCTTCTCCCATTTTTCAGGCAATTTCATAACTCCATCTTCCCAAAACTTTTTATCTTTTTGAGCAAAGAACTGTTCCAAGTACCTTTCATAGTCTTCCAGAGAACTGAAATTTTTTCCGTTAAGGGAATTTTGTAAAGACCAAAATAAATGGAAATCCGAATGTGCAATGTCTGGTGAATACAGCAGATGAAGCAGAACTTCCCAGCCAAGCTGTAACAGCTTTTGCCTGGTCATCAAAGAAACATGTGGTCTTGCATTATCCCGATGGAAGATTATGCATTTTCTGTTGACTAATTCTGGATGCTTTTCGTTGAGGGCTATTTTCAGTTGGTCTAACTGGGAGCAGTACTTGTTGGAATTAATTGTTTTGTTTTCCAGAAGGAGCTCATAATAGAGGACTCCCTTCCAGTCCCACCATATACAAAATATCACCTTCTTTGTATGAAGCCCAGCCTTTGGTGTGGTTGGTGGTGTTCATTTCGCTGGCCCCATGATATTAAAATATACATTTTCATATTTTACTATAGCTTGAAATGGTTGGGTTTCTTGGCATTAATGAAATAAAATAAAGTATCTAATTTTTTTGTGATACTACAAAGTTAAAGCACACGTATGAATTAGTTTTGGTCATTTGTGAAGCTTTTAAATCAGGTATGAGACCATTTCTGAGGCCTTCTTGGATCAAGGTATACAATATATCTTACAACCTCCTACTGGTATTCTATTCATATATTATATTATAACTTAACATGTTTCAGCAGTCAAGTAAGTTTGGGATATTTTGCCCTAAAGGTTGTTCAGAGTCATGGCTCCATGGAACCCACCTAGTTCTTTACAGGGTAACAGTTCTGCCAGCAAGCTGAACTTGGCCAAATCCTCTATGGCTGCATTGGAGAAACAAGCACTCTTTTCCCATTCCCCAAGTCAGAGTTCAGTCCTGTCTCTCCCTTGACTATGGGTAAAATCTCACATTCTACGTTGATGTTCTCCCAGAGTGTTTTCCAGATACAGTCTGAAATCCAGAATTTAAGAGACTTGAGAAAAGTCTATTCATATTTCTCTTCATTTCTGCAAATAAAATCCTAGGGACACACTCAGAGTCCTAGTGTTCCCCAAAACATCTATGCATATTAAACTCTAATGAAGATCTCTAAACATGTCCATTCTATAAGTGTTTTCTGGAATGGTGATTCTTTGGACATATTTTCTTTTAGTTTTTAAAATAAAATATTTCCCATGCAAAGAAGAGTAAGTTTTAGTCCAGCTTTCTATTTTCCTCTTTAATATTTAGTGACTTTAGGGGATATAGTGGGGAAATGTGTGTGTGTGTGTGTGTGTGTGTGTGTGTGTGTGTGTGTATTCTTTCTCTTTTCTATAGTTATATTTATAACTTTCATTGGAACATCTTGCTTTTCTGTAAAAATCTATGATCAGTAAACTAATTGCTATGCTGCCTATAGCATTCATCATGGCTTTCTCATCTTTCATTTCTTTCCCCCTTTCCTAGACCTATATGATTACAGATTCCTTCCTTCCTTTCCTAAACTGATCATGGTTAGAGATTTAGATCCAGAACATACAGGAAAGAATTTCCATCAATAGGCTTCAAGTGCACATTTTTCCTTTATCTAAAATGTCATTCTCTTTAGTCTCTGTAGTGCACAAGGTGTTACCTAGAAAAGGATTTTGCTCAAATTATCCAAAGCCTTGTTCATTTATCAAACCACTGTCCACACTTCGCAGAATGAATAGCAAATAGCCTCTATTCATTTTGAACTGATAGCTTGGACTAAAAGTCATTGACATCAATGCTAAAAGGCAAGGAAAATTCCCACACTCCACCACCAAACCCTGACCTAGGAGATTTGTTCTAATGTTCACAGGAAGCCATAAATTGTAGAATACATTCTGCCCTGTTGACTCATAATTTGTAATGGAATAATATAATAAGGTTTACACAGCTCTATTCTCCCAAAAAGCATCTTAAGGACACATAAGGCATCTAAAATCCTTAACAAGGAAAATGTATTTTTCCCTGACACAAAAGGCATAGTGCCATTAAGTACTCATTGTTATATTTCCCAGAAAGTGAAAGAAAATGACAGAGTGAGACAGCAAGAGAGAGAGAGAGAGAGAGAGAGAGTTGATTTGCAGATTGGAGAACGTTGATAAACTACAGTATAGCTGCAATAACTTGCCTGCAATTTTTTTTTTTATTTTGACAACTGTCTTTCAAACATATATCAGAGTAAATCTCCCCAAGAATACATACTGCTTTAGAGTATCTTTGAGATATAATCCAGGCTAGAGGAAACAAAAGGGGGTATACATACCTGAAGAGAGTTTTTTGTTTGTACATGCAAAAAGTTAGTCACCATTACCCATCCAATTCCCTTGCTAAAAACCTTGGGACCCTCTTTTATCTCTACGCTCAACCCTACCCTATAAGCAACAGTTAAATTTTTAAGTCTATCACCATAATTTCACTCTTAACTTTTCATTTCTTTCCAATGCTTCTCCATCAGGCCTGGCAAAGACTCCTAACAGAATTCCTTGTTCCAGCCTCTACCCATATTCTATACTGCTATGGGAGGGATTTTATTGAAACAGAATTCTAATCATGTTACCCAAAGTTAAAATTTTCTGATGGTTTCCAATTGCCTATAGGGCCAACTGAATCTCTTCAGAAATTGAATCTCCTCAGAAACATCATCCTTAGCAATCCAGCCTTTACATCTTTTCAGATCCACATCTAGTGAGACTCCTCTCCCACTGCCCCTCCCCTCACCCTTTCTCTTCCCTTTCTAGAGATGTACAACACACTCTTCTATTTTATCCATTGTCTGTTTTATTTGATCATTACTTTATTCATACACCTACTATTATATTTATTGAATTGCATATAACTGTTTATTCCCCCTCAAGAGGAAGAGTTCTTCAAAGTTACAACACCTGTCTAAATCACCTTTGGATTATACTGCTTATGAATCTCTGGTACATAGTAAATGTTAAATTAAAAATTTTGGAATAATAGAAAATAAAATCCATTTTTAAGAATTATGATGTTTTTGTACATAAGAAAACGAATCTTTGAAATTCTCACCCTCTTCACCTCTCTCACCCCAACTGTCTCTCCACCTTTCCTAGAACATGGCCCCTGGAAGTATGTTCCACCACCACCAAGCTTTCCTAGCTGAATACTATTCTCAAGGTCCTGAAATATTTTCCAGTTTCCTTTATTTTGCCCTGAGATTTCTTTCTCTATAACGATGTAAACTGCATGTTAATCAAGTATTTGCTATTTCTCACTGGTATTTAAAATTTCCTTCTAAACAAATTAGAAATAGAACCTTTTTCTCCCCATTGGTATTGATCTATCTATAAGCTAGAGAATGGTCATTTGTAGATAAGCATCTATCTACAAAGAACCTCTATTATAGAATCACCCAAGTGTAAGGAAAATGTCAAGACACTTTTTAAAAGAGCTATTTGGCAAACTTTTAACTACAATAAGCCAATTAAACAAAACAATAACCATTAGAAAACACCCATGTAGTAATCTGGTCTTGAGATGATTTTGTTTTGATGACTTTTACAGCTGGAGAGGCAGCCAAAGTGGCTTTGACTTTGACAGTTTTACTTACTTTATATATCAGGAGTCATATCAATTAATCAGCAGCCTAATCGTTTTAGATTTCTTCTCTTTTCATATTCCAATCAGCCTGCCTAAAGAGACCATTTCTACTCATAGGCTCTAATATAATACATACAAAGATAATGAATACCGTGCAATTCATTCCATTTGAGGTATTAAGTCCATTCTACATTTTTAAATAGCAGCACCACATTGAATTCTGTCGTCTTAAAGCAAGACCATTACCCTCTTCTGCCAGATGATTTTGTTTTCGACTCAGGAAGAACTTCCTTCAATGATAAACAGAAATATCAGTCACTGTAATCACTCCCTTTACCTCATTTACCTGCATAAGAGATTTGTCAGACACTCTATAATCCAGTGTGTTTCAAAGTCATATGCAAATTCATTTCCTTTCTTATAAGATAATATCCACTCAATCTGGTTAGAGTCAGAGGTTGAATTTTTTCGTTTCTCTTTTCGGTCATTTTAAAGTATGCATATGTGGTCTTTACTATGTATTACACTTTCACTAACACCAAACCACTTTGCAATTTTTAGAAAATGCCCCCCTTTCAAGGACAGGGTTGAAATGCCTATAAATGTGAATACTTGAAGAGCTGATTGGAAAACTACAAAAGATTTTCACTTGAAGTCTTCATTTTCTCAGAAGCTTGAAGTACTTTGTCCCTCACAAATTCTGAAACGTAGTCATTCAAGTTAATTAATGGCCACGACTGGCTAGCTTCCAGGGTCTATGTACCATCCTGCCCCGCCCCCGAAGCTGACTGTGGTAAAGGCAACCACAAGATGCCATCCACCCCCAGGCCCCACACCCTTCCACCACTCTGCAGTTAAAACTATGATCAGCAACTCAAATTACCATGAGGCTTTACTTTCTTTTTCTTTTTTTTTTCTTGAGTCATATAAAACTGGGTGAATGTGTAAATGCATAACAGAGAAGAAAACTTCTTTTCTTTTCCTGGTTGTTGTACAGCTATGTGTGTTTGTAATTCTGCTTTCTTTACTATTAAGAGATTGAAAATAAGATCAATTTGCTGTTACGGCATTTCTCTTCCAAATGCTGTACTAGATTTCCTACTCTTCTAAATGCTGTACTAAATTTTATACATAACAGTTATAAGTAGAGGAAGGTGTTTTGGTTTTTTAAGATCCAGAGGAATTTCTTACCAGCTCTCATTTTCTACATCTATAAAGGTTTAGATATGAATATCTAAGATTTGAAGGATAGATCCTTCAAATCTTCTGCAAAAGTTGTAGCTGTCATGTCAATGTGCTTTGTCCTTCACATATTATAGAATAAGCTTAACTGAACTCTGAATTAAGTTAAATGCCACGATTAAATTCTTTTATAAAACATAACTTACAAATGAATTTGTACTTGGAGATCATCCAAAACAAAATATGAAATAAGTTAAAAATCAATGGACGGTGTTTTAGTAAACTTTTCTGTAATCTATTCATTAAGCAACATAAATATTTCAAAGAGATTTATAAATTAGACATTAACTGAAACAAAGAGTTGTACAGCATAATACTGTTTTATAAAAGTTGAATAATGGTATTATAATATTTTGCTGTGAAGAATAGTTTTTCTAGAAGAGGTAGATTATTTTTCCATTTATATAACTAATATGAATAACACAATTAAAATATTGAGAAATTAGCCAAGACAAATGTATCTTACAAGAGCTGTGTCCCTACAACAGGAACACACAACTGTGCCCAGATGTGAGCTAAATCAAATTAATTATTTTCCTCTTTCATTTTACCTCAAATTTTGTTTTTTGGTAGTTCCTGCCAAACAAAGAATTTTCCAGGAAAGAAAAAAAAATTAATGAATAATCTTGCTGCAATGCCTTATTCTTCATACCCACTATACAGATAATCAATTTTAAAATATGTATATATTTAGTCCAAGCACTTTAGAAAAGTTTGGGTCTAAGAACATTTGCCTCTTTTATATCAAGTCTAAAAGTATCATTTCATATGCCATGATTTTGAAGCCAAAGATTATACTCTTTCCTTTTTCCCAGAATGAATCAGAGGTAGCTATGTACATACTGATCAATTTAAAACTCTTAGTTCAATGTCTTTACAGAGCCAAATGTCACGCTGAAAATTTTATTAGAAGGTAAAAAAGACAAACCATGAATCCTTTTGATAACCTACAAACATTCTTGTAAACTAAGTTGCGTAACTCAGGTCCAAACAATTCAAGAAAATTAAAGTATTTTGTGATTCTTCTTTTATAGCTATCTTAGGAGAATCAGTAAAAGAAGAATATACAGAGTTTTTAAAATAAACTTGAATAATTCATTTAGGAGAACAAATTACTCTCGATGTTCAAATCAAAAGAGTGATAACAAAGAGGTGAAATAGTGAAACCTTAATGATTCACTGTTGAGCTGAACCCCCGGGGCCGCGGAACCCTCCTTGGCTGCAGACCGCTACCGGTCCGAGGCCTATTAGGAACCGGGCCACAGAGCAGGAGGTGAGCGGCAGGTGAGCGAGTGAAGTTTCATCGGCCGCTCCCCATCGCTCGCGTTACTGCCTGAACCATCTACGCCCCCCCCCCCACCGCCCCGTCCCTGGAAAAACTGTCTTCCACCAGTCCCTGGTGCCAAAAAGATTGCGGACTGCTGCTGTAAAGGACACACGTGTACTTTGCAGATCTTCTCTTCTAAGGTCCTCCCCCAAAGGTTCCAAACAATTACAACACAAAGATGGGGACTATAACAGTTGAGTCCCTAGGCCAAGCCTGTTACTCAAGGCTAACCTGATAGGAAAAGAAACTCAAAAGAGCTTTCTGTCTTAAAATGTGTTTTAAATCTGACAATAAATCCATCTTGGTTCTTTTTCCTTATAAGTCATAGAGAAGAGTGACTCCTCTTTCCATCACTACAGTTGCTGATCAGTTTTAATGTGTTAATTTTGAGAGGAGTACCTGTTCATGCTCTATTATTTTTCCTATTTTAGCTTTATTTGTTTGGCACTGTTTTGGGTTACACACACACACACAAAAACCCATCAATAATTTCTTATACTATCCCCATAACAGCAACAAAAGTCTGAGATAATTAAAATCCAGAAATAATCCCCAAATCTCAGTTTCTATCTTTCCAAATCAAACATTTTCTTAAAGCAACTAAATATTAACTAAACTAAGCCATTCGTGGCTGATTTTATTTCTTCACTTTCTCTATGGTGGGTAAAATGTCAACAAGGTGGCAAACCAGAGAGTGGTGGGTAAATAATTCACAAATTGGACACCATTCTCTAAATAAATAATAGTTGATTGCACTGCATTGCAAATCTTTTTATATATTTCTACCAATTGGTTGTAAGAATTTGGAAAGTATAAAAGAAAAAAGCAGAATAGCTACTATTTTAGAAAAATCACTTGCTAATGTCTCAAAGGTCACTAACTCTTTAATAACAATTACTTAACAGGACTTATCAATAATTTTTGCAACAATGGATTTTATATAGTTTTGTAAATATTTTTGCCAAAATTATTTACGACATATTAAATAAAAATTTTATTATGATCAATATATGTTTACAGGTTATGTGTTCAGGAAAAGTTTTAAAATATTTTTTAAACAACATGGCTTCATCTGAGGCTTGATTACATAGGGCACATGACAACTAATTTTTTTCTATCGCTGTTCCGTTACACACTGATTTCAGTTCCAAAATATGTTTTACTTATGCATCAAATTGTATCACTGTCAATGGAGAGTATAACCCCAGATCGCCAGAAAATAGTGTTTAATAATCTCCATCTCAGTAAAATCCATAGAGCACACCGTCTACTCGATCAATCCTTTGTAAAACAATCCATTTTTTCTCAGGCCCAATGTTCCGTTTTTTATATAGTTAAACTTTAAAGGTATTTTGCTACAGCAAAAGGACTCTCTTTACCCCTAATAATGTCTGTTAAAATTGTTTGTAGGAAGGATGAATTTAACCTCCTTGCAAACTCTACAAGAACTCATAACATCTAGCCTTCTAGGTTGAAATAAAACCTAATTGTGATGCGATTCCAGAAAAGTTACAAAGGTGGTCTAATAAGACAAATTTGAATACTGTTGGATCAAAATCAACTTATGATACAAACTGGAAGTATGTATTATTCAAACTTAACTATGTTTCATTAGTATTAATGGGTTTTATAAATATGGTGAAATTTTAAAATATGAAATTTAGAAATATCCATTATATAATATCTAAATATTATTTTTTAAATTATATTTAAAATATAGGGAATAAGCAAAGAAATAAAGAAGCAAAACTACTCTTCATGAGACACTGGCAACAATAGTATATATCTCTTATGATGCTCAGGGAGAATTAATTTCTTTCAACTTACTGTTTCATAATATTACACGAGATACTGTTTTTTCCTTTACAGAAATCCAAGATTTTTATCAGAAAAATACCGATAACACAGGAACTGACCATAAAAAAAAGTTTAGACCTTTTTGGAATAAGACAATACACATGAATTAACAGAGTCCGAATCTTACAAATGTAAGCTCAAGACAAGTAATAAACTAGCAAAACTTGTTCACGTTGGAAAGGCTCTAAAACCTCTCATTTCAACTACTTCATCTCCAAGAAATATAACATGACTATTCTGAGCTACCATATGGGCTTATGTGCTGCATATATATTTATTAAGCACTTCTTTCTTTTGAGCATTAGTAGGAGTTAAAGCTGTCTAAAGATATATTACTTAGATATTCCAAATCTAAGTAAAGATAAGAACCACTTCCCATGCACATGCATTTTTCGAGACCATAAACAATGAAAATATATGAATGCTTCAGCAGTCTCCAAACATTAAACGTTACTGTCATCCCTGTTGCTTTCCTTTTCAGAAATACAAAATCATTGCAATCAAAAAGCAAAATCTGCTCTATTTTGGTGGTGCTTGCTATAATGTTAAATTTATCAACATAAAGTTTTTAACATGTAAATTGTGCTCTCTTTTGTCAGAAAATAACTATATGCTTTAGATAATAAAAGAGTGTCCATTTAAAGAATTTTGTCAAAGTAGGCAAAATAAAAAACATTTTAAAATTTACTGGTATAAAGTATTCCATACTGAAAGCAACAAATGAACCAAAGTCTGTTTCTCCAACTGTGTGAACACACAAGTTCCATTAACACTGAAGCAAGCTGTATATCCAGCCTTGAGAATTCAATGGGTCTGCCTTCTCAATAAATACTTACATTTTAATGTCATTCATATCCAGGAATTACCAATGCACCTTGGTACAAGGACTCATTTGTTTGCAATCCGGTGTGATATGAAATTATTCCAAGACAGCCTATCTTTTAATATTTGGTACACATTTTTAATAAGGTGTTTGTAGTTATGTGAAAGGAACATAGCAAGATATTGAATTCTTAGGAATGAAGATTTAGGAGTCCTATGAGACAATACTTTTAAATTACATGGACCAGAATAAATTTGTATCAAAATATAAAACAATAGCAGATAAAATCCTAATCAGTAAACATACTTCATTTAAGAAACATATGATTCATCATACCCACTTGTTGTAATGCTTCTTCATAGACATAGGAAAAGAAATTATATTTCTATTCAGAAGTTGAATTTTATAAAAGAGCAATGTGAATGAACATCTTTCTACTTCACATTATAGACTGCATATTTAATTACTTAATGTATAAATAATTTAAATTTGAATTGGACTTGAACTTTTCATTTCCTAGAACTTTGAGATATATGGCCAAGGGAAGTTTGACCCTTGAGTTAATCCATTTCTCTAAAAATCCATGTATCAGAACCTGGTTCAGATCTAGAAAGGGTCAGCTGCATGAGTTTAAGTCCTACCTCTGATTAGAGGTTCTCAATTAGAGAAGTCCCTAACAGGTATGGATTGCTTAAATTTTTTCAGAGTTAGGGGTAATTTTCAGCCAGGCATTCAAGGCAGAATAGTAAATATATCTTCAGAAAAGTAGAAGTTATGACAGAATAGTCAGAAATGTCTTCATTTACTTCCTGCTACAGTCCTGCAAGACATTAGGATTTAGTTATTACTTATAGCTCCTTTGCCGACTTTCATTCTCTCAGACTGTGGTAGTCATTGTACTGCTTAGAGACACTCACTTGGTCAGAAAAACAATGTCCCCCAAATTTTGTAAAGATGTGACTCCAACTTAAGGTTTGCTTGAGGTGCAGAAGAAAATGGATCTAAGTGTTGCCTAGTCAGAAATGACAAATAGGACACATGTTGGCTGCTTCCTCTAATTTCTATTCCTCTTTTTGATAGGAGAAATCAGAAAGGAGTTTTGAAAAAACATTTAGTTGGGTGGAGAGTGACAACTAGTTTGCTCGATGTTCTCAGTAACATCTTCACTCCAGGGAGGTGTTACATCTGGTTCAGAGGTGGACCTTTGTGGCTTGGATGATTCACCAAAATATGCCTGCTTTGAGAGGAGAAATGCAACCTTTGTACAAGACTTTTCAACGTTTTCTTTACGAGGCAGAGCACGTCTAGGCTTTAGCCAATTTTTTGTGTGTCAGTCAGATTTCTTATTTTTCCACTCTCAAAAATCACTATAAGCAGACCATAGTCACTAAAGTCAAAGAGGGCCTGTAAGGATCTTATCTATAAAATCTGGCAGCAAAATACAGTAGATAAAAGCATAGACTTTATATCAGACTAACTACCTCAGTTAGAATATCAGTTTCACCAGTAACCCTGGAAAAGTTACATAATCTTCAGTTTCTTTATCTATAAATTGGCCATAATACAAGCCTTGGGATGATGAAACAGGTCAGTACGTACCAAGCATCCAAAATGGAGTCTGGCATATAGTAGTCACTATACAAATGATTTACTATCATCATTATCATCATCATAATCAAACCATTTCCTCAGAAGCTAAATTAAGTAATATATGTGAATACCTAATAGATTATTACATAATCTAGCTGGGTCAATAGCAATACAACATTTTCAAAATTATTTTAAATAATTTCTATTTCAAATACTTTGTGCACTGAAATGATAAGCAAATATCTAAAGGGACAAGTAACGTTAATACCTTGAACAGTATATTAAATAATATGAATACTTTTCTGAAGCTTTGGATCACAGTTGTTATGGTCGTTTTACTCATTTTGGTATTTTTTACCTAGTGATTAGTTAACCATTTTTTACCTAGTGATTAGTTAACCTTTTTGTGAAGGAAGTTTTATTAGCTTTTTAAAGTCAGAGAGATTGGGAATAAGAAAAAAAAACAGCTTCTGTTTGTCATTAGGGATGATTTAAACAAATGAGTACGCTTGATAGAAATATCTAATTTTTTTTAATGGTGAACACAAGTATCAGTAAAATTCACAACTTGCTTTAGGACAGCTTAGAGCAGAGTTCCTTGAAATCTAGCTTTGACATTTGTTGAAACTGTCAGTACTTAAGTAGCCTTTAGGAGTTTGTTTAAAGATGTCACTCTAGGAAGACACTCTAAAATGTATGATGAAGACCAGCTGGGGGAAAGATGGGATATCACATACACCCTGGTGAGGGATACGGAGTAAGAATGGTCCCTACTCATGCTCCAAAATTCTCTAAAGGTCACCAGGAAGAGATAATTGAAATATTCTTTTGTGTGGGGTCATTTTTAATTTTCTTATGCTGTCTTTTATAAGATATGCAAATTAATTACAGTTGTTCCCAGCTCTGACTCAAACAAGTCCCAAAACTGAAACAGAACATGGTGTGGGAAAAGGACTAGTGAAAAGAATTCTTTGCTTGAAAACATTTTCCAGACTATTCAGCTTCAGAAGGGCAATGGTGGTAGTGACAGGAGGTATGCAGTATACATTTATGTCTTTAGAAGAATTCTCAGGCCCCTTCCTTTTTTGCTTTTTTTCCTTTACAAATAAAAAAAGCAACAGGAAATTTTCTTTATCTTCCACTATGATCTAGATGATTTACAGTTTTATTATTATCTAAAAGGGTACAGAAGGAGTTGGCAGGTTTTAGTGTAGATTTTTCTAGGGTTTTTAAAAATTAGTATTATTTTTGTATCTCATGCCACTTAACTAAAAGCCACCAGTGATCAAACAATCACTAAGTCCTTTCAAATTTTAAATATGCAAATATACCAGTTGCATATCTTATACAAACGCATGATATTGCTTAAAGAAAGCCCTATATGAATGCAGTTCTTCAAAATCTACACTGATTTCATCTGGCCAAAATCATCTGGCCAAAAACACAGGCAGGATTCAATTGTCACTGCCCAAAGGTTGCTCCATCCTAGTTTTTATAGTATATGGACATTTAACATAAATTTTAACACTCAAGTCCTATATGACCCAGTGTTCAAAATTTCCTCAATGGAATTTTAGCCATGTGAATTTTAATCATATGCCCTGTGATTAATGTCAGTGGTAAACTACAGGCCAATTCAGGCAGGACAACTAACGGCCCAGACCTTTCAGGAATGAAGGTTTGGGCCACCTCACCAGGTGAAGTACCATAACCAGCTGAGGACCTTGCTGAAGGCAAAGGGAATACAAAATGGGTAGAAAAAAGGTAGTTATAAACACCAGTTACAACCACACAGGCAGTTACAGAAATGAGTACTGTAATTGTCATGAGCAGTTCTTCTTTAATTGTTATATGTTTGTGTATGTGTATAGTATATACATACTGTAACATAAGATGTATGGACTCTATATCATGGTATTCAAGTTATAGGATATCAAGGAGAAGAGTAAACGTCATTCAAGGACTTTGCATCCTCTTCTGAGGAAAGGGTTAGTGCATTTTAGGTTGTATGCAGGACAGTTGTATCATGTTTGGTGGAAGTATAACTTTGTTATCATCTTTATTTGGAGATAAGCATGGTTTAAGGAGGTGTGTATGGACGCCAAGTCAACAATGGGTGTACTTGCGATGGTTAATTTTATGTGTTAACTTGGCTGGGCCATGGGATGCCCAGATATTTGATCAAACATTATTCTGGGTATTTCTGTCAGGGTGTTTTTGGATAAGATTAACATTTAAAGTGGTGGATTTTGAGTAAAGCAGACTGTCCTCCATAATGTGGGTGGACCTCTTCCAATCATTTGAAGGCCTGAACAGAACAAAAAGACCAGACTCCTGCAAGCGAGAGAGACTTTGCCAACAGACTGCCAGCAGACTTCACCTGCAACACTGGCCCTTTCTGATTCTATCAATAGATCAAATGGCCCTCAGACTCAAACTGGAACATTAGCTCTTCTGGGTCTCCAGCCTACCGGCCCACTATGCAGATTTTGGACTTGCCAGCCTCCACATTTATGTGAGCCAATTTCTTGTTATAAGTCTCTTTTTTTTTTCATATACACACACATCCTATTGATTCTGTTTCTCTGGAGAATTCTGACTAATATATTGGGTAAACTAACTTTTTTTTCATGATCAAATGAACATGTCTTTCTTGGTCTTTCTCCTAACTCTTGGGTTATTGGGTTATTCAATCTCTGTCTCTCTGTTTCTGTCTCTCTCTCTGCTATCCGGCTGTGCTCCTAATTCCTAAATTCATGATATTCACCAAAGAATTCTTTCCTTGTAAAACACTTTTTCCTGGTGATTTAATTTCACATCAACTTGAACTAGTACCTACCAATGATTCTCAAATATATATCTCTGAAATAACAGATCCTCCTTTCCAAGGTCTTAATAGTGATCTCCATCTGATTATTCACCAGATACCTCAATATGTTCAAAACTGAACTACTTTTACTTCTGAAAACTACACCATGTCTTATCTTCCTTATTCTGTTAAATAACACAAACTCCCATCCTTGATTATCCCAACTCAAAATCTCATTCGCTCTTCACTTTCTCTCTTTGTATACACAATTGGTTGGTGAATCCTGGCACATTTTCATCTGCAGCATCTCTGGCATCTGTTCCCTCTCCTCCATCATCCCTCTTCCTCTGTCATTCACACTTTGGTTCAAGCCCCAGGTAAGTTCCTCTGGCTAAGGAAATTTAAGAACCTTCTAACTGGTTTATCTTATTCTAGGCTCTTCACCTTCATCCATTTTCCTTATGATTCTGGAATTATTTTTCTGAAGAAGTCATACAAAGATCTTAAGAGGAAAAGAAACGAATAACCAATAGCCCATGGAAAACATTTCCCACCAAATAAATATGCCCAACTTCTTTCTCCATTTGGAGGTGCTGGCCATCATTAAGTCAATCCAAATTGTGAGGTAGCTGTGTTATTGATGCAGCCCCAAAGCAGTAAGCCATACACAAAGAATGTAGAACTTTAAGGGTATAAGGCAGAGTCAAGACAAATGCCAGATTCAGAATAATGCCAAGGGTTCAACACCTTGAAAGAAAGAGACGGGAAACCATAGAGGCTTCATAGGCTATAGCCAACCAGAGGGCAAGAGATGAGCAACCAACCTCAGTGACAGGGCTATTATAACTAAATCTTTCTCTTCAGCCTTGTGGAAACATCTGGCTTTGCCCTGAGATGCTGCTCTTTAATTGACACTGGGAGGGGTGGTGCCCATGAGAATGATTTGGCGAATATCTTTGATATGACTCCCAACTATAGGATTCTTGAAAGCAAAGATGATCATTTCCATAGCTATATCTTACACAGCACTGGGTTGTTTTAAAAAATCAATACCTTTATGTTGGTGACAAAACAAAACGAAACAAAATAACATTTTTTTTTTAGCCTAACATTCAGGTTTTCCATGATCTAATTCCAGTTTACTGCTTCAAACTTATTTCTCATCATAGATTCTTGGCTCCAGCAAAACTTAACTGATGTTTCAAGTACAAAGTTCAGATTTCCAGCCATTATCCTAGAACTCTTCTCAGTGACCAAAATTATTTTTTTCAATTCTCTATATGTCTAAGACATACCCAGCCCTCATGCACTATCTTGAATGCTATTTCCTCCAAGAAATCCCACACCTCAGTAGGAAGAAAACCTCCCTCCCTCCCTCTCTCTCCTTTGCAAGTTCAAGGTCAAACAGAACCCTTTCTGAACTATTCAATAATTCCCCCCTTATATTATTGTTGCTTTTATACACCATACCCTCCTACTTTTCTGCCAGTTCCTTGACAACAATTTCTATCTATGTCACCTTAGTATGCCTCTCCTACAACAGTTGTCTTGTACACAATGAACACAATACATGTTTGTTAAAATAACAAATTTTAAACTTTTTAAGTTTTTTAAATCTATGGCTTATATAAATTTTTTTGATGACCTGGTACCTCAGCAGTAAATGCAACTTTAACAAAGTAATTCTTCCTCTCCCTTTCCAATTGTATATATTCCTGTCATAGCTTTCTAAGAACCCAATCAGATATGGCAATAAATCTGTCATCCAGTATCTGGGAAATCCTAATAAAGGCAAACACACATTTGGATGATGATAGTAATAATAGTTATACATACATAGCACTTATGATGTGCCCAACACTGATCTTTATATACACTAACTCATTTAATTCTCACAACACACCTGTGATGTCATTACAAAAGAAGAAACTGAGGGACAAAGAGCTTAAGGAATCTGCCCTAATTCACATAGCTAGTAAGTGGCAGAGTCAGGATTCAACCCCATGCAGTCAGGACCCAGAGTCCATGCTCTTAATGCCACTCAGCAAAATACACATTCCCCCACATCACTCAGAAGAAGGCCCAAATAGAAGGGATGATCCCTGGCTTGAAGGGCACAACATCTTCTGGCTTGCTCCAGAGGGTAACCCTTGAACCCCTCCTCAAGGGTGAATGGAGAGCACTCTAGAGCAAAAAGCATATGAGGGATCAAGGACTCTGCTGGGTATTTTTTAAATGGCATTTGTGCAATGAAAAGTCTAGTAATATATCTCCAATGTCATTATATAAGGCTTTTGGTTCAGGGAGATATAGAAAATGACGTGTTTTGAGGGTGTTGCTTTGTAGTAGCCTCAGAACCAAATTTTCTAAAAAGTAAAGTAGAATATATGAGAAGACTGGAATCACGAATATCCTTACTGCACACACCCTGCTGTGAGTGACTCTTTGAACAGAATTGCTGCTTAGACTTCAAACCACCACTGTGACCTCAAGAGGTTAGCAGAAAAGAAAAATTCTTTGGTTCAGAAACCATAACATGGGTATAATGCCATTTAAAGGCACAAGATTTAGAACTCAATGTGGCTCTTTGGGAAAAGTCAGTCAATTCTCTTCTGAAAAAGAGGAAAACTCAATGAAGTATAATGCTTTTAAATTCCAGATTAATACACAGACCCGGTAGTAAAATCTTTTTTCGCCCATAAAAATAGTTGCTATGTTCTTAAACATCGTTAAATAAATCATGTTCTGCAACTGACATGTTCGTACCAGACATTTTTGAATTTGTGACAATCTTTTCAGTGTGAAATGGCAGATATCTGCTAGTGCTCTGGAAAAAGAAATAGTGAAATACAGGCTACATGAAATGTGTTGGGTCCATGGAGAGAAAATGATAGAGCAACTGGAAGAACCCAAAGAGATTCGAGGGCCAAGCCAGGCAGCCCCAGTCCAAAGCAGTGGATTAAAACCACGTATCTGTAGATTTGACTGATCAGAGAGAGAGACTTCTGAAGACATTATCCTAGAGCAGATGCCACAGGTATCTATATAAGCTTATGACTGAGCTAGGGGAAAAAGGTTTTCATTAAAAGGAAATTTTGAAATCACGTCTCACAGTACCATATTTTACGATGATCCCCCTGCCCTCCTCCCCTCAATTCATTAATTTTTGGTTTTGATTATGTAACTAAAAAGGGACTTGCTCTTCTTTTTCTGAAGCCAGGAGACAGAAATATTAAGAGAAATAGTTATTACTGTTATAAAGACAACAAAATGAAAGAGGGGTGGGGAAAAGGGAAGAAAAATATAATTTTAGTTTGTATCATTTCTTACAAAATGTATCATATTTCATCATTGCCTTCTCTCAGAAAAATTTATCAAAGCAACACCTTGCTAGTGTTCTCTAGTGTGTCATTCTGACCACGTTCATTTATATTAGTACAACATTTTGTTACTAGAGTATTTGATATATAATGACTGAATCTCCAATATTCATGGAAAACATTTGCTCAATACAACAAATGCTGTTAGACTTCCTTTAATGGATTGATTAATATAAGAGTAAGTACTGGTAGAAAAAGAAAAATAAATTCTAGTCGCTTTTGGGGGGGAAAAAAAAAACTATTACTATACGATGACTTACATGATGTTCACAGCCTCAAGTGAGTGATTTTATCATTCCAAGCTGTTTAAAATAATCAGCCTCATAAAACTTTAATGACCACCACTTTCTCACTCTGTATTTATAGCGAAGCCTCCTCATTCATTTACAAAGAGACAGACTAAATTCTCAAATACTTGCATTATTCAAGTCTTACATGGCATGAGCTTTCTCTGTTCCAAGTCTGAAATGTGTCCAAGTCAGTTTTAACCTCATGATACAAACTATACGACTTTTCTATACAAATTTCAGACTCAGACTCTTGAGAGCATTTAAATATTGTTGATTTTTTAATCTAATTTAATTAACTTACTATACTGAGTCCACTGCAATATAGCTTTACTATTATTCCTTGGGCTAAGAGATTACTATATAATTTATTGGGATGATGCCAAGAGCATACAACTAATAGATTATCTATAATGAGCGAAGTGGAAAAGCGTATTTCCTCTGCACAGGTGGATGGTAGTATTTGTGCCAAATAATATAGCATCTCACTCCCTACTTGGTATTTTGCGGTACACGGGCCTCTCACGGTTGTGGCCTCTCCCATTGCGGAGCACGGGCTCCGGACGCGCAGGCTCAGCGGCCATGGCTCACAGGCCCAGCCGCTCCACGGCATGTAGGATCTTCCCGGACCGGGGCACGAACCCGTATCCCCTGCATCGGCAGGTGGACTCTCAACCACTGCGCCACCAGGGAAGCCCCTACTTGGTATTTTAAACATGCATTTTGTTGTCAGGCTCCCTGACAATGGGCTGCATGGGTCAAAATGGAGCCTAGCTGATAATTCAAAAGGTGAGTTAATTAGGGGTTGCAGTTTGGAATGTTATCAAGCTGCTGCTTAGACATCTATCTGCTTTCCATACAGGTGTGAAATATTGACAGCAAGTTTTAGAAGTGTAATGACATTTTTACCTTTCACTTACTTGCTTAAATTTTGATATGACTCATACCTTAAGGAGAATAGAAACTATATCTGTTCAAGTAGCTATTTACCATGAGAAAGCACTTGGGGTGTTCAAAAGAAATGTAATATTAAATCTATTGACAAAATATTCTTGAGACCTCATACATTCTTCCATTATAGCACAAAGGTTGATTTTGAAGTACATCAGTCAAAATTAACCATTTATACCTCAGTCCTTTTCATTCACAGGTTCTAACACTGAAGGCAGATCACAATGAATCTTTGTTAGTTTATAATATTATATATTATGTATATATTATATATTATATCTTGATGTATATCTGGTAATTTATCTGGGTGAGAATTAGGTGAAAAAATTTAGCCACAACATAAGGGGAGAGAATTCTATAACATACATTTTACCATCACACTTCTAGGAGTTCAGTTTTTTAAATGAGTGTATTGTGATTAGTGAGCTTTAAATACCGAGTATCTAGGTATCCTTTTAGAATTGCTCTAATTTTTTCCTAAAATACTAGGAGACTATGCATAATCAGAAGATAAAGCAATTAATTGGGAAAACGGTCTCTATATAATTGTTTCCGTTTTCCTCATCTCTCCCAGTCAGAATCAGACATCAGCTTCAATCTCATGTCCCAATATTGTTCCTTCATTTAGCTTTCAAATAAAAGGTAACTTTGCTAAACCCGTAAGTCTTATATTTGTAGACTTTTATGAAATTCTTTACATGTGACCCTTAAATATGTTCATATATTTTATTCACTTTTACTATGAATGATAAAGATTTGTTGGTGATGATAAAAATGATAGCAACAGAATTAAGGATAGCATTGTTTTAAAAATTAAACCTGAAAAACACCTAATTTGAATCTTTTTATGTATTTGGAGAAAATATGTATCTTAATTTGGTTCCACTGAAAGCAGACCTCAGACAAGGATGTGAGAGCATGTAGCTTAATTGGAAGGTCAGCCCAATAAGCAGAAGTGAGGGAGTGGGGAGAGGCAGGGAAGTAAAAAATGCAAATATAGGAGCTTATTATTGAGTTTGCGTCTGTCATGACTCAATTTTTCTGGGACCTCTGGGAAGCATACAGAATGCCTTCCAACACTATCTACCCAAAGAAGAGGAACTGACAGCTCTTACTTCCCATTGTTTAAGGGTTGTCCCCAAGGGCAACACACACCCCACCCTTAAAGACCCCATACTTCTCAGCAGTGCTCACTTCAGGCCACAGCTCAGTGAAAGCCCAGAGGATAAAAGCTGAAAGATGCACACCATGTGCTTGAGGCTGATGTCACCATTCTGAGAGAAGTCACAAGGAACCACACAATGCAAATGCAACTTCAATCACAGGTAGCTGGGGGATGTGACAAGGGAGACGAATAAGAATTAATAAGAATTAAGAATAATTCTGCAATAAGAATTTTAAGTTATTTTTCAAAAACACTTTTTTATAAGCTTTGCTGTTGTTAAAATTTTAAATTCAGTCTTGGATCAAAAAGTGATTAAGCAATGACATCCTTGACTATATTTATGTTGGAGAGGAAGGGATTAGCTATTCTTGCCCCTGAGCATAGACTGGTGGTCTTAATTATTAGAAACTATTTAGTCTTCTTTGATAAAGTAGCCCAAATGAAAATGATAATAGGCAGTAAAATGGTCAAAATGCACACAGCAGAGAGAAATTAGAAAAAAATCCAAGATAGCTTATAAATTGTGACAGATGAGATTATTGATTGGCAATTACTCCCTTCTCTCTCCACACCTATGGTAGACTGTTATATCAGTAGCCTGTAATGAATCATACTTTCAGATGTTCAATACTCCTGTGTAATGGCTCTGCAGCTTGCTTTGGCCAATGGGACATTACCAACCATGATTCAAGCAAAAGCTTGATAAACATTTGCACATTGGGGCATATTCTTTTAGAATTCTATCCCATGAAAGGCAGCCACCATACACCATGCCACAAAGAAACTCAGACAAAACTACTAAATGCAAAACCCTGGAGCAAAAGAAGCTAGCTTAGATTTTCTGGCACTAACTGAAGTCTCCTCTTAAAACAGACATTTAAGTAATTCAGTTATACCATGTGAAGTAGAACTATCCATAAAATCATGAGAAATAATAAAGCATAGTTGTTTAAGCTACTAAATTCAGGTAGTTTTTTTGTATCAATATATAGCTGACACAGAAATTGGTGCCAGACACAGAATTCTACATAACAAACACCTAAAATACATAGCACTAACCTTGGGGATAGGAAGTGAGCAGAGGCCTGAAGGATGGCAAAGAGACTGTTAGCAGAAGCTTGAAAAGCACTAAGAAAATTGCCATTGAAGGCTCGATAAAGGGGTACCTTTTATTGTTGGAAAGGTAAATGAAATTGTTGCCTGTGATAACTTTGAAGACAAAAAATGTACTTAAGGAACTTGAGGCTATTTCTTTGTAGAATGTTGAACATGTCAGTTGACTCTCCTGATAAAGTAGTGCAAGAGAGATGAACTATAGATAGAATTGGTCAATTTCCAAGCAGAATTTAGAAAGGATATTTCCAACCCAAAACTTGATGGGTGGGAAAATGAAACTCCTTCTTAGTTTCAGTCTCTCCAGACAGCAAAAATTCTCAAGTAAGAAATGATCTCAAGGCAAAGATAAAATCCAGAGTGCTACCACAAAACATGACTTTGGGGTCAAGATCAAATAAAAGATGAACGTGTAATACCCTTTGTTAAGACCTTAAAAGATTTAAGGAAATGCTTTATAGACTCTATCAGCTAGATAAAAATGACTTCTAAGAATTCTCAGGGCATTGTTCTACAGCAGGCAGCCTCAAGTAGAGAGGAACTGGTCTTAAAGAGATTTATGAATGTGTTTTTTTTTTCTAAATGGAGTAAATTATAGTTTGATATATAGAAAACCCATACTTTTTTTTAAAGGAGTTGAATCAACTTGAGGCAAAAACAGTTCAAGATTAAAAGATGTCCCTGGGCCCTCACCTTTGCAGGCAGGAAACAGGCTGGGAAATTTACTCAGCTGCAAACATATGCCATTTCTTGGAAAACAGAAGGATGAGTCATAGAGCAAAGCCAAGAGTTGAATGCGTAAAGCTAAGAGTCAAGAGTGTGCAGATATGAGCCATGGATTGAAGACCCCATCCCAAAAAGCATAATTGGACCCTAGTCAAGGAAAAATCCCTGAACCCAGAAAAAGGGGAATTGAGGGCATGTGCCCAGAAGAATTACAAAATGGACAGTAATTATTATGTGCTTTCAATTCCTCCCCCTTTTAAATAGGAGCCTCTATTGTGTTTATCCTGTCCCTGTTTCACCATTGAATATTGGGTGTGTGTGGAACAGGTAGCCTGTCTTAGCTTACAAGTCTTTGCTACCCAAGAAGCCATGCCTGAGGAATAATATCCAAGGAGCTACATATGAGGAACCATAGCAAAATACCTCATTATACCTGTACCTGGTTTAAATGAAGAAGTTCAGAAGTTCAAGCCTGAGTTTGATGCCAAAATGGGATTAGGATTTAGGAGTCTTAGAAGTTGAGTTTTACAAGTGGAAGGGATGTGAATCATTAGGGGCCAGACACCATTACACTGGTGGTCCCCTATAAACCACAACTGCATTTCTTCTCCGTTTCTTCATGCACCTGTAAAATCCTCTACCATACTGACCCTCATCTTGGCCATATGACCTACTCTGGCCAATGGGACATTACCAAGTATGATGCAAGCAGAAATTTGATAGGCACTTATACTTTGCTGCTTGTGACCTTAGAACACTTCCTCTTGGAAGAAGTTCAGGCTAAGTTATGAGAACCATGAATATGAGAACCATGTGGTGAGAGGTTCTGTTAAGATGAGAGACCATCTTAGACGATTTAGTCCTAGTGAGCTCACAGCTGAATGTAGCCATATACATGATTGCAGCTATACAACATGGAGCAGGAAAACTACCCAACTGAGCCCAGTCAGCACAGGATTGTAAGCAATAAGTCACCATGGTTTGTTATACACCACTGGATAACTGAAGCACCATCTCCATGAGAGAACTATGCTTTCCCACCTCATCAGTCTTCAACTTGGCCCTGTGTCTTGCATCTTTATATTTCTATGCCTACCATGGTCTTGCTGGACCAACTTAATATGTGTAGAGATGACAGTGCTAGTTCTAGCATAGGCTTTAAGGGGCCTCCTGTATTTCTATTCATCCCTATAACAGCTTCTGACTTTTGCCACGAGAAGAACATTTTACAGGTTAGCTACTGACTTTCCAGCTTTGGCTCCAGACCAGGGCTAGGACTATACTAATACAAGTAACCTGTCTAGGGATTAAAATTTAAGGTACGAGAAGGTGGCTGTCTGCAAGTCAGGAAGAGAGGTCTTACCAGAAACTGAATTTTCTCATATCTCATGTGGAACTTCTTGCCTCAAGATCTAGAACTGCGAGAAAAAAAAAAAACAAACTTCTTTTGTATAAGCTAGTCTGTGGTATTTTGTTATGGCGACCCTAGTCAACTAATACACATACCTAGCATGACACTTAACACACACAAAGTTTGTTAAATAAGAACTTGCCACCTTTCTTCTCAGCATGAAGTATACCTTATCTCTAAGTAATATTTATAAGATTCCAAAATCCCTCATGCAAAGAAAAAGTACCTGCCCACTAGTCATATAATGAAAATTATATCCCTCAAAGGACTCATTTAAATTTGTATTTGGGTTTTGAACTGTCGCCTCTTTCTGAACCAAACTTCTAGGGATACAACCTAACTTTACATTACCTTTCTGTAAACCTTACCACCTAACCTTTTCCTCCAGCATGTTGGTCTTTGCGATTTACCTAGTAGATTCAAATATGGCTGTTTAACCTTCAAGATTTTCCTAAGAATTTAATCATTATTAAGAAAAGGAATACGATTGTTCAAATGGTAGAGCTGATGTGGTATAGAGGAAAATGGTTTGCATTAGGAACTCAGCCACCATATTGAGAATCCTATCTCTTCAATCTCGGGTAAAGCAATGAAATTCTATTTTCCATGATTTTCTCAACTGTCAAAGTGAAATGTTGAACTAGTGATTCCTGAAGCCATTTCTTGTTCTAAGGTTTTATGACATTATAACTCTTAAGTCCTAGGACATACAGTTGCCTGATTATTTGGTTTATAAAACACACTGTCATGTTATTTGTTAATGCTTTGGCCTAATCCTAGAGTGTAACACATGATTTTTTTTTTTTTTTTTACTGTAAATATACAATGTTCATTTAAAATAAATCTACGAATTAAGTGTAATTTTTCTTAGAGTTTTTGAACATGAGAAAAACGTACATCAGTGCTACATAATTAAGTACCATTTATTTTTTGCACTGTTTAAGCAAGCTACAGATATTCAATTGCCATTGAAATATTTCTGTAAACCATGCAACCTTTTACACAAAAGATAATTATGAAATAGCTAACATTCATTTGACCACAACCAATAAATAATTTATGAACTGGGTGTTTGAAATTATGCAAATATTCTAAATACTTTTTGTTGCCTGTACATCTGAGTAAGTATGATTCGGAAGAAAGTGTGCAATGGATTAATAGATTCAACATTGAAGAGATTTGCATTTCTACAGAGTTCTTTTCTTTGCTGGCTTCTACTATCTTTAGTATCATGGCTCAGAAAACAAGCTTGACAATACTGTCTCTAAATGTATTTGAATATCCTGGCATCCCTATTCATCAGCCTCTTTGATGCTTTAAATGTCTTTTGCTTTTTTTCCAGAACTCTTTATGAAAGCAGAGAGATATGCTTTTAGTAGAGTATCCAACTATCTTATAATACACACTAAATGGAGGAAGAAATGGGTGTCTTTAAATATTTGATATATCTGTGATAGCCCATAACAGAGTTCTGTCAGAGTAAGTTGCAGAATGGGCTCATTACTGCAAGTACATGGCATACGAGGTGCCACACACAACATCACAGCAATGACCAGGAGCTGCCAACTTCATAAACTCCCTTTGTAAAATGGAAAGTTTATTGACACCTGTAGACTGGTGGACAAACCCTGTTAACGGCTATACGTATATTGCCTTTGGTATTGCCTTCTTATACAGTCAAGTATAAGAAGATTTTATCACATATAATAGTATATCATCCAAAAATATTTCTTAGAAACTACTAAGAAGTCTGGAGGTCATTTATTTTCATTTCTTTCCACACCCCGGGGGTGGAGAGTAGGTGGCATTTCTGTCAATAAATATATTTAGAAGTCCTCAGTTTAGTAACTCCAGTCGATATAACCATACTAAGACACAATATTTTTATGGCTAATAAATGTATTATTGTTTCATCCAACAGCTTTCTTTACCCAAATGCCCCTTGGTCTCTGACCAAATTTCATCACACAAGGTAATACATGTATTGATAGACTGGTACTTTCCATTGTTTCGTAAACTCAATGAGTCTGTAAAGAATAAGAGGGGGGAATTGCACAGAGTTAAGGATTGGTATAGACACTTGAGTATTGTTTATTCCGAAAACCTTTTTCCTGTAATACACAATTGCATAAGAGCTAACATTCTGCATATAACTGAAAAAGAAAATTCACATCATGTAAGTTTATATCTCCACTAATAGCGGTACTTATTTTCTCTGAAAGAAATAATTTTACTTAATCCTACTCAGTCTTCCACAATCACAAAAGTTCCTAAAGCAACCATCAGGTTTAACTATTAATCCAAACACAGGATTTTCTTTAGTATCTCATTACTTACTGCCCTGCTTGCATCCTCATACATCTTCCTCTCAATCCAATCAACATTTACCTCCTTTTTTAAGTGTTTATTTTTGTGTTTTTCTACTCTGAACACCCAAACCCACAAACTGACAACTTGAACTCACTTTCCTTGGCACTGCTGTATGAATAAAACTTGCTTTATATTTATTGAAATGTGCTGTGCCTTTTGTCCCATGACTGCACAGCACAGAATCGCCCAGCCCACCTACCCCACTCTCCCAAAAAAGGAAGGTGGCAATGTTTTCTTAAATTATCCATAAATAATGAAGTACAAGAACACATCAAAAGGTATGCACCTTGGGGACTGCTTACTCTGTTCTACATAGAATTCAGCTGAGTTAACTTTAAAACATTCCTTTTCATTTAAGTACTCCCTTAAAACAGCATAAAGGATAGAGCACTATATAAGCTGCTTACAATTTCTACTGCACTTTTTATCAGGAAAGCTATCTATCCCAGATTTCTTCTCTTCAGAAAAATTTTAATGATCCAAGGTCACACCTCTTAAAAAGAATGAGGTCTAGTTTTACATAAGAAGGTCCAACTTGTAGGGTTTTATTTTCTTTTTATGCTCAGACCTCACAAACCGAGGACCACAATCTTCAAATAGCATTCCTTGTTAAAACTGAACTCAGCAAAGAAGGTTATTCTACCTCAGAATTTTAAATAAAGCTTCTACAACAAAGTTCAGTGTTCCAAAGCTTTAAATAAATCTGAATTAAAGCAGCACTCCAACACTGAAGTGTTCAAATCAGATTGCTAATCCCTTACTCTTGAAACAAGGCCTAGTGTTTTGGGAAGAATAGTGCAGACCTGATATTGCTTCTCAAAGAGGCAGGGGCCTCAGAATATTTGCATCACAATCACCTGCGGTGTTTACTGAAAACACATTCCTGGGCCCTTCCCTCTCCAACTAAATCAGAATCCTTGCACACAGGACCCCTTCAAACCCTCATCTCTGACACGTTCCCCAGGTGATACCTGCACACACTACAGTTTGAGAACCACTGCTGGGGATTTATCATTGTTGCTGAAGAAGTCCAGCTGGCATCTTAACCTGTTAAATTCTTCCATTTTAGGAGACTCGGTGCTTTTAAGTTGAACCTCACTGCCACCACTTTGAGGCGTGGATTATGCTAGGAAGATTAAGGTCCCTTCGGATATTCAGAACTTTTGTCTCCCTGCTGTCAGCAACCAAGGAAGCTGGCAAACGCTGGTCCCTCACAGTAACATTTAGTGCCGGTCAACACACCGTATGGGCTAGCATCTGAGCCCAGAAATAGGAAAGGCGAGTATAAATAGATTTGAATTGGGGTTGGACGAGGATTTGGCAGGCAAAAAATGACTGTGTGTTGATGGGGTGGGAACGGAGAGCTGCCAATTCAGGGATCCGTGGTCGAGGAGCTTCCTGACCCCCATCCACCCCAGAAGTTCCTGTGAGCTTTCTGGACTACACGCCTCTGGCTATAATTAGGGGGGTGCTGCTTTCCCTGGCTTCTTCCATATGCATGTTAGTTGTGTTTGGCATTCAGCAGCAGTGTTTGAAGAGCGTCTGGCCCCCACCAGCATTTAGTTGAGCCAGTCAGTGGAAAAAATGACAATGGTATCTGGCATAGAATTCAGGTGTTAAAATACCTTTATTAAAATAGAGGAAATGGCACCTATTAGGAAGTAACCCTGAGCTACCAAATTTTATTAGACTGGGAGGAGGTGTCCCCCACCTCCTATAAAGCATACTGTAAATTCCCTTATGACTTCCATGGTATTTAACTACAGAAATGGGTGCATACCCTAATTTCAGATTTTCAGTGCAAAATGTACTGCAACTCACTTTGTGTAGTATCAGGGAATACCGAGCTGAGGTGTGGCACATTTCAACAAAACTTTTTGTACATATTTAGCTAAAAAAGAAAATTTGATGGGGTAGGAAAGAGAGTCAACACACTGTTGGCAATTTCCCACAGCAGTGAAGGAGGTAAAAGTCAAAAATAAAGCCTGTGGGATAAGTCTGAATATGGCATTCAAGCTTAAAAGAAATGCCACTTCTCTTTTTCATCCTGAGATGGGAGAGGAGGCTTGACAGAAGTGAGTGAAACCTCACTCCATAATATTCGTCTGAACCAGCCCTGATTGTCAGTAGTGAGCATGCTGAGCTGTGGATGAAGTGGGCCATGTCCGCCCTCCGCAACTCTACAAAACCGCTTTAAAGTCAGCACGAGGTGCCGGCTTCCCCCTCTCTCAATGAAAAGCATACTTCTTGATTTAAAATGTATGTTTCTACTTTATTCCAAAACAAGAGAGCATTATTTTCAGGATGATCATAGAAACCAAGTAAAATATGTTTCTTATTTCAAGAGATAAAAAAGCATCATAACTCGGTGAAGAAACATTTCAGTGCTGGAAGTTGGTTTAATGTAGCACTACTATGCACGTAATTTATTTTGAAACACAGTGATGCATGAAAACTTTCAGCCTTTTTGACAGAATGAGATTACACATCCACCCCCCTCTATGCTTTAAAGGAAGAAAACCTTGACTTAGCCTGCCAATGTTATAGATAATAATCTGCGTGTGCCTGCATTGTAATACCCCTCGTGCTATATCCACTTTCAGAGACAGTAATTCCAGGGATAATTTCATTCACAAAGGGTTCCCATAGGAGTAAGGTGGATGGTCAGGAAAAGATATTTACAATAATTTTTATCCCTTTTGGACAACTTCTCAAGTCAGTTTGCTTCTCCCTTGTCAGTCAGGAGACTCAGGACAGTTTGAATGTGGATGGAAAGTGAATGTGCAGGGGACCCAGGAGCCTCTTTTCCCAGAGGGTGAACTATTTTACAGGAGGTCAGGTTCAATGGGAATGTCTACATTCAGAGGAAGGCTCTTTCTAGACTTGAGGAGAAAGTGACTTACTGACTATCCCTGGGAACTAAGTTACTAGATGATATTTTTCCACCCCTTGCCTTCTCTTCTTAAATTAAGCATGAAGCAGAGATTATAGGTGAGTGATGTGCTGTGTAAAATAGAGGGAGACATGAGGAGAAACTAAAAAATATATATACGAAGATTTATCTTCCACAATAGGATCGGCAACTCCTAGATTTTGTTTTGGCTACTTGTTTACTCTAGAACAATATTTAAAATGATGATCAGTTTGAGATTCTTGGCCTTGAGAATATTTTCCAGAATAAATTCATCTATAAACACAAATATGACCATATTCCTTTAGACGTTTTCTCTTCTAGATATCTTAGCTTTTTTAATAAAGTCATACAATTAGAAGCTTATTTATCTGTTATTCTACAAACCAGAACTTTCCATCAGCAGATATTTCTTGCTTTTTCTAGTTTGGTAGACCTAGTTCTAGTTTGGTAGACCTAGATCTAAGACATATCTCTTGAACCACTAAGGTTTTACTTAGTTTAATTTAGGTTTAGCATTAAAATACATGTCATACATGGAAGTAACCTAAGTGTCCATCAACAGATGCATGGATAAAGAAGATGTGGCACATACATACAATGGAATATTACTCAGCCATAAAAAAAGAAATTGAGTTTTTTGTAGTGAGGTGGATGGACCTAGAGTCTGTCATACAGAGTGAAGTCAGAAAGAGAAAAACAAATACCGTATGCTAACATATATATATGGAATCCAAAAAAAAGAAAAAATGGTTCTGAAGAACCTAGAGGTAGGACAGGAATAAAGACGCAGATGTAGAGAATGGACTTGAGGACACAGGGAGGGGGAAGGGTAAGCTGGGACGAAGTGAGAGAGTGGCATGGACATATATACACTACCAAATGTAAGATAGCTAGTGGGAAGCAGCCGCACAGCACAGAGAGATCAGCCCGGTGCTTTGTGACCACCTAGAGGGGTGGGATAGGGAGAGTGGGAGGGAGACGCAAGAGGGAGGAGATATGGGGATATATGCATACATATAGCTGATTCACTTTATTATACAGCAGAAACTAACACACCATTGTAAAGCAATTATACTCCAATAAAGATGCTAAAAAATAAAAGAAAAAAAATATATGTCATAGCAGGAAAATTTCTTGAAAATTATTAATCCATGAATAATATTCAGAATAAATAATTATTAGTCAGAATGCTTGATTAAACAGTATAATGCACAGCACAACCATTCCAGACAATACATTTTTCTGTAATAATGCACTAAAAAGACAGATGGTAATATTAGAATGTGTAAGAATTCTAATATCAAGAATAGCTAAATTCTAAAATTATGTGCACAGACATTAATATATAAAACCTTATACCAGTTGGGAGAGGGGTAGGAGGAGGAGAAAGGGGAAGTGGATTAAGGGGTACAAACTACTAGGTATAAAATAAATAAGATACAAGAATGCAATGTATAGCACAAGGAATATAACTCATATTTTATAACAACTTTAAATGGATTATAAGCTGTAAAATTATCAAATCACTATGTTGTACATTTGAAACTAATATAACATTATAAATCAACTATACTTGAATTTTAAAAAATATGTAAAGCCTTAGAAATATGGAATAATTTAATTAATTCATTTAACTAGTGTCTACTATGTGTATTGTAAAATATCAAGTATTAAAGTGTATCCAGGGCTTCCCTGGTGGCGCAGCGGTTGAGAGTCCGCCTGACGATGCAGGGGACAAGGGTTCATGACCCGGTCTGGGAAGATCCCACATGCCGCGGAGCGGCTGGGCCTATGAGCCATGGCCGCTGGGCCTGCTCGTCTGGAGCCTGTGCTCCGCAACAGGAGAGGCCACAACAGTGAGAGGCCCGCGTACTGCAAAAAAAAAAAAAAAAAAAAAAAAAGGGTATCCAAGCAACACATGGCAGTCATTGTCTCTTTCCTCAAGAAATTTACAACATAGATCAGATTTTCACATGAAGGACTAGAGAAAGACATACTACAGAATATACACTTAAAGACTAAAACAGGCACCTAGGCAAAATAAACGGTAAGAGATCAGCAGATAGAGACTTTGATCCAGGAAGAAGAGGAAAAAAGTTGAATCTTATTGTTTCAAAACTAGCATCATTACTGTTTTCAAATCAACAATACTTATAAATTGCAGTAACTCACAAATGACATCTAAATGTATGCATGCCGCTCCAGTATGTTTTAAAACTCACTCAGTTTCAATTTCAGCACAAAACTATAAGGCTTACTGCATTATAGACAGGGTCTTTAAGGTTTCACATCCTAAAAAATCATAGATACAAAAACCTTACACTTCTTCCTCAAAAGAACAGCCAACCTATTTCTCATACTGAGTAGCCTGGGCATAGAAAATTGTTAGACTATTGGTCTGGAGTATTTCTGGGACTGGTGCTGTGCTACCACTACTACTTACCCAGGCATAATTGGCACTGCTAGTTTCTTTAGTTATTGTTGTAGCTGCTAGGGGTTTTTTAATAGGTTATTTAGAAAAAAGAAAAGAGGACAATTGACCCTGGGTGGTTCTCAAATTGTGCTATTACTGGTTTGTTTTCATAGATTGGCAGTACCCCACAACAAGCAATGTTCAAGAAACAAAATTACAGTTGTATTAACAGCTTCAAATTAGGGGTATTTTTTCAAATCATTGTGTGGGGTTTTAGTGGTGCAAGAATGAGTGGTTTTAATTGGGGCTTCTTCCTTGGAAGGCTTGAGGAAAACTCTTCAGCCCAACGACAGAAGGAAGGGGGAACCAGGACAAGAGCTAGAAGGAAAAGAGCCATATTACCACTTTATGAAATTGCTGGTCAAGATCTGACAAAATATTTTCATGATGTAGTCAAAGAATTAAAATGCTGGGACCTGGTCCTTTGTAGTAAAACATATATGAAGTTGACAGATCCCATTTTGGGGGAAAATCTTCAGAAGCTGAATTGCCCCAGGTTCCAGCATAATTAAATGATCTTCTGAAAAGTTGACTAGCATATTTTGGCTGTGAGCACCAGAAAATACCACAAACAAAATATTTGTATAGCTTATAAAACACTCAAGCTGAATATTAAAAGATCTGTTTTCAAGGAATATAATTATAAAGTACTTGAAGTGAATCAGGAGGCAGGATTCGCAAAACATTAAACATGTCATAAACAAGCCATTTGACTCATCCAAATACTATGGGTAATAGATGGACTACTGATTTACAGAGGAATACTTTCATTGAAGATTCTGACATTAGAAGTCATGACAGCAAGGGTCAAATGTTTCCTGATGTCATTCTGGGATGAATAATTCTGGGCCATTTACTAAAGCAAAGAAACATGTGGAGAAGGATAGCCTTAATATTTTACCTTTTGAGAAACGTGTAATCTGGCCAATTTATGCAGCCAAGACCACTCTGACAAAGTATGTGTTGATGGTGAACATTATAATGAATTATACACTCATGAACCGTGGCCACACGTTATCTGTAAAAGGGCATTAGCTGTCATTCAGGAGTGTAAAACTCAAATGTGCTAAAATGCAAAGTATTTCTTTTGTTTTTTATTTGAGCATATCAAAAACAAGAAACTTCAATGTGGACATTCTGAAGTCAAATGTTAATTCACAGTGGTACTGCTGTTTTGTGAAAAGACAGCAGACAGAATCCACTTTCTAAGATTAAATTGAAACTTCCTTCCCCAAATGTTAAGCTAAAATTATGGGCAAAATTCTTTTCTCACATTTGCATCATGGGACTTAAGCCTGTTATTCTTTCCTCCTACGAGACAGGCTTCTAGGAGTCCTACATAGTTATCAGGAGCAAAATATTGAATTTGACATCTGCAATATACATCTTTGTTGAATTCTGTCCCAAAACAAAATAAAAGCCTGTTGTTGTATATTGTCCTCCTGAGTTCTTAGGAAAGACTTTGTCATTGTACAGTCTCAAAAAACATATGAATTTTCCAAAAGATAGCCTCTGAACGCATTAATCCTGTAGGAATATGCCAATTAAGATCACTTAACCCTACACATACATGCATGAACTTTGTACAATTTATAGAAAAAGAAAGCAGAAGGAGGAAGATGAAGAGGGGAGGATGATGAAGAATAAAATATCATGAAAAGAAGAGATCACTAGGCGTAAATACTGGATGTTTCCAAAAGCAATGAGATTCCGAGGTTAGCATATCCTGATGAACGCAACAGAAAGCTCATGGGGAGCAGTTGCTAAAATTGTAAGACTCTGAAACAAGTACTGAAGTTTATGTTCTCTTTTATAAAACTCACTCTCCTTTTTTGCTCATTTAATGTTCTTTATTTGACTGCTGATTGGAGTATTCGACCCTGACAGTTCTCTTCAGAGACCAAATGTTAAGCCAGGGAACTTTTAGCAAGCCACACAAGACCAGCCTGGGGACCCAATGACATCTTTGAACTCTGTCTCTTTCCTCAAGCTTGATTAGAGATTTTCTCCTGACTGCCAAAGGGAATGGGGACCTTTAATGAGAAATGGTGTTTTGTGCAGGAGCTATTGATATACGGAGGAGAGGGACTCTACAAATTAGAGGCTAGCTTGGCTGAAAAATCACTTTAAAGAACTGCACCATTATAAATCACCATATAATTAGGCATGTGATATACAGAATGAGCATAAAGCATATGGAGAACAATCTTTGTAGATATTGTTAATATGAGTCTTAAATGCCACCACAAATGTTTTGCTACCTCAAATTCATAGTGCTATAAGAGTCTGAATCAATGAAAGCCCTACCATATGAAAAAGGAAAATACATATTACTGCATCTCGTTATTTGATGTTCTTTTTACCAAAGGAACACTTTTTCAGTTTTGATATGTAAGGTTTCTGGGGGGAAAAAAAGTATTTCCATTGGTGCCATTTTACTGTAGTATTTTCTTGATTTTATTAATATACAGAATAACTGAAAAATCAATTTTTTTAAGAAAAAAGTACAAATGCTTTCTGTAAAGCACCACCCTCTGCACTCTAGTAGGTATGCCATTAAACATGAACTCATCTTGTTTCAATTGTATTCTTTCCTCCTGAGAAAGAACAAGCTTAAATAAAAACCTGAACTAGAGAGCCAAAAGACTCAACTAATGTGGTGAATATTATTTTGAAAATTAATGAATAAATTATCAATGCGGTTAGCTGTTACAATTCAATTAAATTTTTCAGTAAAGGGGATCCATTAAATTATTCTATAGGTCTCCATTAAGTTAATATAAATTTTTCTGATGTCCCTTGGATATAACTAGATGAATTTTCTGTATAGATCGTGATATTTAAGTCACATCCACAACTGCCAAAGAGATCATCGAATCACTCAGAGGACAGAAGCATGCCTGGGTTCTAAAGCTTTCTTTTAATGGTTGCTAATACATAAGATGGACTTAGGACCGCATTATTTTGATCTTTGTCAGGATTTCGGTGCTATGATCCATCCAGGAAAACAAAGTTCAAAGTTTCATATAAGCTCCGGCGTAGATTATATGGCCTGTAACATGACGAAGGCTGCGGGAAACTGCTGGGAAGCAGCATGACTCTTCCTCACCTAAGCCATTATTCTAGCAAACTGATCACCTCACCACCACATGGAAGGCAAATTTGTATTGTGACCTCTATCAGTGCCCTAGTTTTTGTCTTTTTCCCCTTCCCCGTGTTTTCACAATCCAATGTAAAGCACCACTGAGACACTCTTCTCTTTACCTTGCTTACAAGTTTTCTTGTCTTTGTTCAGAAAGATATGCTCCAAATACTAGATATTTACTGTGGTTACTCATGCAGGCTGAGTATTTTTAAGACAAGGAAACTGGTATTTTTAAAGAGATCTCTATTTTAATCTAATCCACCTCCAGTGCTACCAAATGCAGTAGAAAAATGTTGTTTTAAATATTTAGCAGTTATTAATTGAACCAAAAGTTAAGACTCAGAAATAAAAGATATAGACTTGATAGCACATTGGACCAACGTAATTAATTTTAACTTTTAATGACAGTTCAGCATTGAAGTCCCACGTAGACATAATGTTACAGTTGTCAACAATTTATATGCCGGATCCCATTCACTTTGACTGTTATCAGCACTAAGCTCAGGATTCTTTGAGGTGTTTGCTTAATACCTAACATATGAGCTGTCTCTTCCACCTTTGTCATATGCAAATTTCACCAGCATTACATTGACATTTTTTATTTGAAATGGAGAGAAAAAAACCAGCCAAATAGTTTGTGTGCACATATGCATGCATATACTCTCAAGTGTACACGCATTCTTCTTGAGAACCACTACTTCTTAAAAGTATTTTTTGAGCCAGTTGTTGGGGACAACAACTTCTTTTTCTTTTCCAAATATTTAACCTTTGTTACTACAAGAGGGTAAAACTAATAATCTTTTTAAAAGATCAAAATGAGACCTTCCCCTTCAGAGTTGCCATTTTAGAATCATTCTGACTTTTTTGAAAGATCATCATTTATACTCTCCTGTAGTAACAAAGGTTAAATATTTTAAATATCAACAAAGGTATCAAACAAAGCAACCCAATGGGGGCAAGGAAAGTCTTTTTAACAAATTATGCTAGAACTAGCAAATTATGCAAGAAGTTCCATCCATATGGAAAGAAAAAAAAAATGAACTTTGACACCTACCTCACACCATGCATAAAATTATTTTGAAATGAATCATAGATTTAAATGAGAAAGCTAAAATTATAAAGCTTTTAAAAGAAAACGTATGACAGTACCTTTGTGATCTGAATGACAGAAAAATATTTCTTGGAGAGGACACAAAAAGCAACAACAATAAAAGACGGAGAAATTTATAAATTAGACTATCAAAACTAAAAACATCTTATCAAAAGAGGTCATTAAGAAAATGAATAAGCAACCACAATTGGGATAAAGGGAGAAAATATTCCCCAAAAATATGTATCTGACAAATAATTTGCATCCAGAATATACAAAGAGCTACCTACAACTTATTAAAAGACAAACAACCCAAGTTTACCACATAAGCAAAAGGCTTGAACAAACACTTTACAAAGAAAGATGTATAAATGACCAATATACACATGAAAAAGTATATCATCAGGGAAATGTAAATTAAAATCACAACTACACATACCCTTAGAATGGCTAAAATTAATAAATGACCATAACAAGTGTTGGTGTGAAGGTGGAGAAACACCTATACACTGCCAGTGGGTAGGTAAAATTGTACTACCACTTTGGAAAATTGTTTGACAGTTTCTTACAGAGTTAAACACCTACCCTATGGCCCAGCATTTCCACTTCTAGGTATTTACCTAAGAGGAATGAGAACATATGTCAACAAAAATACTTGTAGAAAAGTGTATACAAAACTAGATACAACTCAAATGTCTAAGATAAAAATGGATAACCACACTGTAATATGTTTATACAATGGAATACTACTCGGCAATAAAAAAAAACCAATTACTGATAATCACCACATGACTAAATCTTGCAGACATCACATTGAGGAAAAAATGCCAGACACAGAACATCACAGATTGTATGATTCCATTTATATCCCAAAAGGGAATGAGAAAGTAATTCCCTATTGCTGGAGATAATCAAGAATAATCAAGGTGACTACTTGCTAGGGACACTGTAAGCTAAATTAGTCCAGATAATCCTAAGGAATCTTCCCAACATTCACCTTCTCTATTTATGTTTGTTTGAGAGTACTTCAGTTTCCTAAACTTCAAAACTTAGTTTTAAACTTTAAACTTTAGCAGAGGAATGAATATAATTGGCCTGGCAGTAATTATTATTGCTATCTTGACAATATACCTAAAATATTGTTTGCAAAATCAGCAGGATGATGTTTTATGAGAAAGGGCAGGTAAGGATTAAAGGTCGTTTCCTAATAAATATGGTGGTTTAGATCGTGTAATAGTAATATTGACACATCTGTTGGTTAGAGGTCAAATCAAATCTTAGTGTGGGCTGAGAAGTAGGACCATAATGCTACCTAGAACCTAACAGGGAGAAGAAATTTGTCTGGCTTAATAAACAACAGTTGGAGTTTCAAATCTTATTCTGTATGCAATCTTTTGTGACATGCTGTTTTGGTTGAATGATAGGAAGAAAACCTAGCCTCATTCAGGTATGTCTAACTATAGATAAGTAGTTAGAAGAGGAGTGTTTTAATAATATTTTTAGATAGTTGGGAATATTCTTTGATACTATACCCAAACTCAACAAGTGGTAATTTCTTAAAGGTTAGTTGCAATGTGGAACCATAAGCAGTATCAATGATTTTTTTGTTCCCTGTCTCATTAAAATCAATTGGTCTACGATGCAATTTGAATGGATCTTTTAACTATGAATGATTTTGTAACATCGTACATCAGTCACATGGAAAATCTTGGTTTGCTGAATTATGAAGATCTTCCAAATATTGACACATTTCATAACACAAGATCAAAAAGTCATGTCATGACTACACAGACAACACCATCTTCTGAATGACAGAGGATTAGAAGAGCTATCTGGCAGCAAAGGTTCTGTTATTCTAAGTGATCTTCCAGGGAGACCTGGCCTCTGAAGATGATAATACTGAAAAAGATAAAGGGACTTCCCTGGTGGCGCAGTGGTTAAGAATCCGCCTGCCAATGCAGGGGACACAAGTTCGAGCCCTGGTCCAGGAAGATCCCACATGCCACAGAGCAACTAAGTCCATGTGCCACGACTACTGAGCCTGTGCTCTAGAACCCATGAGCCACAACTACTGAGCCTGTGCTCTAGAACCCATGAGCCACAACTACTGAGTCAGCGAGCCACAACTACTGAGTCCGCATGCCACAACTACTGCAGCCCGCATGCCTAGAGCCTGTGCTCTGCAACAAAGAGAAGCCACCACAATGAGAAGCCCGCACACGGCAACAAAGAGTAGCCCTTGCTCGCCACAACCAGAGAAAGCCCAGGCCCAGCAACGAAGACCTAACACAGCCAAAAAATAAACTAATTAATTAATTTAAGAAAAAAGAAAAAGATACAGAAGAAGCTACGATATCTAAAGAACTACCTAACATTTAATACCACTGTGGATGATATCAGAAAAGTCTTTACGTATTGGGAAGCTTTCAAGTTCATGGTGGCAACTGCAAATTTTCAAAAATTCTAATTTTCACTTGAAATTTCAAATTTTATTATTGACAACAAATGCTATCCTTGAATCAACAGTCATTTATTTATGAGAAAATATTTGCAAAATACCCAAGTCTAACTAATTATATTGTGTTTGTCAGTCATTCTTTCAAGTAACAGTGGTCTTCCATTAACTTGCAATTCAAACAATAGCACAAGTACGTTTCCTCAAGACAATTATGATACTTTAGGATGTAGCAGAAGTGCGTTATGTGCACTTCCCATTTTGTCACACAAACTATTAAAAACATATATACTCAAGGGTGGAGGCTACTGCGTTGCTGCTAAGATTTCAACAGTTTTTCCCATCATTTTATCAGTGCAAATGTCAAGACTATGAAAAAGGCAATAACATCTTACTATTATTGTGGAAATAGCTTAGACCTTGCAATCTGGCTGAAAGGGTAAATGGGATTCCCAGGGATCCACAGACCACACAATTAAAACTACAGAAAAAGAGAGAGAGAATAATTGATTTAATTAATTCAATATCATTCAGCATATTGAAGGAACTATTAATTAAGAAAAGCTATTACTATATAGCCAGTGTCTTAGGAAGGAGATAATATGCCCACCCACTTTCACCCTGGTCTGTTTATAGAAAATCAAGACTATAATTTTCCATTATCTGAATCAGAAACAAAACAGATTTTCATAATGTACATACATATATATGTATACACATACATGTATATAGGTATATATACACATACATGATAAACAGAGAGTTTGACTTTTGTCATCATGGTTTTGAATAATATAGAGTATAATATGGTCTTGAACTGAGAACTTTAGTTGGTTTTTCTCTCTAGTGAGATGGTGATATAACTTTAGTCACTAAAACTAGTCAAATTCTGGTTTCTTACAGCTCAGAGGCCAGATTTCCATCCACCCCAATCTCTGACCTTATCACTGAGCATCCCACTACACTGTATTATTCAGGAAAGACAGGACTATGATATTTAACTCTTCGATCTCTTAAATGCATCATTTTGTGGGACAGATGATAAGGGGGAGGGATATTTGCCAAGAAAGGTTTTTAAAAGACACCGTAATTACCTAGAGACATTACTCCTCCCCCAGGACTAAAGAAAGACAACATTCCTGGTGGAAAAAAAAAGTGCCCTTTTAAAATATACCATAGCTCTCTGCACTTTTTAGCTCTCATCTGCCAGCCAACATAGTAAAATTCCTTCCCGCACATGTCCACATTAGGTCAAGCGTGGATTTTGGAGCGGGATGCATAAAATACATTTGTGAAAGAGCAAAGTATCAGTCACATCCAGCCAGCCAGATATTACCAAATATCAAGCAGCCAACATTTAGATCCTTTAATGTTCAGACTGTCAGTAATAGGACCTCAATGAATTTAAACTCAGGCTTTCCCTTTGATATTTGAGGAAATTTATATGAAAATAAAACTGATATTACCACCTTCGTTTTTCTATGCAGTCACACTGGCTGGCTTGCTTGTTTGCTTGCTTTCTTTTCTCCTTTCTTTCCTTCCTTCTTTCCACAAATATTTTTGGAGTAACTACCAGGTGCCAGATACTGAGTACTGTAGTATCTCATAGCATGGTATTATGCCTCAATGTGTTTGGCTTTTTTAATCCATAGAAGTGATTAAAGAATCTTTGGGAACCAATGCAACAGAAACTGCACCTATAATACATAATCATCCAAGACAGTAATAGTGGATTCCCTGTAATTAGGAGCTTTCCCCAGTCCCAGCTATCTTTTCTATTGTGTCCCAATTTCTGTGCTGATGACTGTATGCTGTATTTTTTTTAATATCTCCTGTACTGTATGCTATTTTTGTATTGAGTAATTTCCTAACTTTCACTCAATTCCACTCATTTAACAACACTGACCCTTCACTTTGCAAATAGTTTACTTTTTCTTGCTTTGCTGTTTTTATTGCTGTCACTTAAATTTTGACTTACTCTCTTAGCAACTTCCAAATATGCAGTATGGTATTGCTATATAGTTACTATCATCACCATGCTATACATTTACATCCCCAGGACTTATTTATTTCGTAACTGAAAATTTGTATCTTTTGACTGCCTCCACCCATTTCACTCACTCCCTACCCCCTCACTCCTCACCTCTGGCCCCCACCAATCTGCTCTCTATATCTATGAGCTCTGTCTTCTTGTTTTGTTTTGATTTGGTTCCACATATAAGTTAGATCATACAGGATTTTTCTCTATCTGACTTATTTCACTTAGCATAATGCCCTCAAGGTCCATCCACATTGTCACAAATGGCAAGATTTCATTCATTTTTGGCTGAAAAATATTCATGATGTTTAAGTAAGATCTTGGCTATGAAGTTTGAATTTTAACTCAGTGATATCCTAGCTTTGGGACCCTAGACAAATCACCTAACCTCTCTAAGCCTCTGTTTTCTCAACAGCAAAATGGGGCTAATGATAATAACTTCTTCAGAGATTGCTTTGAAATTAAATGAGATAATGTACACAAAGCTCTTAGCATACTACCTGGTGTAGAGTACATGGAGTGGTAAATACTATTCCAATGAAATTAATATGGTAAATGGATTACATTCTTCCTAAATTCACTTATTATCTTGATTGCTATGGCTTCATTAGTATGCCTCCCTCTTTCCTTCAGGACATTGCCTTATACAAGGGATTACAAATAACTGTCACTCCTTGGTGGAACTTGAATACTCATTTGGAAGTTAAATAGCAATATAAAAGAGTATATGACTAAAATGCAGTAAGAGTGATCCAGATAGAAAGTATCATGAGATTTCAAGAGAAGGGAGAACTCACTCTGGTCTGAATGGTCAAAAAGTTTTCACTGAAGATGAAAAAAGAATGGGCTGAACTTAGCAGGAAAGATATGAATTAGACAACGGCCAAGACAACTAGAACCTTCATGGTAAACAACAGAACCGAATGACAAAGGCAGAGAGAGTATGGCCTTTCCCAGAATATTCTATGGCCTGATTTGATTATTCTTCCTCTACTGGAAGATCAGGTTGGAGAAGTACATTGAGGCTCCATGGTAGAGAACTTGGGGTGCCTGGATGAAGAACTTAAACATTAAATCATAGAACAACAGTCACATTAATTTATTGATTTAGTCAATAAATACATATTAAGTGCCTACTATGTTTTGTTCTAAGTGCTAGGGATACAACAGTGAAAAAAATCCCTGTCTTTATGAAATTTACTTTCCATTCTCACACCCAAATGCCCCGTGGTACAATAGGTAACAGAACTAAGCAAAGCAGGCAGAATAAGTCACTAGGGACCATGGCACGAGGTGATGGTCAGTTCTGTGTGTCAACTTGACTGAGCCACAGGGTAGCCAAATATTTGGTCAAACACCATTCTGGGTGTGTCTGTGAGGCTGTTTCCTGACGACACTAACATTTGAATCCATAGACTGAGTAGACTGTTCTTCCTAACGTGGGTGGAGGACCTGAATAGAACAAAAAGTCTGAGTAAGAGGGAACTCCTGCCGCTTGACTGCCTTAGAACTGGGACATGGGTTTTTTCCTCCCTTCAGATTCAAACTGAAACACTGGTTCTTCCTGAGTCTCAAGCCTGTTGGTTTGGGGAATGGAGCTACACTGACAGCTCTCCTGCGTTTCCACTGTGCCAACTGCAGATCTTGGGACTTGTCAGTCTTTGTAACTGCATGAGTCAATTCCTTATAATAAATCTCTGTATATATACATAACCACTAGGAGATTAGACAGATAGATAGATAGATCTCCTACTGGTTCTGTTTCTTTGGATAATCTTGACTAATACAGGTGGGGATGAGGGCACACTGTAAAGTGCATAACTTGCTCCAGCTGATGGCTTCCATGTGAAAATGGGGACCCAACTCTGCCGGATCATTTATTTGCCAAGAGAAGACAGAAATGTGGGGTTTTTTTATTCTCTCAATTTTTAAATACTAACAACACAGTTAAAAAAAAAAAAGCACATGGCATCAGCCAAGCAAAATGTGTCTACAGGTCATATGCATCCCAAGGCTGCTGATTCTTTACCACAGCTTTAGACAATTAAGAGCCAACAGAGGTTTTCAGAACAGGATTGTTCTTCTGTCAGTACGTGGTGAGAATTAGAAGAGAGTCAAACTAAGGACTCAGAGACCAGCTAAGAGAGGCTCTTGATACAATCGAAGTTCAAATGATGCAAGTCCAGTACAGAGTCATGATAGTGAGACCGAAAAGGAAGGAACACTTGAAGATGTGGTGGTAACAGAAAGGATGAAGAATGGAACATGCCATTCCAAGACAGGCTGACAATTAGGCTGTTGGTAGCATTGCAAGTATTAAAGTAACACTAATTAATATAATGGATATACTTCAAAATTTCAATGGCCTAAGAAATAAGTTCATTGCTCACTCACATAACAGTCCTATACAGCTGTGGGGCAGCTGCCTTCTCCGCAATGATTCAGAGCTCTAGACTTCCCCCTATTAAAACTACACCACATCACAGGGCCTTGGAATCCTTCACTTTGAGTCAGCAAACAGGTAAAGAGCCTGCAGAATCAAGCAGGGAGTTTTTGATGGGCCTAGTCTTGGAGTAAAGCACATCACACCTGCCCACATTTTACTGAGTAGAACTTAGTCACAAAGCCATACCAACTACAAGAAAGAAAGAAGAAAGAATTTGATAAATAACTAACCAAGTTGTCAGACGAAAGGAATGGGTCTTTATTCTCTTTCAGCCTATTTTTACAACTATAAAGTGAAAGGTCTGGAATTTGTACTTTCTGCAATTCCTATCAATCTTTATTAAGTTTTTTGTTATTTAAGTGGTGGAAAAAAATACAGTAGAAGCCAGAATATTTCTACTCTTAATTTATTATACGACATATACAGAATAATGTCATGTCCTTTCTTAGGACAACACCTTATAACATCATTTTAGCTGATAAAAGCAATATTCAAATTATGTATTTATGACTTTTTTTTTTTTTTTTTTTTTTTGCGGTACACGGGCCTCTCACTCTTGTGGCCTCTCCCGCTGCGGAGCACAGGCTCCAGACACGCAGGCTCAGCGGCCATGGCTTACAGGCCCAGCCGCTCCGCGGCATGTGGGATCTTCCCGGACCGGGGCATGAACCCGTATCCCCTGCATCGGCAGGCAGACTCTCAACCACTGCGCCACCAGGGAAGCCCTATGACATCTTATTAGCAATTATCATAACACTGATCACACACAATGGATTGATATCACACGATATTTCCTTCCTATATTTCTAGATAACCATAGATCTTTCTGTACTAATGACAATGAGTACATACAAAAGGATAATGTGCTTCTTTAGACTTTAATTAACACTGAATGGAATTATGCTTAGAATAAATAAAAGACGAACAGCTTTCTTTTCATTCTCTTATTCTCTCTTGTTCCTAACAAAAATAATTTATAATTTCAACTTTTCCTGCTGCTACTCCAAAATCCCAGTTTTAAAACCCAATCAAAAGATGCCAACATATTCCAAAGTGAAAGAATGCTTTGGATTCTGTACTCCTCCTGTCTTCTTCATCTTTAAGAGATTTTAAGTCTTTTCTTTCCCAAGCTGCCAGTTACACTGAATTGTTCTGAAATGTGAATGATTTTTTTGTGTAAATATGAGCTTCCATCGACTGGAGCAACAATAAGCACTTCACACTTGTCATTTACTAAAACCTGCCTTTTGAGCCCTGTCAGTCATGTGCCTCTACATGTGTGTTTCTTGGTTGAAGCCGCAATGTTTTATGGCAGCTTCTGTTTAGGAATTCATGTCGCTACTTGGCATTTATGCAGTTCAGCTGTTAGAAAGTCAGGGTAAAAGGAAAGAAGATACACAGGAGCAAAGGTTTCAGGAGCAAAGAGGGAAATAAGAAAGGGCTTTAGGTTATGAAACAACCATGCCAGCCAAGTGGTATCAGTGAACCACAGGCACACCCCTTGGGTTTAGGAAAGACACTGCAACAGAACAGATGCAGCTCACACCCATCCTGCTGATCTGGATGGCTGAGTGCTACTACAAAGGCCAAGTGTTGCATGAAACATTAGCAGTTATGTCCACCTTTCAAGATTTTTCATCCCTTACAACACTGAGCTTGATTACAATGTGTGCCACTGAGCTTAGATGAGCTTAAAGCAAAGACAAAGAAACTCTGGAAGAGACAGACATATGGATGAAAAGCTAAATACTTTGGTTGCTAATCAGGGTTGACATAACTGTACATGATTCATAACATGGGTTCAAAAATGCCCAGAAGTTCAGATATTTATCCAACATTTATCTGCATAAAACCATGTTCCTTGAGGCTCGTGTATTTTAATGGGAAAATAATAGGAATAGGCTTTCTCTGGAGTTCTCAAACACTCTTTGAGCTTCTTAGTCTCAAATCACTAGGAACCATGAGTTTAGAGATTTAAGGTTCAGGGAGCAACCTTTTTCAAAATAGGTAAATAAAAAGTAATGCAAATTAAATTTCATTCCCTTCCCAAATAACTCCAGGAAAGATTTTCACTCTTGTTTAACTGACGTCCTCTATTTGTACTTGCCAAGGAGAGAATGTAGATTTCTAGGGGTTCTTTGGAAGATGTAAATTATAAATAGAGAGAGGTAAAGAAGCAGAGATAAAATTTAAAATGTACATAAGTTAAAAAACATATTTTCTCCAAAAATCATTGCTTCTACTCTGCAGCTCCTTCACATCTTTAACTAAATAACTTGAGTCTTGCAAGTGATACATTTTTAGATCTGTTGTGAAGTCCATGCTGTAAAATATCCATGTCTTATTAATATTTTAATATTGATATATAAATATTAAAATATTATCTTAGTAGAAAACCTCTTTAAAACAACCAAATACAAATGATTGTGAATAACTAAATGATATTAGACTTTAAGACATGAACACAACATAATATTTATAACAGATTCTCATTCATCTCCAACTTCTTTGGGCACATATATGTATTCTAGCTTCATTTATGCTTACTCATTTTTAGTTTAAAAAAAGAAAAACACCTCAATCTAAAAACTGAAATGGGTTATCTATTATGGCTAAAATTACCCACACAGTGTATGTGTACTGATACTGCCCAACAATAAGAATGCTTTGTATGCGTACACAATGAACAATGTTCTTACACTTAATGTCTCTTCACATATAATGGAAAAGAATTGTCAGCCAAGGGTATATATAGAAATTTTCACACACTTATCGCTTCCTCCTTTTTAGTCATTTGCCAAACCAAAGAGTATATTAAATTGCTTTGCTTTTCTCTTCCACACTTAAAAACTGTACTTCAACAATTCTTTGAGCCTTAGAACTTTATTGCTTTCGTATAACAAAGTGGTTAACTAAGGCACAGAATTAGTCAACTTCTTGTTCCAAAAGCTCAGCAACAAAAGTATTCCTAAGGTAACAAAACGACTAAAGAAAGCTAATTATCAATTAACACCTCAGTGCTTCAAAAACAGTTACGAGTTGGACATGAAACCAGGACAGGATCTCCAGTATTGTGTTATGCTGTGCATGGCACAAAACTGGGGATTGCTGACTTTTCTTCTCCAAGGGGCTGACAGTTTATTTCTAATCCACTATTAGAAATAATATCTTAAAAAAATTTAGTAAATGAATCCTGTAAAAAGTTTACAAACTGATACATCGTCATACCTTACGTCTGAAATCTGTGTAAGGGCTCACTTTGGCAGCACACATACTGCAATGGGGACAACATAGAAAAGATTAGTGTGGCCTGTGCACACGGAGGACATTTAAACTTATGAAATGAACTGTATTTTCCAGTGATTACCAGGGACCAGGGGATGTAAGGGGAGGGTGGCGGTAATGACCACAAAGGGCCACAATGGAACTTCTGAGTAGGAATAAAAATGTTTTATATCATGATTGCAATAGTGGTAATACAACGGTATACATTTGTCAAAACTCACCGAATTGCAGCCTTAAAATTGGTAAATTTTATTGCACGTAAGTTACATCTCAATAAAGCTAACCAATTTTTAAATATTAAAAAAAATTTTTTTTGTAAGAATTTTGATTCTGCCATCCCATGCACTAATTGGAGTGATAAAATTTCATGCAAAGCACAAGGACTTTCCCCCTCTATTCACCTCTGTTTCAGGCACAACAGAACCAGCTGGTCTTATAACAATTCATCAGTCTTTTGCAATGAGATAAAAACGTACCATATTTAGATACTGCAATAAACAATTATTTCAGTGGAGTATGTAATAGTTGCACATCACTAAACTAAGGCAAATATTGAGGAAACATGGAAAGTGAAATGATTAATAATCAATAAGTTGCTGCTTCTCAGAAAACAAACAAAATACTTTAAGGATAATGTCTTTCTACAAGAAAAAAATTATTATTCAACTTTTGATCACAAAAATCTATTTTCTTTCTCCAACCATTCATTAGATTAAAACTTTAAAAAAAATTATATATATATATATATATATATATATATATATACACGTTACGCACAGAAAATAGGTATGTGTTTGTCCCCAGTATATGCACTCAGAACAACAGAAGTTTGTTTGATGAGATCAATAGTATGGAAAAGAGTTACTTATTGTCTTTTCTCCCTCAAGAATTTTTTTTGGCACATCAATCTGATGAGGTGGGAAAAATGAAGCCTGAACAGAAAACAAAATTGAAGTTAAAAACAATAGAGAAGATTGATTAACCCCACGTTATCAAGTAAGTGTCAATAGCAAGAAGCTACTAGGCTTCTGCACTGTTTTCCTCTAAACTTTTAGCCTTACATCCGTCAAACCTCAAGATAACTATCCATCATGGAGTCAAAGTGGCGAACAACTGTGTGGTCCTTTGATAAGGGACAGTGTCACAATTTGTCTCCTTCTCTTCCCACAGATCGCCTCTAATGGGGTAAGGCCAGGCCACAACAGCTGCAAATAGCCCAAAGACATTCTTTAGCATAAAAAAAAAAGTCTCAGAAAATATGCAGAATAAGAATCTAAGCAACCTTCAAAAAAATCTAAACTCAATGATTATTTACTTGGATGTTTTATGTATGTTTTCTTCTTTCTAACACTAGTGTTGATAAACCGATGTTTAAGTATAATTAAATGGCAAAATTGTGATGCATTTAAAACTGTGGTGATGTTAACAATCCCCTGAAAGCTACAATGCAGCATCTGTATAACTAAGTAATATTTAAAATCAGTGGCCGAACTATATTGAAGTTTATCCAAAGTCTCCAAGAAGGTAATCCACACACTTAGATGTACCATGGAACATTATCTATGCCATTCAAAAATGAAGAGGCAGCCCCAACCTCCCTGCAAAAAAATCGGCCTAATGAAGAATGCTTAGTAGCATAAGAAAATGACCATGTCATAATATTAGGGAAAAGAAAGCAAAATTTAAAAATATGAGTTATGACTATAATTATGTGAAATATTCACAGGAAAAATGGTTGAAAGTTTATAAAGTATAACAATTGGCATGTTAGGGTAGTGAGTTTATGGACAATAACTTTTTCTGCTCTGTCTTAATGAATTGTTTTCAAAAATTGTTTTATTATTTCTTGACATATTTTTTCCTCTACACATGTGCAAGCTTAGCAAGTTTACATGAAGATTTCCTAACACTCTATGTCAGCAAATATTAGCTTTAAAAGAGTTCTGTATCATCACCAGCAGGGAAGATGTCATCTCAAGCCAACTTGCAACTACCCTATTGGTGCCAGCCTCTTGAGCAGGATGCAGCTCAAAGGTAGTGAGAAGAAATGTCATCCTGGGTACATGTTCTGAGGCCTTGTCTTGGTACTCAAGACCTTCCAGTGGAATGGTATAAAGTGGAGATGGGAAGAGAGAATCTAAAATTTATGTAATCAGTTCACAACTTCATAGAACACCCTGATGTCATCAAACAAAGGAGTGATTTGCCCCACCCTGACCACATTTCTCCCCTTAGGCTATAGTTTGTGACTTCTTTTGCCTTCAGATCTGCTCTTGGGGTTCATTTTTTACTTATTTTACGTGTATAAAAATATTTAAGGGGGAAACACTGAGTGTCCCCAGGCTCCCAGCCCTTTACTGAGAAGACAAGTCTTCAGCCATATATGTGCCCCAGTGTTCTCCAACTGTCGTGATTTGAGAAGTACATTCTTTTTTATCCTGAAGGAATTTTGGCATATTGGGCTTTAAGACACAGCTATCAGAGAATTATAGTTATCTGGCATCATTTTCAGTTAACATTAATTTGGGAATGGACAAGGATATGGGCAAAATAAGACCGGTGAGAATGGGACAGTAGATAGGAGTAGGGACCACCTAAAGGGAGAGGAAGTTTACAGAAAAGGAAGGAAGGAACCCTACAAATAAAATTTTGCTTCATTCACCATTTGATCCTTGGTCAATCCCGTTGATCCTGGTTGAGTAAGAATGCGAGCTTAAGAATGTGACCAACTTGGATTCAATCCCATCTCTACCACTTACTAATCACGAGGTCATAAACAAGTTACCTAACCTGTCTCAGTAGTGTGCTTCCTTTACTGTGCAATAGGGAAAGTAATATATACTTCATGAAAATATTTTAATAAATGAGGTAATTATGTATTTAACCATAATCGAATAAGAACTTCACCAATGTTAATAACTATCCACTTTATTTTCCCTTTTAGTTTCTTCTGCAAATTAGGGATTTGCTCCCTAAATCCATATTTGCAATGAGCTTTGAAACTTCATTAAAAATATTTGATTACAAATAAACAAATGTGATCTAATCAAGCTTAAAAGCTTTTACACAGCAAAAGAAACCATACCAAAATGAAAAAACAACCTACAGAATGGGAGAAAATATTTGCAAACAATGCAACTGACAAGCGGTTTATTTCCAAAATATACAAACAGCTCAGATAACTCAAAATCAAAAATATAAACAATGCAATCAAAAAATAGGCAGAAGACCTAAATAGACACTTCTCCAAAGAAAACATACAGATGTCCAACAGGCACATGAAAAGACACTCTACTTCACTAATTAATAGAGAAATGCAAATCAAAACCACAATAAGGTATCTACTGTATGATCCAGCAATTCCACCGCTGGGCATATATCTGGAAAAGATGAAGACTCTAATTCGAAAAAATACATGCATCCCAATGTTCATAGCAGCACTATTTACAAGAGCCAATATATGAAAACAACCCAAGTGTCCATCAACAGACAACTGCTTTAAGATTATGTGGTACACACACACACACACACACACACACACACACACACACAATGGAATATTACTCAGCCATAAAAAAGAATGAATAATGCCATTTGCAGCAACATGGATGGACCTAGAGAATATCGTACTGAGTGAAATCAGACAGATATCATATGATATCACTTATGTGTGAAATCTAAAAAATAATACAAATTAACCTATATACAAAAGAGAAACAGACTCACAGACATAGAAAACAATTTCATGGGGCGGAGTAGTCAAGATGGCAGAATAGAAGGATGCAGAATTTGTCACTCCTCACAAGTACACCAAGAATACATCTACAGATGGAACAATTCTCATAGAGCAGCTGCTGAGCATTAGCGGAAGACTTCAGACACCTAAAAGCACAAGAAGATCCCCTCACAACTGGGTAGGATGAAAGAAAGAAGAAAAAAAAGAAAAGAGGAATCAAAACAGGGACCAGCAACCCTGGTGGGAAGTTGAAGGTGAGGGGAGGTCTCCACACTCAGAAAAACTCCCTCACGGTGGGGAAATCATCTGGGACAGAAAAAGGACCTTTGGGGGATCAAAAGTCTGTGGGAGGCAGGACAAAGTAAGAACTACATGCAGCGTCTATACCATAGCTCTGCGCATTCCAGCCTGAGTTGTGAGTCACCTGTTGCAAAGGGGGCCTGGGTGCTGGAAAGTGGAGCTTGGAGCATGGACCCAGGGAGGGGACAGCTCTTGGCTGTGAAAAGACAGCCAGAAGGGACAGGAGTAAGGAGTTCCACAACCTAGAAAGTCTGCAGAAAAAGCCCAGGACACCACAGAAGCAAGGCGTCATTGCTGAGTTGTGCACAAAGGGTGGAGCCACAATTACAACCCCTTTCCCCACCCACCAGCTTCTTTGGGCACTGGGAGGGGCTCCCATCTGAGCGGTCCCATCCGCCCCTTGGGCCAGGGTCTCCTCTGCCCATCCCAAAGCCTCCCTGTGAATCAGCCCTGGGTGCCCCTGCCTGGGAACAAGAGTCCACAGATGCTGGTGGGGGCTGAGTACTAAATTGTGGGGCTGGGAGAATGAATCCAGGGAGAAGAGCACTATTGGCTGCGTGGATACAGCAGAGGGGACAGGAGCGAGGGGATGCATGACCAGGAATACACCCAGAGGAAGTGTGCCCAAAAAGCAAGGTGCCATTGTTGAGAGGTGCATGGGGGGTGGGCGGGACCACCACCAGCTCCACACATCAGCTCCTGCCTCTGCAGGCACTGGGAGGGACTCCCACCTAAGTGAGCACACCACAGTCTGTTGCAACTGCCTGCTGGTCCCCGCTGCCACAGGCAACTCACACACACCCCAAGTGTACCCACCATACCCCTCCCCAGCCTGAGTAAGTGTGCCCCAAGCAGCCGCTGCTTTTGCTCCTCTCGCTTGGGCAAGTAGCAGATGCCTGAAGGTGGCACACATGCAGAAGTGGGGTCAAAACCAAAGCTGAGTCCCAGGGGCCCTGCAACTAAGGAAGAGGAATGGAAATCTTTCTGTGCAGCTGCACAAGCCACGAACTAAATCCCTGAGATCGGCTTGGAAAATCCTGCGTCTGTGGAATACCTGAATAGAAAAGTGTCCCCACAGTTGAGACCGGTCTAGCCTTTCGAGCAGTGGACTTTGGGGGCAAGTACAGGTGGAAATCGGGCCAGGTCAGAGCCTGAGCTGGCCCCACAGAGCCCACAGCAGGTCCAGAGACCTACCAAGAGGTACAGGAAGGCCCCCTCGGGAGGCGGGAATTGGCTCTGGCTCACTGGGGGAGCAAGGACACTGACAGAAGAGGCCCCGGAAAATATTCTTATTACTATTATTCTTTTTTTGTTTGCCTTGTTTTGTTCAGTTGTTGGTATTGTTGCTTTTTTTTTATCTTTAATTTTCATTTTTTTTATTTTTGAATATATATATTTTTATTTTTCTATTTTTACTTGCTTTTTGTTGTTTTGTGGGTTTTTTCTCATTTTTGTTCTTTGGTTTTTATGTTTTTTCTTTTTTTATTGTTTTAATGTGTATGTTTTATGTTTTCTTCTCTTTTTTTGTTGTTTGCTTTCTGTTTTTGTTTTCTTTTCCTTTTTTTCTTTGTTAGTTTAGTCCTTATTGACTGTTCTCATTTTAAAATTATTTTGTTTGTTCTCTTGGTGTTTTTCTTTTTTCCTTGATTTTTTTTCTTTTTTGTGTGTGTGTTGTTGCTGCTGTTTGTTTGCTGTTGTTTTTGCTATTTGTCTTGGATTTTGTCTGTTTGTTTTCTTTTCTCTCTTTTCTTTCTTTTTTCTCTGGCTGCACTGTACAGCTTGCAGGCTCTTGGTTCCCCAGCCAGGGGTCTGGCCTGGGCCTCAGGGGTGGGAGCGCCAAGGTCAGGACACTGGACCTCCAGAGAATTCCCAGGCCCAGGGAATATTAACTGTCATGCACGCTCCCAGAGGTATCCATATCAACACCAAGACGTGGCCCCACACAACTGCCTGCAGGCTCCAGTGCTGGACACCTCACACCAAATAACCATCAAGACAGAAACACAGCCCCACCCATCAGCAGACAGGCTGCATAAACTAGTACTAAGCTCACAGACACCCAAAACACACCACCTGACACGTCCCTGCCCCAGAGGTAAAAGATTCAGCTCCACCCACCAGAGCACAGGCACCAGTCCCTCCCAACAGGAAGCCTACACAAGACCCTGTATCAACCTCACTCACCAGGGGCAAGACAAAAGAAGCAAGAGGAACTACGACCCTGCAGCCTGCAGAAAGGAGACCATAAACACAGTAGATTAAACAAAACGAGATGACAGAGAAATATGTTGCAGATGAAGGAGTAGGGTAAAATCCCACAAGACCAAATAAATGAAGAGGAAATAGGCAATCTACCTGAAAAAGAACTCAGAGTAATGAGAGTAAAGATGATCCAAGATCTTGGACACAGAATGGAGGCACAGATCAGGAAGATATAAGAAATGCTTAACAAGGACCTAGAAGAACTAAAGAACAAACAATCAGAGATGAACAACACAATAACTGAAATGAAGAATACACTAGAAATAATCAATAGCAAAATAACTGAGGCAGAAGAAAGGATAAGTGCACTGGAAGATAGAATGGTGGAAATAACTGCTGAGGAGCAGAAAAAAGAAAAAAGAATGAAAAGAAAGGAGGACAGACTCAGAGGCCTCTGGGACAACATTAAATGCACCAACATTCGAATTATAGGGGTCCCAGAAGAAGAAAAGAAAGGGAAAGGGCCTGAGAAAATAGTTGAGTACATTATAGTCAAAAACTTCCTTAACATAGGAAAGGAAAGAGTCGATCAAGTCCAGTAAGCTCAGAGAATACCATACAGGATAAACCCAAGGAGGAACATGCCGAGACACATATTAATTAAACTAACAAGAATTAAATACAAAGAAAAAATATTAAAAGCAGCAAGAGAAAATCAACAAACAACCTACAAGGGAATCCCCATAAGGTTATCAGCTGATTTTTCAGCAGAAACTCTGCAGGCCAGAGGGAGTGGCAGGACATATTTAAAGGGATGAAAGGGAAAAACCTACAACCAAGATAACTCTACCCAGCGAGGATCTCATTCAGATTTGACAAAGAAATCAAAAGCTTTACAGACAAGCAAAAGCTAAGAGAATTCAGAATCACCAAACCAGCTTTACAACAAATGCTAAAGGAACTTCTCTAGATGGGAAACACAAGAGAAAAAAAAGAGCTACAATAACAAACCCAAAACAATTAAGAAAACGGTAATAGGAACACACATATCTACAATTACCTTAAATGTAAATGGATTAAATGCTCCAACCAAAAGACACAGACTAGCTGAATGGATACAGAAACAAGACGCGTATATATGCTGTCTACGAGAGACCCGCTTCAGACCTAGGGACACGTACAGACTGAAAATAAGGGGATGGAAAAAGATATTCCATACAAATGGAAATAAAAAGAAAGCTGAAGTAGCAATACTCATGTCAGATAAGATAGACTTTAAAATAAAGATTATTACAAAAGAGAAGGAAAAACACTACATAATGATCAAGGGATCAATCCAAGAAGATATAACAATTGTAAATATTTATGCACCCAAAACAGGAGCACCTCAATACCTAAGGCAAATGCTAACAGCCATAAAAGGGGAAATCAACAGTAACACAAGTAACAGTCCACTTACACCAATGGACAGATCATCCACACAGAAAATAAATAAGGATACACAAGCTTTAAATGACACAACAGACCAAACAGACTTAACTGATATTTATAGGACATTCCACCTGAAAGCAGAAGAATATACTTTCTTCTCAAGTGTTCACGAAACATTCTCCAGGATAGATCACATCTTGGATCACAAATCAAGCCTTGGTAAATTAAAAAAAAATTGAAATCATATCAAGCATCTTTTCTAATCTCATAGTGTTGCTTCCCACAACACTATGAGATTAGAACTCGATTACAGGAAAAAAAACTATAAAAATACAAACACATGGAGGCTAAACAATATACTACTAAATGACCAAGAGATCACTGAAGAAACCAAAGGAAATCAAAAAAATCTAGAAACAAATGACTACGAAAACACAAAACCTATGGGATGCAGCAAAAGCAGTTTTAAGAGGGAAGTTTATAGAAATACAATCCTACCTCAAGAAACAAGAAAAATCTCAAATGAACAATCTAACCTTACACCTGAGGCAACTAGACAAAGAAGAACAAACAAAACCCAAAGTTCGTAGAAGGAAAGAAATCATAAACATCAGAGCAGAAATAAATGAAACAGAAACAAAGAAAACAATAGCAAAGATCAATAAAACTAAAAGTTGGTTCTTTGAGAAGATAAACAAAATTGATAAACCTTTAGCCAGACTCATCAAGAAAAAAAGGGAGAGGGCTCAAATCAATAAAATTAGAAATGAAAAAGGAGAAATTAGAACTGACACCACAGAAATGCAAAGGATCATAATAGACTACTACAAGCAACTCTATGACAATAAAATGGACAACCTGGAAGAAATGGACAAATTCTTAGAAAAGTACAACCTTCCAAGACTAAACCAGGAAGAAATAGAAAATATGAACAGACCAATCACAAGTAATGAAATTGAAACTGTGATTAAAAACTTTCCAACAAACAGAAGTCCAGGACCAGAAGGCTTCACAGGTGAATTCTATCAAACATTTAGAGAAGAGCTAACACCCATCCTTCTCAAACTCTTCCAAAAATTGTAGAGGTGGAACACTCTCAAACTCAGTCTATGAGGTGACCATCACCCTGATACCAAAACCAAACAAAGACATCACAAAAAAAGAAAATTACAGGCCAACATCACTAATGAACACAGACGCAAAAATCCTCAACAAAATACTAGCAAACTGAATCCAACAACACATTAAAAGGATCATACACCATGATCAAGTGGGATTTATCCCAGGGATGCAAGGATTCTTCAATATACACAAATCAATCAATGTGAAACACTATATTAACAAACTGAAGAATAAAAACCATATGATCACCTCAAGAGATGCAGAAAAAGCTTTCACGAAAGTTCAGCACCCTTTTATGATTAAAAACTCTCCAGAAAGTGGGCATAGAGGGAACCTACCTCAACATAATAAAGGCCATATTTGACAAACCCACAGCAAACATTATTCTCAATGGTGAAAAACTGAAAATATTTCTTCTAAGATCAGGAACAAAACAAGGGCATCCACTCTTGCCACTTTGATTCAACATACTTTTGGAAGTCCTAACCATGGCAATCAGAGAAGAAAAAGAAATAAAAGGAATCCAAATTGGAAAAGAAGTAAAACTGTCACTGTTTGCAGACGACATTATACTATACCTAGAAAATCCTAAAAATGCCACCGGAAAACTACTAGAGCTAATCATTGAATTTAAAATTGCAGGATACAAAATTAATACACAGAAATCTCTTGCATTCCTATACACTAACAATGAAAGATCAGAAAAAGAAATTAAGAGATATGGGAACATATATATATGTATAACTGATTCACTTTGTTATAAAGCAGAAACTAGCACACCATTGTAAAGCAATTATACTTCAATAAAGATGTAAAAAAAAAAGAAAAAGAAATTAAGGAAACAATCCCATCTACCAATGCAACAAAAAGTGAAAATACCTAGGAATAAACCAACCTAAGGAGGCAAAAGACCTGTAAGCAGAAAACTGTAAGATACTGATGCAAGAAATCAAAGACAACACAAACAGATGAGAGATACACCACGTTCATGGATTGGAAGAATCAACATTGTGAAAATGACTATACTACCCAAAGCAATCTACAGATTCAACATCACTAATTATTACAGAAATGCAAATCAAAACTACAATAAGGACTTCCCTGGTGGCACAGTGGTTAGGAATCCGCCTGCCAATGCAGGGGACACGGGTTCGAGCCCTGGTCCAGGAAGATCCCACATGCCACGGAACAACCAAGCCTATGCACCACAACTACTAAGCCTGAACTCTAGAGCCTGCAAGCCACAACTACTGAGCCTGCATGTAGCAACTACTGAAGCCCGCATGCCTAGAGCCCATGTTCCACAACAAGAGATGCCACCGCAGTGAGAAGCCCGCGCACCACAACGAAGAGTAGCCCCCCACTTGCTGCAACTAGAGAAAGCCTGTGCACAGCAATGAAGACCCAACGCAGCCAAAAATAAAATATAAATAAATAAATTTATTTTTAAAAAACTGCAGTGAGGCATCACCTCAAACCAGTCAGAATGGCAATCACCAAAAAAATCTACAAACAATAAATGCTGGAGAGGGTGTACATAAAAGGAAACCCTCATGCACTGTTGGTGGTAATGTAAATTGATACAGCCACTATTGAAAACAGTATGGAGGTTCCTTAAAAACTAAAATTAGAACTACCATACGACCCAGCAATCCCACTACTGGGCATATACCCAGAGAAAATCATAATTCAAAAAACACATGCACCCCAAGCTTCATTGCAGGACTATTTACAATAGCCAGGACATGGAAGCAACCTAAATGTCCATCAACAGAGGAATGGATAAAGGAGAAGTGATACATGTATACAATGGAATATTTCTCAGCCATAAAAAGGAATGAAATTGGGTCATTTGTACAGACATGGATGGACCTAGAGAGTGTCATACAAAGTGAAGTAAGTCAGAAAAACAAATATCATATATTAACGCATATATGTGGAATCCAGAAAAATGGTATAGATGATCTCATTTGCAAAGCAGAAAAAGAGACACAGACATAGAGAACAAATGTATGGATACCAAGGGCGAAAGAGGGAGAGGTGGGAGGAACTGGGAGATTGGGATTGACACATATACACTATTGATACTATGTATAAAACAGACAACTAGGAGCTTCCCTGGTGGCGCAGTGGTTGAGAGTCCGCCTGCCGATGCAGGGGACACGGGTTCGTGCCCCGGTCCGGGAGGATCCCACATGCCGCGGAGCGGCTGGGGCTATGAGCCATGGCCGCTGAGCCTGCGCGTCCGGAGCCTGTGCTCCGCAACGGGAGAGGCCGCAACAGTGAGAGGTCCGCGTACCGCAAAAACAAAAACAAACACAAACAAACAAAAAAAAACAGACAACTAATGAGAACATACTATATAGCACAGGGAACTCTACTTAATGCACTGTGGTGACCTAAGTGGGAAGGAAATCCAAAAGAGGGGATATATGTATATGTATAGCTGATTCGTTTTGCTGCACAGTAGAAACTAACACAACACTGTAAAGCAACTACACTCCAATAAAAAATTATTTAAAAGAAAACAAATTCATGATTACCAAAGGGAAAAAGGGGAAGGGAGGGATAAATTAGGAGTATGGGATTAACAGATACAAACTACTATACATAAAATAGATAAGAAACAAGGATTTACTGTATAGCACAGGGAAGTATATTCAATATCTTATAATAACATACAATGGAAAATAATCTGAAAAAATATATGTATAAAATTGAATCACTTTGCTGTACACCTGAAACTAACACAATATTGTAAGTCAACTATACTTTGATAAAAAAATATTTGACTACCATCCCTTAAATCCAAATTTGCAATGAGTTTTGAAACCTTATTGAAGATAGCTAACAATATCATTGTCCTCATGATGGTCAAGACTTGGTCCCCAAAGGCCATGCTGGTTTCTAAGGATTCTATTTTCTGTCTTGAGAAGATCCAGTTCTGTTTTCTAGCTCTTTGAGAAAATGGCATGGACACTCCACTTATATGCTTCTTGGATGACTAATTCCAACTTCCTGGAACACGGAACATACTAATCTGTTACAGAATGTAATGAGCTCCCCAGATGTGAGTTCTGTGAGAGTGGAACCACATGCAAAGACCAGTAGAGAAATGACTCCCAGCACCAGTCCCCAGATGAGGCCTCTAAAATTCAGAGGGCTGAGCAAAGAGCCACAAGAAGCCCAGTTATGAGTGTGCAGAGTCAGCTGGCTGTCCTGAATCTAAAGGTCTACTCAACCTGAAAAACTGCCAGAGATGTTGATTCTTAATTAGCAACACATATCTCTTGAAAACTGAATAGCAAAGAGGTTCTAATTGCGTGTCTTTAGTTTGTCACATACAAACTGTTTGGAAGGCCCAAGTTCCAAAACATTATGAAAAAAAAAATCTTCCAAGTGTGTATGGCAAGAGATAATTAGAGTACAAGCAAATTGGGGGTTTTTATTAGGTTTTTTTCTTTTTAGCTCTATAGGTTAGAATAAAAACAGCTCTACACAACAATCTTTGGCATGTTAATTGATTTCTACCTGATGTTCTCATGAAGTCAGTAGGAGTTTTAAGAACCATCAGAAAGAGGCCTTTGCTAGGACCAAAAACTGTTACTACCTATTACAATTTGATGGGAAAATTAAGTTCATATTATGTGTAATAATAATCCATGATGCTCTATCATCATTTAGCATGCAAACATTATTACTGAGAGTACTTTCAAATAAAAACAAATGTGACTCAACTTTTAAACATGGATAATTATGAAACTTGGATCTATTTAGACTATCAAGTAGAATAAAATTCCTAACATTAAAAATGAGGGAAATTTTTCTTTGTTTTACTTTACATTTCAAAAGCCAAAGAGGCAAAAAACATTATTTTTACTGAAGCATTTCCATCTATGAGGAAACATTTCATTCACACACACACACCCTACTACATGAATGTGTGTAGCAGTATCCCCCAGGAGGGCTAAGCATGTGATATACATGATAAAGCATTGATATACCCAGAAATATGGCTCTAACATAATGATATGTGACTATTCTGTGAGGACAGTGTTTAGGATAACCCAATTTGAGAAGGCTGTGTTACAAGATCAGATTCTATTTTTAGGCTGGATTTTTCTAGATAGATGTTGAAAACCCATAAAGAGAATTTTAAAAGTGTTATTACTGGTAAGTTATTGCACCCTTAATGTGGTCCGTACTGTGGCAATAGAGGCTTCAGGAAAACATCTTTTCTTTCTGTCTCTTTCTGTCTTTAAACTTTATTTATAGCCTTGCAAAAGACTAGCATTCACATAACCCGCCTTTGCAGGCGTGCCAGAAGATTAATGATATCGCAGTGTTCTTGAGAACAAAAATGTGTCTACCACTGTGTTGAATAATCTCTCCTTTCACACATTAAAAGTGAGATGAGGCCTACTTTAGAAAGCAAGGACAATGTGTCACAAAGAGTTAGCTGGCTTAAAGGCATACCCGTATTGCTATCCTGAATCACAAATTGTTTTCATGCATGTTATCTTGAGAATAAGAAAGCTTTTATAGCCATCACTTTTTAAAAATTTACATAGAGCCTCAAAATCTGACTTATTCCAGCTTTTTTTTTTTTTTTTTTACAATCTGTTGCTTCTAAGAATTGAGAATTTAGAGAAAGTTGTACACTGTGACCTCTTCTATCTCTACTCTCCTTAAATTTGGCTAAGACTTAAAGCTATTTCAAGATTTAAATATTATAGATGTAGTCATTTATGTTAAAGCTACCTCTGCCTAGTTTATGGTAATAATAACAACAATAAGGCTTCCCTGGTGGCGCAGTGGTTGAGAGTCCGCCTGCCGATGCAGGGGACACGGGTTCATGCCCTGGTCTGGGAAGATCCCACATGCCGCCGGGCGGCTGGGCCCATGAGCCATGGCTGCTGAGCCTGCGCATCCGGAGCCTGTGCTCCGCAAAGGGAGAGGCCACAACAGTGAGAGGTCCACGTACCACACACAAAAAATAATAATAATAATAACAATAAGTCAAATTTTATTGGAACCTTTCCTCATGCCATGCCATTCTAAGTGTTCAACATGTATTATCTCATTTAATCCTCATGACAATCCTAAGAGATATTTACTACTATTACCCTTTGATGGAGGAGAGAATTTAATGTTTAGGGAGATACATGACACCCTGAGTCACCCCTCCAGTAAGAGACAGAAGTGCATCTCAAATCCAGGTCTTCAGAGTCACACTCTTAACCACTATGATATACTGCCTCTTGGGTTATATTTATTTAATACAGACTTTTATTCAGCTAGGTAATACTTACAGATTATTTATAACTTCCAGGAATTTCACCACCATATTTACATACATGCTGTATCCTAGTCACTGCCACTTACCTTTGGAACTATAAAAGTGAATAAAACACAATTCTTGCTCTCAAAATGTAGTGGGGTCACAGGGCCAACTTAAGACCTTATCAGGCTCTAGTCACTCAGTTTTCTAGATCCACCTGACCATATAAATCTATAGATCCATTTAGATCCATATAAAACATTAAAATACACTCACATCTCACATTAAATAGAATTCACACAACTACATATGAGCTGAGTTACATTTGCTTGTGATTATTTTACAGGCATTTTAATATTCATTGATACTGATGTATTTTTTTCATAACTTACAGCCAATATGTATTTGTTAGAGTTTCAGATATTTTTGCCCAAGTTCTCTGCCAATAATGAATGCCTAAAAGTACATTGGGCCTAATGGGGAAGATAGAAAACTAGGAAAGTGACACAGTGTGGTAATAATAGAGATATGTGCAAAGTGTTACGGGAGCCAAAGGTTATCACTTCACAGAACAAAGGAAATTTGAGGAAAACCTTGGGATAGAAGCAGGATCTCACCAGGTAACAAAACCACCATTTACAAAGCTACTGAGCTACAAAAATGTGTGATGTCCAAGAACTGTCAAGCAGTATGACTGTGTGACTTAGGAAGCATATTTTGGCAGCATGATAAGAAGATAAGGATGGAGACTACTTAAAATTCAATGTCTTTTCAAGGTACATGTTTTCCCTTATCTGAAGGAAATTTTAATATATATTATACTGTTGCTGTTTATTTACTGAACATAACGGCTTGGTTTTTTCCTAAAGCATAATTCAAATGATAATATTCTTTTTTCAGACACTATTTTTATTGCCAATTTTCCTAAAGGAACTAACTACACTCTTTAATTCAGAATATTAAAACATCAACAAGTATTTATCAATTATTTAGGACTATACTATATATATGCACATATAAACATAGTATTTATAGTTTATATGATCATACAGTACAAATATTCATTATATAATGTATGCATAGTATATAGACCATAAATATAGTACAGACAAAAATATTAATATAGAGTGTATTTCTGTGTATGTAGATGTGTATATATGTTATATGCATAAATTAAACAAAAAAATATATATATACATATATATATAACCAAGAAATCAGGGATTATATACATACTTTATGTCCATAACCTTAAAATTTCTTCTGAGATTGTGGAAAATGTCCACCAAAAAAATGACCAAATTCTATATTTCCCATTTAAAAATCTGGACAAAAAAATTGACCAAAAAATGCTTTTAAGATTAAATAGAAAGCTTTGAAGGTGAAACAATCCATAAAAGTGGGGGGGGGGTGGGCGAATTTACCCTGTAACTGTTTTTAAGTAGTTCGCTTCAAAATATTTACCATGTTAAAAATAGTCTGTCTCCTTTAATAACTTAGTTTGATAGAAGGGGAAGATAAAACAAACAGCTAGGTAGAGCGGTCTATGAATTAAGTATCTTTTAAAATGCTCAAGTGAAGATGCTGTTCTACATTAGTTAGTGGTTAGAAACGGGGGTACTGAGAATTAAACCAACTAAAATGGTAAACCAACCAAACAGAACAATGGTATCACTAGTTCAAAGCTATGTCATCTGAGAACTCTTGCTCTAAATGGAAATGAAATATTATGGAATTGGGAGTTTATCATATAAATGAGTTCACCTTATGAAGCAGTAGAAAAAAAGGATGAACAGGTATTTTAAAATACAGGCTGAAAAGTTCAGCTACAACGTACCAAAAAATTAATACAAAAAAAGGCACAGAGAACTGAGAAAAACTCTCCTTTTCAAACTATAATGGTGTGAAGTCTTTAGACCTATGTTTACTAAAATAAATTTGCTGAATAAAATACAACATGCATAACTGTGGCCAGACAAGACTTGGGTTGCTTCCCAATGCCTAGATATTTGTGCTGAGAATGACACCAGGATTAAGTTATGTTGTATGTCATTAGATGGGACATCACCCCAAGGCCACATAATTCTGTGCTTTAAAATCTTACTCCTAGTAGAGTACCCTCAGTTTATTTGTACTGATGTTTTAATAAAATTCTGTATCTCCTTGGATTTAAAAAAAAAGCAAATTATGAGCTTTGGCCCATTTCTCAGTTATTCTTGTTTGAAAGTCATAGCCTAATATATTGGGTTGGCCAAAAGGTTCGTTCGGGTTTTTCCATAAGATGGTATTGCCAATGCAATATATGCGCTCATATAAAATATTTTTATCCTGTACATTCTAAACGATTAACATTAAGCTAGATGCAGAGGATCTAACCTTGAAAAATACAGACATGAACTTTTCTCTGTTGGAATTTAAGTCTAATAAGGACAAAGAGGTAAGTGGACAATTGCAAAGTGACATAACACATTTTATGAAGGAAAAACTAAAGGGGTCATGAGAAATGTCAAGAGAGATGACTTGGAGGAATCAATGCCTATGAAGGCTTCCTAGAGGAAGTGAAGTCTAAGCTGAGACCTAAAGTATAATTGTCAACTGAGCCAGAGAAGGGTGGGGAAACCAGGGAGGTGTTTTAGGCAGACGAAACAGCATGTGCAAAACGCCACAGGTAGGAAAGCAGGGATTCTGTGCAGATGGGGAAATTGGAGAGATAAGCAAAGATCAGTTCACACAGGGCCTTATACGCTGCATCAAGAAGACTGAATATTTTTAAGCTAGGGAAGAACATAATTAGATCTGCTTTGTAGAACCATCTTTTATCTTCTATGTAGAGAATCGAAGACAGGACTAGAGGTGGGGAGACCAACTATGAGGTTGTTGTAATAGATCAGGCAAGAGGCGATTAGAGTAGGGACAGTTAGGATAAAATGAGATTAAGGAAATGTTTAAGATGAAGAATACACAGGACTCATACTGTATGTGGGTGAGTCAGGGAGAGGAATGGAAGAAACAAATATAAACCTCAGTTTGATGAGAAACTAGGTAAACGGTGGTACCATTTAATGGGTGTGGGACAGGGAAGCGGACAATTTCGAATGTGTTGAGCATGAGTACATTTGGGCCATCAGATAGGGAATGCCTAGTAGACCAGCAGATATAGAGGTCTGATGCTCAGTAGGGAGGTCTAGGCTATAAATAGAAATCTGGAAGTCATCAGCTTATAGATTTTACAACAGTGATTCAAATTCTGAAACTAAATGAGATTAGCCAAGGGGACTGGATTGGGTGAGAAGAGCAAAGTGCCAAAGGCTGAGCTCTGATAAAGTCTACTATTTAAGGAAGAAGAGGAAGAGGAGCAGTCAAAAAGAACCGTGGAAGAGATGACAGAGAAAACCTGATGAAAATAAGAGCAGGGAGAATTTCAGAAAGAGACTCAACAGTGTCCACTATGGCTGAGAAGTCAAGCAATACAAAGACTAAGAGGTGTCCATTCTCCTTGTACAGGCCACTGGGTGACACAGAAGATGGACTATTGTTATTAGTGCATACACAAATACATATATGTGTATATACATATATATGTAGGTATGTGTGTCTTCACATACATACACACACTCATTCGATCATCATAACAACATTATAGGGTAGGTACTATTATTATGCTCTTTTCAAGATGAAAAAATGGAGGCAAAGAAGTGACAATTTGTCTAAGGTCACACAGCCAGTAAGCGGTAGAGCCAGAAATTGAAATAGGTTGAGGGCTTGAGTGGGAGGGGAAGAAGTAAAGATTGGGAGTGCACATAACTCTTTCCAGCAGTATCACTGTGATTTTCTCATACAGCTTCACCTGGGAAGATTGTCTGCATATCTGGTAAATACTACCCAAACCGCAGACTAACTCTTAAAGGGTAGCAAATGGAGAAATCCTTTTAAAAAATCTAGTGTGTTCGAACGGCAGTGGTAACGACACAGAACTTTTTTCCCAATGTACTATGAAAACAATGCACTATTGTTGCTCCTTAAACCAAAAATTTAAGTGTAACCCTGCCTGAAGCTACTTCAAGAATCATTCCAACAAAGTTCTCCAAAAGGACCCACCAAAGTAACTAGAATCTTGAACACTGAGTTTTCAATTCTTAGTATGTCTTTATGAAGTATCTACCATGTGTATGCATTGTCTGTTTAGAGCACTGTCCATCCAGAAACATCTTTATGAAGCCAGGATATGTTAAACTGACTGGCCAATCTGCTCCACTGTGAGAAATGAGTTGATAAATTGTCAAACAAGGAGAGTTTTTTTAGTATGGATGAAACACCACTGATTTGTGAGGAAGAAAAGAAGAAATTCCTCAATAATTTTCTTTTCATTTCCAAAAACTTTGAGACTATTGTGTAACCACACTCATCATCTACTAGTACCTCATTATAAACCATTGTTGGATGAGAAACCATACTAAAGTATTTGCTATTTACATGATTTACTGCTCTAGTGTATGTAAGTTCTAAATGGTATGAGTGAGAGCATGTTTATAATTAGAAAATCTATTTTTAAAGAGATTTAGAAATGCAAAGTCATCTCTGTAGTAAAGAAAATACGGAAAAGGATACTTAGGTAAAATTGTTAAAATTATGATAGATCATCGATTTTTTGAAAATTTAGGAAACCATCTATTCAATTATACTTATAATTCCAATTTGCAATTTGGTAGTCTGTTTTCTGTCTCTTCATTTGAAAAAAAAATGTTTCATTTCCAAAAACGAATACCAATAACGTTTTCAGTTGCCTCAAGATTTTTCTTTGGCCACAATTGCCTATTTTCCGTAATTGAATTTCCCAATGACAGTACCATGAACTTTATTGTCAGGTTGACTAGCCAAAAACACTCTCTTCTCCCCTCCCAAGATGAAGAATTTAAGGGATGTTAAACACAACTAACATGAAATTGGGAAAGACAATGACTTGTTTTTAACCACAGAAAGGCATAATAATACTTAGTTGGGCCAAAATTTTGGAAGAAAATAAGTTCTTTTCCAATATTCTGAAATGTTACATTGGCCATGTCAAAATGAGGTTACTTTGTCCCTAGGACAACCCTGATATTCCTGAGAGTCACCCCCCAAACCTCACATTCTACTAAACCTGGTCTGTTATTCCCCTAAGAGAGAGGTTATGGTGCCCTCCTCCACTGACAAGAGACACATTAGGGGCTGGAGCCCTGCGCTTGGCTGCAGGTCTTATTTTAGCAGTGGACACCTGATTTTCAAAGGTTACCTTTCCCAAATTAAAGGTAGAATGAGACAGATAATGTGAGGGCTCCCCTGTGCTGACTGCAGTTTGCCTACATAAGATCCTTTAAGTTTCTCAATAAGAAACCATACTTCCAGGTGATAAATGGGTCAAATTCACAGAATATTGCAAGTGTGGGAGGGAGGCTGGGAGAGAGGGAGGCTTGCTTTCTTTCTATTTCCAGAATGTGGTATAACTGGGATACTCACAAGATTCTGGTCTAAAGAAAGAAATAAAGCCATGAAGTGTTAGAAAAGTGTGAATATAACAACTGGGAAACACCTCTGTGATTTCTTTTTATTTTGCTACTACTAAGTACGTTTTTGTACTTTTTTCGTTGCTTTTAACCACCTTCCTATTTGTCTTAATCTATCTCCTCTTAAATGTAAAATACTCCTAATTGCCACTGTGGTTATATGATCCAGTGATATCTGTAATAAATACTCTGATTCAAATAATTACCGTTATATTCAAGCATAATGATCCGGTGGACATCTGCCTTATCTGAACTCTCACTCCTACCACTCACCTAGGTAGGACACATAGAGAATCTACTTGTACTGCCCTTCCTGAATTATTACTAGGACTAGAGAAAAATTACCTTCTACATCATTTTCATTCTACAATCAGGAATCCTCACTGAACACACATGTTTCCACTCTACTCCCATTCTCCTTCTCTTGTGGCTGATAAAAGAAAGACTGAAGTTCTGGGTCTCAGGCCAAGCTACAGAGGAATGTAAAAGAACAGAATGAATATGAGAATGGGGAAAAAAGAAGGGAAAACGTGTACATGTTAGTTTTTGATGAATGAGTAACTGCTATCTAGCTTTCTTACCTTCTAGTCTCATCTGCCTCTTTTTATGTTAGTGAAGGAGCTATCTCCTTTTTTGCTTTCTCAGTAAAAACTATCAATCTTATCTATCAGAACCTTTCTTCAGAGTCCCAAATTAGCTTCAGTTTTTGCAATAAAAGTTGGCATGAAGAGTCTTTTTTTTTTCCCAGAACGATATATGCAACTAGACACAAGGTACCCCGATGTCTACATTTTTCACTCATTAAAGACAATTAATAATCCATTTTGGCTCACAGAAGCTAAATCTTCCATCAACAATTTCTTCTTCCATTTTTTAAACACTCTTAAAGATACTTGGTGAGCACACTGACTCCAGAATCAGCTGATGCTGCCTCTATCCTAATGGGTGTTCTTTGCAGGCTCATTACCTGTTTCTTCCCCCACTCCCCCACCCCCCGCCAGGCTGCTTTGTCAATTTATATAAAGCAGCTGTTTTTCAACCAATTACTTTATATTGTTGACTACAGTACCAAGATCAATGCCAGAGACAGGTAGATTTCTGGTGGGTTGGCTCTGCATCCTGACACAGATATGACTTTTATTTTCTTCTGTTATTTTATCAGCAGCATCTTAAAACCTAGAAGGAATCCGTAGAGACCAACTGATCCATCCCCCTGTCTTCACACTGTTAAAGGATTATTTTTCACATTTGTATTTGAGGCAGTTGAGGCTCAGAGAGGTTAAGGGACTTGCTGAATATGTCTGTTAATAAAAGGCACTATATAGCCCACACTTCCATGCACTCTCATTCATGGTACTATATGCTGTTCATTATGCCCAGGAAGGACAAAGTAAAAAGGCCTGTTTCATACTGTCCGTAAGTTTCCAATCTTGAAAAATATCCCCCACCTACACATAAAACCCAAAATATTATATTCCCGTGAACAAATCTACCAGCTACCTGCCCTGGATTAAATTGCACCAATTTCTTTAAACCTCAAGCTCTGTTTTCATAAAATGAAGAAAATCGAAACTGTTTCCATAGAGTTCTTTGAGGACTAAATGAGTTAACATATAGAAATCAGCCTAGCATATATAAACAGTAGCTATTATTATTCATTAAATCCTGGTGAGTTAGATATTTAAATTTCCCCAACAGCTTGAATGAGATATACTTAGGAAAAACAAGATAAGGTACCGCTTTAAACTGCAGGTAATAAACATGAAATACTAACCTAAGGAATAGTAGAGACTAGATACAACAAGCAGCTTCATAAAGGTGTTATATAACATGGCATTAACCATTGGCTCGGACAAATAGGAAAGAAGGTTGATGAGAAATAGCTGGCTTCTGAGATTGAGCGTTAGAAATGAGAACTTTCCTCTCTTATAATGTCCTTTGCAGTTATCAGATTGAGCCTAAAGTGACTCCATTAGATAGCAATGCAGTTTTTCTTCCATAAACTAGAAGCAGCCGATTCAAAATCCCTGACTTCTTTAAGGAACAGGTAGGAAGGGACAGAGCTCAGAGACCTGGATGATGTTGCAAAGCAGGGGCAGAACACAGCTGCACCATGCATGTCCAATTATATATGGTTTAAGACGCGGTTTATGGATAGCAAAGATGATAAGAACAACAGAATCCTCCGTATGCTAATCATTGTTCCCACTGAAGGCCCCAGAGGCTCAGGGGAGGGGCAACCCGCCGACGGGGAGCCGTTTCTCTTACCTTCTAATGCAGTCTGTCTTGGTGTCTGTGGTGCAGCGGGCTCTTCAGCCTCACCCCCGTGCTCTAGGACTCTCTCAGCGATGTCCTGTTCACGGATAGTTGGCTCTTACAGAGACAGGACGCCAACTCAGGAACGACCTCGTCGCCATCTTGATGACGTCACTCTCTGGCTCTCCCAGCTGCAGGTGATACACTGAGCACCTTCGTTTGTTTGAAATGCTGTCTTTATTGGCATTTAAGACACCACACCACCTGGTCATTTTTATTTGTAACCATTCTATCCAATGGACTGTGGCTGCCCAGTGCTTGTGCAAGTTTACCCAGCTGCTTTCCTTTCAGCCCCTACAAAATAAGCCCTATCCAATGACAAAGTTTTTAAATTTCTTGGTAAATGAGATTCCCTTTATTGATGGAATTTGGGTATTTCTACCTTCTACTAATGCCAGAACTGAATTATGACAACAATAATTAGACAGAATTTACAAGACTGTGTCTTTACAAGGAGACCATTAACATTATAGCTCATCATTTTTTTAAGAAGGAAGATTCAGATTGGTTTTAACTTTGTTGGAACTCATTCACTCCTCTGCTAGTTACGCGTCCTGGTCAGAGAGCGGTGAAGTGGAGAGTCTAGGAGGTGCCTATTGCCAACATTCAGAGTTCTGTCAACCTCTTTTTCATATCAGCTCTTCTGCGTATGGAGGAACAATTCATACTCTTGCTAAAGCTAGAAAAGTGAAGCATCTAGAGATATTGCTTTCCAATAAAGTAATAATGCTCCATTAGCTGTTTTGCTGTTACACGTTTTACCACAGACGACTCTTCTTTAAGCTGCCTTCCCGTATGTGGCCCTGTGATAAATGTTATCAGTGGTCAGCGGGACGGGACTGCAGGCTGGGCAGGAGCACAGTGGCTTTTTATCTAGCTTAGTTCCCTCTGCCATGCCCCCCCACCCAAAGCGGCGTTTTCTGGGTATAATTTATGTTGTGGCATTTCTGTCAGTAGATGTGGTGTCAGCAATTTGTGTTCCTAATGGAAGTTTACATGGAAATGAGATACTTAGCCACAGAATAAAATTAAAGATGGGATAAAACTAATAAAAATTGTAATGCAAAGGTGTTTGTGCCTGCTCATATCTTTAAAAAAAATTTTTAATGAGGATTGTCTTTAGCCAGGAAAGCTTGTTTTCCATGGCTAAAATTCTGATATAAGTAATATGAATAGAGTTAAAGCTAAAACTGTGTCAGCACTTATACTAAAAACTTCTACACTGCACAGGCCTTATACCACTGGGATAATATTTTACATTAAAATGATATTTAAAGTTTTAGAACCCAGAATGTTTAATAAAATTCTGTGGTGTTTTTACCTTGGGAAAAAATATGTACATATGATGTATATTTTTGTAAAGTTAAAAAACTCAGCTCAGTGCAAATTTTATTGGAGAAATGATTTTCCTGAATAAATAGTCCCACTGAAGGATAGTGAGAGTATTTAGAAACAGCTGCATATTGCATTAGAAATGAAATAGAAGCATTGTTTAGACTTCTTAGCAAAAGGCCCCCGAGATAGCCCAAGCTCTGGAGTTATTTAGACTCTCAACTTCTCCATCCTAAAAAGGGGTTTTACACAAATGGGATCCTTATTCATTCTGAAGGACAGCAGACAGTGGAGGCACAGTTAGTGTTCTTCCATGCAACTACAACCTCTCTGTTCCCATCTCATTCTTTTCCTCATAGAGAACACATTCCCAAGAAGCCAAGCAGCACATAGACATCGTAATCCTCTAGACGGAGTTTCACTACATTATCATAGGAAGCTTCCTGCCATTGAATTAGCAAAAGACTTTATTACTTACATTCCCACATGTTTCTGAAGTATTTTTTAAAATATCTTAATGGCATTTTCTGCCTTAACTAGAATTTTCTAGTTGATCCATTCATCGAATGGACTGTATCTTTGAATATTTTCTAATATTCTGAGCTGAATGTGAATGATGATTAGATTATGCACAAAGATGTTCAGAAAGGAGATTTACTTTCGTGAATGATGCCTGTATTTCTGAAACAATTTTCCTCAAGTCAAACTGGTGAGAAAGACTTGAACTCCATCAGCTGAAAAATTTCACCCTTTTCAAATAATTTAAGGACCTGTCCTTAGTAATTCTGATTAAAGGTGAATATTCTGACACTCGGTCCCTATATCAGAGGTGTATTTACCAGTGTCCTGCTAGGATTCTGAATAGACAGCAGAGCAGCAGACACAGCTTACACATACCAAAATGCCCATATATGTATTCAGCTTTGTAAATATGCCTTTAAAAATACCTCACCATATTTAGCCACTCCTAAATATGTATTTACACAAGTCTACACACTGTAAGTGTTTACCTGGGAGACAGGAACAGTCTCTCTGGTAAATAATATGGGTTTTATAGCCTTTCATGAAGGAATTTTTTGTTTGCTATGTAAAAAAAATCATCTCCTCTCAGTTATAATTTAATAAAATTTTCCTTTCCCTGTAAATTTACTGCAAAGCAATTGAGGTAAAGCCTTGAGATGTTAAAAAAAAAAAAAAGACAACACTGGTGTTAGCTTTGGGTACAGAGTGGCTTTGATTCATTTTGCTAAAGACTACAGAGAGTAGAAAACACGGATATGGTTTCTGAAAACCAGACAAATAAAAATAACCTGTCAGATATATTTTAGAGCTAAGGCTATCGAGTAATTACCTATTTTTTCAGGTTAAAGAAAAAACAAAAACAGAACCTCTAGGAAGATCCAAATGATTTAAACTACTTTGCCCTGAATTTTCTAGATCACTGCTTAAATTTACACTTTATATTACATGAGTGGATGCAGGTTAAACATTTTTCAACTCATAACCAAAACTGCGTTAAATCTAAGATATGATCAAATTCTTATAGAAAAGCAGCATTGCCCAGTACACCAGTTCAAGGACAGGAAATTATCAGTGCATACTCTAACTTGCAAATACACGGCCTTAAGCAATTGAGTTGATCTGACTTATGATTCTGAATGTGTAAATTAGGTTGTGATCTACCCTAGACCTAATGAATGATGGATCTGTACTCAGATATTAAGTACTGAATATTAATAGCAAAAATATATCTTTTTTAAAAAGACACATTTTTCTTTTCTTTTTTTTAATTGAAATACAAAGTGAAATAACACATGATGCTTGGAATTAAAGGGATGTCTCGTTACTTGGTAGGTTCTCACAATTTATTCACTATCCTTCTCCCCACATTTGCTCTCCCCTTATTAAGGCTTTTGAAATCACCTAACATTGAGCAACTGACGTTACCTTTTGTGAGCCATTTTAGGGTCCCAGAAATGGATATGGCTTAATTTGGAGTCCTTTACAGATTTTTTTTTTTTTTTTTTTTTGTGGTACGCGGGCCTCTCACTGTTGTGGCCTCTCCTGTTGCGGAGCACAGGCTCCGGACGCGCAGGCTCAGCGGCCATGGCTCACGGGCCCAGCTGCTCCGCGGCATGTGGGATCTTCCCGCCCCGGGGCAAGAACCCGCGCCCCCCCGCATCGGCAGGCGGACTCCCAACCACTGCGCCACCAGGGAAGCCCCTTTACAGATTTTTAAAGGGAGGATCTCTCAGAAGAGATCACTCTCCTCATCAGCTCACTTCCTTCTAGAAAATAAATGTGCAGGATTTCCAGCAGTTTGTCTCTGGAACCACTGAAGATTTTCCTGTCATCAGTGGACTTAGAGACCTACAAGAGAAGAACAAAAGGAGAGAAGCCCCTTATATGAATTCTAAAGACATTTAATAAATTACAGCCTTGCATTTAAAGGAGACTCCTCTTTGTTCTACATGTTTCAAAAATTTTCTCTTTCGGGATCTTTCTGTGTATGGTTACCTGTGCACAGAATGTATGAGTTTGACTTATGTTGAGGAGGTGGGAAATGTGGGCATTTGGGGCAAGTCCAGATATGGAAACATTGCAGGCTTTTTTCAGGATAGAAACATACGAATTTTTTAATGGGCCCAATTATTTTACCCCCACATAAAATGCCTGTTGAAATTTGTCAGTGCAAAATAGGTGCTTACATGCCTTCCTATCTCATCTCTAAATGCAGCTTGGAAGAGATAAAGTTTATATATATAATATACATATTTTTAAAATAGGTGTGAAAACATTTACCTCTTAAATTCAGATGTTTTAAGGTACTTTACTTTTAAGCCTTTTTCTTCCATTTATTCTCAAAATGTTGAAAGATGCATCCTGTTATTAAAGATTAAAACAATCTTTTAAAAATAAAATTATGATTTGTTTTACCTTTGAAATGTACTAGAAATTTAAATACAATGATATGCTTGATGAACATGGAACGAGGGGTTTTGCAACTAGGTCACGAATTCAGATGTGATCCAGAGAGTACTGAATACCCTACAGCTGTCTATTATGAGTATCTAAAATGAATGCAACAAATAAATACCTGATTATATTTCCATACAAATTTTATACCTACTCTGCTAATTGAAGTGGAGCATAACGTACTATTTGTGTATTCAGTTTACACTTTTGAAAATTATTCTATATCATCTTACATTTTCACAAAAGGAATAATAAATCCACTGTCACGTGAATAATGCCCACACATATGTTCCAAAGGACACAATATATTCCCCACCTTCTGAGTGTGAACCAGGAAGATGTAATTCTTTCGGCTCCATTGTAGATTCTCACACACCTAGGGACATGGCAGGTGAAAAGGATCACTCCTGTGTACAGCAAATCCATCCTGGCCCTGGTGAACGATGTTCCAGGGTACTGCAAGAGCTAACAGATGAGCAAAATCACTGACCCTCTCATTAGAATCTGAATCTGTTAGAAGAAGCACTGCCTTCTGTCTCTTAATATCTCACAGACATTTGGGAAATACGATTTCTATTCATTTACTTCTGACCAGTCACTCTACACCTTATCCCCACTAAGACTCAGGCACAAGTGTGGAGTGCCAGAGGAAGGACAAACACTTGCTATGCTAAAAATTGCCCCATCTCCTTGCCTGTTTTCCTGGAAACAAAGATGTGCACTTTGACTCTCTTCCCTGAGGGTTCTTTCCTGAAACTGTGACAAGATTTCAGAATTCTCAAGTTTGGCTGGAAACTGAGACCAGCATTTGTTGAGGTGAAGGGAGAGTGTGAAGGGGGCTCAGCTAGAATTAAATCACAAGCCTTCATGTGGCTGCCAAGTGTAATCTTAGACATACAGTCTTTAAAATTCCTAGGTGGCAGTCCCACTCTCGTCTGTACTGTTGAATCAGTCCTGGATGTATTGTGCTTAGATCTTAATGCTACCTTGTAAGACTGCACAGCATTCAGGGAAGAGAATATAGCTTCATAGGGGAAATACAACCATATCCTATAGAGCTCAGCTAAAAACACTAGGACTGCTTAGAAAAAAACAGAGGGAATTTGAAATCCCCTTCAAATATCTCTACTATGCAGAAGGTGCATTAGGCTTATTCTGTATGGAAGCATCACGGGATAGAGTCTGGCTGAATATATAGAAGTTTCTATGAGTTGCCCTGTCCCAAAAAGGAAGACTCACTGCCTCAACAGAATTTAGGCAGCATCCAGGCACAGGCTAGATGGCCCCTTGGAAATTTGGGTACTGACCTTTAAGCCTCTTTCCAGTACTGAAGTTGTATGAATCTTCAAAACCAAACCACTTGTGGGAGGTCCAAAGGTGCTCATGGGGCAGTTTCAGGATAATGTGAGAGTCAGGCGATATGGTCAGGCCATTCAAGATGGCTGTCCTCTTGCTCTTTGTCATCCCCTAGTCGACCAGCACCTGCTTCACCTACAACCTGCCCCACCTAGTGCTTGTTCTAATGCTTAGGCCAGAACGCTTCCACCTGCTAGTTTATTAAAGGGAAACATCTGCCCTCGTGATGGTCATTAATCTGATGGGCTGTGCCCCAGCTGCTGGTTTCCTGGTAACTGATGAGCCAACCTGATGTCAATTCCCACTATAAATGGTAGTCTCCTCCTTTCTTGAGTGGCGAAGGTTATTGTCATGTCCTGCCTGCTGTCTGCCATACACGGTGGGGTGTTGCTCCAGGACCCATTGTTTCAGATGTGTTAAGATACCCTATCCAGTAAACCACTGACGTCTCTGTCACTGTCTCCGGGCTCTTTCTTTGCTCTCAAGGCTGGGCAAGCACAGGCCTTGCAGGTCTGTGGGGTATAGCCCAACACATACCAACTAGGCATATCCTTGTTTTGGTCTTTTCTAAGCCCAGGATTTCTTTCAAGGAGGATGAATTCCCTGCAGTGAATGTGACTGTGAAAAGAACATGGGTTCTACAATCAGAGATTCCCTGATTGAGAATCTTGACTCTTCCATTATACTAGTTGTGTACATTGGAGGAAGGCAATGAACCTAAGAATCTCAGTCATAAAACTGAGGATTATTATTCCCATCTCAATGGGTAGTTGTGAGAATAGAAAATCATCTGTATACTGCCTGGTGTATGTAGTAGGTGTTAATTGCTGCAGGTGCATAATTATATGGGACATAAATATTGTGGCCTAAAAAGCCCACTTCTAGACATCATGGGGGAGGATGCTCATATGGCAATAAGTTCTGAAGGCAGTGAGCTAGGGTGATGTGTGTCAATTACCTACTTCTTAAAAGGCTCCTTTTTCCATCAGGAATACATACATTTATGTTAATATGGGAAAGAAAGAAAGATCCTACTGTGGAGATTGTGCTATAAACACCTAAAATGTGGTAAATGAAATAATAATCATAGTGATGAACTTTATCAAAATTTACATGAAATGAATAATGCAAAGGCAGAGGAAATTATTCTCTACTAGCAGCAGAAATCCTCTACACAGCTCCCTCTTAATTTCAAGATTCTCCTAGTGAAGCAGAGTCTGTCTGCTTATTAGTACTCTATCTTTTTAAAATCAAATCACCTAAGGACGGAAGCACTGGTCACAAGGACAGTGAGAATCGTCTGATTTCTTTGCTGAAGAAATAAATTCCCAAACTAAAAGTTTTGATTTTCCAACCAGGAGGGCAATTATTTTCACATATAAATAATTGGCGAGTTTGATCCAATTAAACTGCTGAGTTTATTAACTAGCTATTCTGTAAAATGTAACCCTCAGCTATAATTATTATGTATAATTATCTCTGTATTTAATCTACTTTCAGGTATTAAGCCTATATTTAACATGGCTAGCCCTTTGAAATTGGAATCAAAGACCTTTGATCTGGTCAGTCTTCACCACATGTATGGGGTATTTCTGTCATGAATTTGCATTTTTACCATCCCTTGAAGGACACTAACGTAGCACTGGGTTCTTTTCAGTTTTGACAGGAACATGCAATTCACACTGAATTAGTAGCATTAATTAAAATTCCTACTAAAATGATTCTGTATGCCCATGAAAGGATGAGTAGATTTGATGGAACATTCACTCCTAACTTAAATTGGTAACCTTTAACACACAGGTAAGTTAAGCAGTCTTTTCGCTGATTGGGTTCCTTCAGGCAATCTGGCTACAATACATGACTTAATGCCGCATCCAAAGATGCCTGACTTTGAACTTGTGAATATAAAATGGGCAGTCGGGAGCGTGTGTTCCAGGAACACAGTTCTCTTGCTCTAGCACAAGCATACTTGCACACAGGAGAGGGGGCAAGTTATCTGACGGTGAAGGCTCCGGGGACAGCCCCTGGCTTCCTGCCCTACCTTCATGTGGCAGTAATTTCCCTACACAGGAGGCAGAGGGCCTCTCCTTGACACACGGTGTCTGCCTTGCCTCCCACACACAAACCCACAAGAAAGTCTGAGCCAGCAAGTATTAAGAAAGAAGTCCTGAGCTGACCAGTCCAACTCTGGAGCAGGAGTAGTAGAAACTGCCATGCTCATGGCAAGAGTTTCACGGCATCCAGTTGGAAGTGGGCATAATAAAATTCCTTGATCAAGAGTCCCGGTGGAGTGTTGGCAATTGAGCGCATATTCTCCCCTTGGTAGGAACAACGATGGAACAGCATGAAATCTATGCTTTGGCAGCAAGGGAGCTTGGTAGTAACATTTTTCTAAACGGAAACAAGACGGATGATTTGGCCTGATAGTTACAAATTATATGATACATTAAATCACCTCTAAAAATAAAAACAAAAGATTTGAAGAAAGGTGTGAATCTTATGAAAGGAGAAAGACGCTTAGACAAGCTTTTTGCCTGTTAGCAAAAAGTAATTTTAAAACGTGTTGAGACACATGAGTAGAGGAGACTAAAATATAGAATTGTGAACACCTAAGGTGTTCTACTGTGTTTAGAATTCAAGGACCGAGGGGTCTGGACAAACTCCCACAATAATCCAGAAAGCATTTATCTGTAATCAATCAAAAATTTCTCTTATCCAGTAACTTATTACAGAGTTCAGTAAATATCAGGCACAGACCATAGGCACTAAACAAACACAAACATAAAAAGAGACCGCCCGCACAAAAATCTATTCACAGATATAAGGTATAAACCCTCTGGATAGCAACAGATAAGCACTAAGAACTAGAGAAAATTAGAAAAACTATAGGCATTAAAAAGAAAAATAAATATTCTAGAGAAACATTCAAAAATCTTTTTCAAATTTCTCAGTGTGATACTGGGTCTTCACTTCCTTGCTGCTCTCCACCTTGTCAGATGGCTTCATTGGTCAGAGACACTGCCTCAGTTTCCTACAAGGTCAGGATCATTGTTACTTCTCTTCCTCCTAACTATTGACCCAAAGAAGACAGCCTAGAATAACACAATCACAATGCTTCCTCCCTAAGGAATGTTTTGGGATTTCTTTCCTCAGAATATTGTTTCTCAAAGAACCCAAATGAGTACAGAGGACAGCTTTGCTTGTGGCCACCACTAACCTCAGTGAGCAGATCCAGAGAAAAGAAAGAAAAACAGGGCAAAGCTTCCTTTCTCTTGAGTTCCCGAGACTTGGTGATAAAGCCACTTCATTACTTGTCGTCTAATTCAATTTCAAGCTGTATTTGATTTGAAAAACACAACGCTTATTAGATCAAAAACCTGGAGATGATTCATAAAATACAGGACAAAGATATACAGACGATGTATGAGCATAGTGCAGAGTGACAAAAATAGAGCATAAAACATGTATATCTTTTCCCTAACATGCTCAAGATTTTAAAAGTAAAATGAAGAACCTGTCCATGAGGCTAAAACTGAACCACTCAAACCAGGCTCAGTGTTTATAAATGAGGAAGAGCCAAACCAATAATAATATTGTGGCATTGATTCTTTATGGTCTCAGTCACACCCACCTCATCACTTAATATATTTCTTCTCCTAAAATGTGTTCAATCCTTTTTGACGGCTTGGCTCAGAGCGTAGATAGTGGAGCCAAACCATATCCCTTTGGTTGGTCTTAAGCTTGGCTGGACTTTCAATGACTTCCACACATTAAGAGCCCACTCTCACAAAAGGCTTAATATAATAATGAAGCCACCTACCTAACAAGTAATAAGAATCAGCATTTCCCGATTAGTCCTGTGAGCCAGGCGCTGTGCATGGAGCCTTACCACAGTGTGTCGCTTAACCCTCACAAGATGCTGAGGTAGGTAGCATTAGCCCCATTTAACAGATAAGGGACTTGAGGCCGGGTGGTTAAGACTTTGCCAAGGTCACAGAGTTCGCAAATGGTGGGACCTTGATTCCATCCATTACATTCAAATTGCTGCAGGTTCACAGGCTGTTGTTCCGCTATACTTTGAGGCAAATTTCCTGACGAATTAGTATTGCCACTTCTGGAAATTTGGAAAGCTTCACATTGCTGCGTCATGTGAAGACTGGCCAGCATTTCCTGGGGAGTCTGGGAAATAAACCGCTCACCTTCAGTTAGTACAGAGGTCTAATGTTCACAAACATGCAATCAATTACTAACACCCCTCCCTCTGCCACCAGCACCTCCATCAGCAGCAAGAAAAAATTAGGACTGCCGCACACCCACACGGCGGATTATTTTTTGTGATTAGTGATTTTTTTAATTTCTTTTTTAATGTAATCAATGGAGTATGAGGTCTCCTGTACGCAAATACTGGGGGAGGGGTTACACACTGTGTGAGTTACCTCAGGCCAAACCCAAAATAGCCCTGGTTCTCCCATCCCTGAACTTCAAAGCCAGCCCCTTCTTCTTGCTGCCGCCACTGCCGCTGCCGCTGCAGTGACTCTGCAGTGGTCACAGGCCGCGCAGCCTGGGTGGTCCCCCCAACCCAAGCATTCCCCAAGCCGAACTGAGGAGAAACCACATGCGTCGTTCTGGGGTGGGGAAGGCAGGGGAGAAAAAGACAGAGCTGATAAATACACTCTGCCTTCCCCCCAACTCCCCCCTGGGGAAGGTCAACTATATACAAGCCGACTGTGCTCACACAAGGCAAAGCTTTTCCACAGTACAGCACTGTCCCGCATTCCCGGGATGTTGCTTCCTGACTACCGTGCGGCGACACGGGAGGCCACGTGGCACTCATTGGTGGGAAGATCATAAAACTGGAAGCAAAGAGACCCAAGTTCTGACTGCAGCTATCATTCACAAGCCCAGATTCCCAGCGTTCTATGCCCACATCTGATATGCCTCCGGGTATTGGGCACAGGGGCTTATTAGTTTGTTTCCTGACTGTGGGAAAAATACAAAATATTTCTCCCAAATTTCCTCAGCCCCTGACTCTATTAGAAAGCACTGATTTGCAGCAAGCAAGTTTCAGTCCTCAAGAGAATTCAGCTAGAAATCAGCTTTCGCATCTTTCAGAGAGCAGACAGGAGGTTTCAGGGAGGACCTAAGCTCACCTCAGGCATATCTCTTCTGTGGAGAGAGAACAGAAGGTTTTTACACTTGGGATGACTTTTCAGGGGAATCAGGAACTGAGCAGTGACATTATCCCTGCTGTGCATTGGAGAATCCTCTTTCTCCGGCCTGTTATGGGGCTTTAATCTGAGGGACATCATCTGGAAAAGCCTGGGAGAAACAGAGAACCACGAGCCTATGCAGCTCTGGGGGGAGTTTCTTTTCTTTATGAAACTCACAAAGGAATCGGTGCTAGGATCTGAAAGAATACTAAGGTTTTTTAAACAAACAAAAAAAAATGGCCTCTGGATGTTCCAAGACCACAGGCTACAGAGTAGGGAGGAAGAACCGGCTTTTCTTTGAAACCAGAAAATCCATTTGGCACCTTTGTCCGACAGACACAAGGAAAGGATCCCGTGATCATAAGTTGTTTTATCTAATTTTTTCCCTCCTGGTTTCCTTTGTTGTGAGTTCCCAGCTGCTTTACACCTTTCCATCCTTTACAACTATTGAATCTCTTCTACAGATCTGTAAAAATAAACAGGCCATTTCCAGATTACCAGCCAGCGACACCACATCCTGTGTTGGAGCTGATGATAAATAAGAGTGAGGCAGGTAGTCCCCCAGACACATCTGGGAAGCATCCTCTTCTCTGAACAGAAGCACACAGCATTCAATTCTAGCCAAAGCTTGTTTGGCCTGTGGTCTGCTGAGTTGAAATGGTTATGCTATTTTTTTTTCTCTGAATCTAAAGATTATGTTTTTCCTCTGACATTTTTCCTTTTCTAAAATTTTGATATATAAAAAAATAATCCCCTGGGGGAAACTCTATTGGCTTTAGCCATGAATCCCAGGTGCTTTCTAATTAGCTTTAAAACTTATGTTAGAAAAACTTCAAGTCGAAGACAGCTAAAGCAACCAGCAGCCACAGTTTGGGCTAATTAACTCTTCCGGTAACATCCAGTGACTAGAAACTGTGGTCTCAAATATTCTGTGATGATGTAGCCACTCAGGATCTTATGTGCTCTTTTAACTTCTTTTCAATTAATCAGCTTTATAATGATTAACAACCTGAAATTACTTTTAGCTCTAGTTCTTATTTATTCTTCCATTTATGTATTCTTCACTTTCTCTCATTTAAATCCTCCAATCTCTGCTTAAAACACAGGAATTTCATGAAACCAGCATCGCTCCCTCTGCTCCCCAAACATGTGCAAACATACACAGAGGGGGTACATGTAGGGAATAATCTTTCTTTCACATCCTGAATTTAGCATCCTCAGAAGCAAGGGCAGACAGAAGATAGGCAAAGAAAGGGAAGAGAATTGCTAGAACTCGCACTTTGCTCCCTAGAATCTTAAGCCTTCCATCTGTAAAGGTTCTGTGATGTGTGCTCCCATCTGCCCTTTTGAAGGCCAGCTGCTAGCTTCTGTGCAGATATAAGGTGGAGGAATCAGCCTCAAGAAAACCCAGATTTACATATCATAGGACCAGTAAGGGGAATTTTTAAACATACATGTTTACCACTCTTTTCTAAAATCCAGAGAGCTCTGCAGGCCAATGCTGGTTATAAGACCTACATGAAACAAAATATCATTTTTCTGACACATTGATCACCAGTCAGAAGGTTAAATTGAGATTTCCTGGTAAAGCAAGAAAACAGCTCTAAAAGTTGAACTAAAATGAATAAATATGACTACAACAATAGAAACACCAAATGAACATTTTAGTCCTTATTTTCTGCCAGACACTGAGCTAGGGATTTCTGCATGTGTTATCTCAGCTGAGCATTATAAACACGCTCTGTCCTCTCATTCTGTTCTCCAATTATCCCCCCCAGGCCGGCCTGCCATATGCCCACCTCCTGCACGGAGATGTGGAATAAGGCAAGACCTTTATACACAAGCACACCAGACCAGTCCAAATCCACCCTGAGAACTTCCACAGCCCTAATCTCAATGCATGACTTCCTAGTGGGAGGAAAAGAGCTCCATATTTGTCAAAAAGAAAAGTCTCAGTGTTTGTCTGCCTTTTCCAGGTGCACTTCCTTCAAGTTTCTGGGAGTATTTTATCTACACAAGGAGGAACACTCTAGTGTCTGGATCAATATCTGTAAAAGCTTTTAAGCTATAAAAACCATGATCTTCAGCACTCAATATATTCCGACAAGACCACCCTCTATGTCAAGTGAAGTGGGTAAATTCTTAGGTAGGGATTTTTAGACTCACTCCTTGCCTACTAGCTCTTTCAGTGGAAAAGTCCGTAATCATTAAGCTAAATACAAGGGGACAGGCATTCCCAATTATATAGTTTTAATTCCCTATAAGTCCAACCAGCACAAACTTCATCACTACTTTGTAGTGGTGCTAACTAATGAGCTGAATTTTGGCAGCCCATTAATCTTAATTTTGTAAACATTAAATTTTTTCCCTGGGTTTTGAATGGAGCTAAAATTAGCATTTTTGTTGTTGTTTTGGGGTTTTTTTTAGTATAACCTCCATTTCAACTTCCTGCTACTGGATATTTTATTACAACAAACAGCTCTATCCTTGACCAGGGTCTAAAAAGAACTCAGAAGAGTTCTGGGAATAATGGTCCCACCTCTCATCTTGTTTCACACACTTCCCCTGCCCCTTCTGGGACACGGAGCCGCCATTGACTTCTAAGGAAATTCACTTGAGGCTCAATTAAAACTACGGAGCACAGAGAAGAAGAGGCATGTCCTCACCTTTTCCTCCCCAGTAAGATCTGTTTCCAGGACCAATCCTATATAGGAGGACTTTTGAGGGCTTATGGTATGAGACAAAACTTGGAAGTTCAACCCAGCTCTCACTCATTTGACAACTGCTGGTTCATCTCAAGTTTCTCTCATAAGTGCAAACGCCTAAAAATTAAAACTGAAAGGCTCTCTCCCACAAAGAAAGTACTCATGGCTTCCAATTTTCCCCCAACTCTCTCTGGCTTCTTAGTCATTGCCATTTAGCAAACACAGTTTAGGGAATAGCAGTTTTATTAGTGTAAGAGACATGGGGTATAAACTACACTCTGTTTAGGTAAGCTACCTGAGGTCACTTCACATCACCCATTTTCTCATTGTGGGCTCTCTTTAGCATGTTCTCACTCCAAACAGGCTATACACTCTATCTTTCTTCCCTTTTTTCTCTCTGATAGCATATTCTAGAAGTCTTTGAGCCCCTTCCCCTTATTTTCCTCAGGTCTACCACACTGGAGCCTCCAAGACTCTCTCTTCCTTTCTATACTGGACCCCTTCAATCTGTTGCCATTACTTCATATTTCTGCTGATAAAATACCGATCCAATCACTGAGCATCATCTGCTCACTTATGACAATCACATTTCTTCTTCTGAAGCATCCTGACATTTATCACTTTCCTTCAATTTCATGTTACTTACTTGAAGTCTAAAAGCAGTCACCAAATCAGTCTTGCGGGGGGGGGGGGGCACGGGGCGGGGTAGGCGGCGGAAAGCATTTCCATGCAGAAGGCTATACTTGTGGTGATGAGGAATAAAGGCCCCAAAGTCAGCAGCAGACAGCCAGGTAGAAATCTCAGTTCTGCTGTGTACCACCTGGGTGTCCTTGGGCACATTGTATAAGCTCTCTGTGCCTCCTTTTTTCCTACCTGCAAACTGAAGGTAGAATTGTCTCTACTTCACAGGGTAGTTGTAGAGATGAAACGAGATCCTGTGTGTAAACACTTAGCACAGTGCCTGGTGGAAAATAAATTCTTAATAAATGTTAACGACAAAACAAAAACATACAACATTGTTTTAACTGAAGGTTACATCAGTCCCCAATTGCAGTTTGAGAATAATTATCCTACTGTACAACCCTATTTGCAGGAACATTTTACTCTGTAGCATGAGGAACATGGAAAGGTATGCATATATGTATGTATGTGTATATTATACACATATATATGTATATTTGTACATATTTGTACATGTATTCTTTAAACTTCTCTTTTACTGACCTGCCTCATGCAATAGATGCCTACTCTTCATGACATGCTGTCAATCAGCATGTGAAAGCTAGGAAGAGGTAGGAAACAGAGAGAGAATTAAAGCTGAACCTTGAAACATGGGCCTATGGGGACCAAATAAAAGAAGTAAGGTGAACATAACTAGCAGGGAAGTTTCAGAAACAGTGGCTCCAGAGTCTGGACAGACTAGAGCACATTCAGCAGACAGTTAGGTTCTGAATTCTGCCAGAGCAGAGCAGGAATCATTTCATACCTACACCTAACGGAAGACAGAGCGGGATCAGCTCACGTTGGGTTCACAGGGTGTGGGCTTTCACTTTGAATTTGCTGTTTTGGTCCCTGTGTAACAACAAAGTTTCATCTGGAGAACTGTCTCCTAGCAATTGACAATGGTTCATTAGGACTCTGTGTTGAGGATTCTGAGGCCACTGGCTCTTAGGGAAACAAAGCATGGCTGATTATTAACGTCTGCCATGAGGAAGGAGAAAGAGGTAGCCTACATGCTTTATGTCTGCCATCCAGGCAATGTAAACAATCGAGGTCAAGGAGGGCGATTTTAGCCAAAGAGTGACATGATAAAAGAGATGTTTTAAAGAGATTAATTTGGCAACAGATCATAGGACAGGCTGCTGAGAGAAGAGAAGAGGCAAGAAAACCACTTTGGAAACTTCTCCCGAAACCAGGACGGCAACCATGAAAACATAAAAGAAGGAATACATTTAAGAGACTGTAAGAACAAATCGATATACTTAGCCTGACTTCTCAAGAGCCTTTAAACTGAGGGAGGGCATTTTTTAATAGACTTTATTTTTTAGAGCAGTTTTGGGTTCACAGTAACATGGAGCAGAAGGTACAGAGATTTCCCACACCTCTTGACCCCAACACATGCATAAGCTTGCCCATTATCAACATTCCCCTACCACAGTGGCATATTTGTTACAGCTGATGAACCTACACTGACACATCACAGTCACCCAAAGTCCACAGTACACATTAGGGTTCACTCTTGGAGCTACACATTCTATGTGTTTGCACAAATGTTTAATGACATGTATCCACCGTTACAGTATCATACAGTATAGTTTCACTGCCCTAAAAATCTTCTGTGCTCTGCCTATTCCCTCCCCACTAGCCCCTGGCAACCATTGATCTTTTCACTGTCTCCACAGTTTCACCTTTTCCAGAATGTCACATAGTTTGAGTCATACAGTACATAGATTTTCAGGTCGGCTTCTTTCACTTAGTAATATGCACTTAATTTTTCTCCATTAGAATGAGCTTGATAGCTCATTTCTTTTTTAGTGCTGAATAATATCTGTTGTCTGGATGTACAAAAATTTATTTATCCATTTACTAAAGGACACCTTGGTTGCTTCCAAGTTTTGGCAGTTATAGAATAAAGCTGCTATAAACATCCATGTGCAGTTTTTTGTGTGGACATAAGTTTATAACTCTTTGGGGTAAATTATGAAGGAGCTCAATTGCTGGATCATATGGTAAGAGTATGTTTAGTTATGCAAGAAACTGACAACTTATCTTCCAAAGTGACTACCATTTTGCATTCCAACCAGTAATGAATGCAAGTTCCTATTGTTTCACATCCTCTCCACCATTTGTGGTCAGTATTCTGGATTTTGGCCATTCTAATAGGCATGTAGTGGTTTCTCATTGATGTTTTAATTTGCATTTCCCTGATGACATATGACGTGGAGCAGAGTTAAGGCCGTTTTGATTCTTGAGAAGGGTATCATTTTGTCTAGTTCTTCCAATAGCAAAGATTTGTTTATTTCATTCATCCATTACCAAGCATTGTCACCTAGCAGACAGCAAAGTAAGGGTATTTGAAATACAGTACAGGTGAATTCTGACAAATAATAGCTAAGGAAAAATTTGGATGAGGTGTATTTCTAACATCAGTGAGTATTTTGGTAAATACTCATTTACAGTGAGTAAATATGGTAAAAACTTTTTCCTGGTGAAGCAGAGGCCACCTAGAGGGAGTCAATGACCTGGGGCAGAGGTGTTGGAAGATACTAAACATAATCTTGCCTTCTTCATAATTTTGACCAGCAGCTCTGGCCCTGCCTTAGTCACCCACTTTTGTCTCTTCATCTTGTGTGCACTTGTACAAGGTACATCATGGCAGTTATGCCAGAAGTAAAGCCAGATCTCATTTTAAGGACAAGTCTCTAAAAGCCTCCTGGAGGATAGGGCAGAGGGAAAGAAGGAATACTGTTTATAATCACTGACACTGAAAAATGTATTTATTTGTTATTTTACTGAGGGACCACTCTATATGAAGCTCTGAACTAAAAACAATTTCAAAAGTATAGGAATGACATAGAGCCTCCAAAACCATATACCCTTCCTAGAAGAAAAAACACATGTTTATTAAAAATTAAGGAATACAGCAAGAGATGGCATAGACCCTATATAGAAAATATCCCTGCCTTGTACCAAGCCAGTAATAGTCTATATGCTGCCAGTCGGGTGAATGAAAGTATGACTTGGGGGACAGGAATAACCATTCACATAAGTGCTGAATCACAGAGATTTCCCCAAGCTTGGGCAAATGCTAGGCAAGAGGGAATAACAAATGAAGAGATGCTGTTTGGAGAAGAATGGGCCCTGACTGGGGCTCCCGCCTTCCTGCACAAATGTGTTGATTATGTGACTCCAACTAGGCTGAGGGAAAGATGGTTGGAACATTTCCTTAGACAATGGCCTGATTGAAAGGTCACTTCCTGCCACTTTCCATATCCCTGAGGGGAAATCCCATGCTGGCTCCAGTACACAGTGATGGCTATGTTGAAAGCCAGGCTTCTGAACAAATGCCTGCCTGCCAGAGTCACTGGCCTCTACTTTGGGGTTTAGAGATGAATTAAAGATAAGTATTCATGCTTAAATGTCCACTCAAACATAATGCAATCTGTACAATTTTCAATTCACAACCGTTGCAAAGTAGCCGTGAGTGTTTTTCTATACTTCGTTGACCCTATGATTTTTCATACCATCTAAGAAACAGAAATTCCTCACTCCCAAATGAGCAACATTTTGAACTCACCCCTGACCCTAACATGATAAAAATCTGTGCCGTTGAAAAGAAACATAAAGTGTTTTGTTGTTTTGTTCTGTCTCTTCCCCTGAAAGCCATCCAAGGGCAGAATCCTGTTGCCTGTGTTCACAATGAATATGACATAGAAAGAACATGATATTTTAGACAGAGCTTTCAGAAAACTCTATATAAGGACAAAAAGAAACATTTGATGCTGAATTCTTTCCTAATTTAAGACATTTTGAGTCCAGTTTTTATTTATTTATTTTTTAAAGGAACAAGACAAATTCCAGGACAAATGCTCCTGGGATTTCTTGTGTGAGCTGAACGTAGTGATGAGCAGACATTGTCTAAGTCATTGCAGGAACCCTAGATAACCTAAATGTTCCCTCTGTGTGCCCAGCCAGCAACACCCTGCAAAAAAGATCTCACCCCTTCCCCAGCTGCAACCACACTCCCTGAATTCTGACATACTTCAGTACCCTAGCATTTCAAACATGTTGGTGTGTTATTTTGAAATTGCTCTCACATTATTTCGTGGGAACATTTAATAATTGAATGCAATGCTTATCAAAGCAGATGTTCGGCAACAGAATCACCTGGCATTGTTTCTTTTTTTTATATAAATTTATTTATTTTGGGCTGCATTGTGTCTTCTTTGCTGCGCACAGGCTTTCTCTAGTTGCAGTGCCTGGGGGGGCTATTCTTTGTTGCAGTGTGTGGGCTTCTTATTGTGGTGGCTTCTCTTGTTGTGGAGCACGGGCTCTAGGTGCATGGGCTTCAGTAGTTGTGGCACTCAGGCTCAGTAGTTGTGGCTCGTGGGCTTAGTTGCTCTGCTGCATGTGGGATCTTCCCGGACCAGGGTTCATACCCGTGTCCCCTGCATTGGCAGGCAGATTCTTAACCACTGTGCCACCAGGGAAGTCCACCTGGCATTTTTTTAAAATGCAGATTCTTGAGCCCCTGCCTGGAATGTGGAACATCTATGCGAGAGGCCTGGGTATCTGCAATGTTAGAGAAAATCCTGTGGTTTGGATCCACAGCGTAAAGAATCCTGGACTCTAACTATAGTCTTAGTTCCACTATTCACCATTCACTGTAGACTTTCAGCCAGTCATTTAATCTCTGGACTTAAGTGTTTTCAGCTGTAACATAGGATTATTGTGAAATAGTATATGCAAAAGTACTCATATATATAAAAAATTATTCACACGTGTACTTGTGAATTCCCTAGTTAGATGATAAAACCTTTGAGACCCAGGAATCTCTTTATTGTACTTTCCTTATTGGTAATGTCATATTTATAGCTGGATTTCAGTAAATAGTTGTTTAATGTACTATATAGCACAAGACTCGGAAGCATTTGCACCCTGATACTTAGAGAAAGTTAATTAGCCAACGGGAGTCCACATCAATGTAGAATTTACCTTGGACCAGGGTCGTCCCTAGGATTTGAAGGTTAATCAACTATCAGAGTTGATTAATTAAACTGTTGTTTGCTGTCTAACAAAGCTTATTAAGGTGGACACGTAAGGCCTCCTTGCCTATTTATTCAATTTTCCAAGAGAAAAATAACTCACGTAGCCTGACAAGTCAGGCTGACTACCCAAAATGGATCAGAGTAAGAGTAAAGAGATTTTGTTTTAATTAAAAAAAAAAAAAAGAACTTTTATTGTGGACATTACTTTAATGCTTTCTCATGTCAATACATTTAGTACTATATCATATCCCTACTTTACAAATGAATAAACTAAATCACAGCCTGATTTGTCTGTCTCCACAAGAGGAAAAGACCCATCGACGGGTTGGGCTGATCACAGGGGCCTGACAGGGCATCCTGCACCCAGAGAGCCATGAATCTGCTGCAAACAGTCACTGAGTAACTGACTCCCTTGTGCTCTGTTCTGTGGCTGACCAACTCCATTTTTGTTTTGTGATTGAGATATTTATTTCTTTAAATATGGGAAAGTCTTCATTCAGGTTTAGGTCAGTTTTATAGCCTTGGAGTTATTTCGTCTTGTAAAGTCAGTGTTTCCACAAGTTCATATTATGTGGTAAAAAGAGGAGCACTTTTTTATATGAATAATTATATATTTTTGATATGGTTATTAGAAAACAATGTATAACGAGTATACCAATCCTAATTTCAAAAATAGTATTACAAAGATGAGGTTAAATAATTTTAAATGGTGAGTTGATATAAAGTTAATTTAATGAAAAACTTTAAATAATAGTTTAGGTATTGTGCAGATATCACCAACTTGTGAAAGGAGTAATAAGGGCAGTTTGGGGAAGACTGGTTTAAATTGACTTTGCATAGCTCTCTGTTTCATTTTGAGTTGCTTTTATAATTTAACTTTAAGAAAAAATATTCATTTCTCTATTCTCAGGTTCTTCAGCAGCTGCCTCAAAGTAGTCCTTCTTGAACCAACAACCTATCTGTACGTCACTTGAAATTATGCAGCTGATTATGTGATTCCAAATCACACTAAATACAAAGATAGTAATAATAGCTTCATTTATTGACTATTAGCATGAATTATACACTGGTTTAGTCATTGTACATATAGAGTTGTTAATTATCAGAACTCCTGTGGGGTAGGTATCATTATCCCCAATTTATAGGTGTGCAAACTGTGAAAGTGAATAATTACCTATAGCCCCCTAACATGCTAAATGTAGGAACCAAAAATGTAACTCAAATCTGTCATTCCCTTAAGTCTTTGTTCTTTCCCCAATACACATTGCCTCTCTGTACTAAATTTCCTAAACTATACGGCCAAATATTTTTAAATGTCTTACATAGTAAAGTTGCAGTGAGAATACTGAAGTTGTAGAAGAACTATAGGCTATATCTGTATATGTCTTTAAGTGAACTGAATTGATTATATTTGTAAATGGGTTACTTCCAAAGTGCCTGCCATCTTATTATATCTCCTTTTCAATCAAGCCAACATTCCCTTCTTCCCATGGAGATCAAAACCTGGCAACCGTATTCGTATATGAGACCCTAGCTGGTCCTGGCCCGCTAGGAGTCAACACATTTCCTAAGTCAAAGTTGCTCTGATTGATTTTCTTTCCTGCAAATCTGGACCAAGGACTACTTTGCTAAACAGAGGACATGTAAATTGGGGAGCTGTGAACAGTAGAGGGTGTAGAGAAGCAGAGAGGGAAGACTGAAGCAGAGGTGTGCCTAGAACTGGAGAACAAGGCCTTGAGATGAGAGAGAGACAGAGAGACAGAGAGAGAGACTATATTACACAACAGAAAATTTAACACTTGGCCTCTAGCTAGAAAATTTTGAATGAAGAAGGGTATTTCAAGGAGTGTGGGTCCCTCATAAGCCCCTTCTGCCCTTGTGCTCTGTGAAGTATCCTTACAATACATTCTTACGTTTCAATTAAGCTAGTCTGACATGAATCTCTGTTATTATAACCAAAAGGGTGTTAAGTAATATAGTCGCAATGTTGGAAAGAAATTTCTCCTTAAAAACTTTCCTTGGAGTAACCTTGAACCATTCAGTTTCTTCTGATCATTTACTGGTAGTGATCATATTAGAGATGATTTCAGTTAGTTCTAGAAGCCAGTCCATTTAACCAAATTGTAATGTATACACTCAATATACAGATAACTGACTCAAGTTCTTTGATGGGTTTCATTAAATTGTCCAAATATTTTTGCATCATAAAGACATTCAAATGAGAAAATATCACATTCTTCCCAAAAGAGCAAAACCACACACACACACACACACACACACACACACACACACAAGGCTTCATTTATCAAACAAACACCTATTCATCTCACTTAGCTCCCTTTAGTTGCACCTTCTACTCATCCTGTCTTAACCATTCTTACTGGAAACTGCAGAAGAATTTTTGGCCCAGACGAAAGTAGAAGCAGATTTAGCAACCAAAGCATGTATATTTAAAAACTGCCCCTTACTTAGCATGTGTTAATATGATGGTGCATACCAGAGGAACAAAATAAAATCATCACAAGAAATGACTGCAAAACACAAGCACTCTGGATAATTCAAATGAAGCCTTTCAGCTGGCTCAAACAATTTGGTTTTGATTTCATACATCACCAAAGTGAGACATTAAAGAATACTCTATACAGGGCACTTTTTCTGCTGTTCATCCATGTTTTCCCCTGGGTTTAAGAAAGAAAAAAAACAGTGGAAAATCATAGCATTTTTTCATTGAATTGATTTTTTAAAATGAGTTTGACAATTAAAATCAGATTTTTTTAAGCAAGAAAAAAATACATATAAGAAACTTATACTAAAAGTTTTAGCAGAATGTGGATTAAATTATTGGTTTTTAAACCATGCTTTAAAAATGGCATTGACTCTGGAATGGAAAAATCAGTAAATCCAAAGTAGAACAAGATTTCGACACTAGTAAAATTGAAAGCTGAATTAAAACTTTGTGTACATTATTTGCAAACGTAATAATCCTAGGAAGATTCTGACTGTAACATCTTGCTAGCTGAAACTGATCTTTTTCCTAAGTGTTTGCTTCCACCGATTGTTTCTAGTTTATTAGAGAAATTCTTCAGGCTATAGCTATTGAAATCTGCAGTTGATACTCCAAGTAGATTTTGGGTAGCAAATCACATGGGCCTGACTATCCAGTCTGTTGGCCTTGTTTCTTTTGGCCTAAAAGTTTTTCCTTTCAATATTTCCTGCCCCACGAGAGGAAAGGAAAATCTAGAGAGGTGGGAGGTACCATTGCTTTGTGAGCTGCCATAAAAGTTGGCAGGTGCTAAGAGACTGGAGTGCTAGGAGACCACTAAAGTTATAAATACATGCTTTAAAAAAATCTTGTAAGTAGTACATTAATATTATTGCATGTCATGCTGTAGATGAGTTTACTTCTACAAAGTGAACCCCTTGCTGAAAAAAATGAGCCAGCAGAGATTACTTTTGATAGGAAGAATTAATGCAGAAGGCTTCAACTGAATACTTCTTTTTGAAACCTAAAAACTCAATGTGCATTACTCATTAGGAGTAATTATTAAGCCCTGTTAATATACAAGTATATAGCAGAGTAATGGACCAGGCTGGCCCCCCACGGGAGAGTAAGCAACTTCCCATGCAAAGCCTGTTAGAGACAATGTCTCCCTAAATTCCCACGGTGGTGCTTCAGTCCCTGGTTAATGCCAATGGAAACCTGTAGCTGTCAAAAAGCAAACACCTTTAAGGCTCCATGCAAACTCTTTCTGCTGCTTACAGGATCCTTCCCCTTACTCCTTTCTTTGGGAAGAAATATTTTTTCCTTTAGTCTCAATTTCAAGGACATTCCTTATCTGAAGCTTTTCCCCCATCAGCTCCTTCCTTTCACCCAACCATCACTGCAGCTGAATTAATAGATCAATCACGTGCTCCTCTGTGTTACAATAGCATTGTGTTAATACCTGTAGCACAGCACTTATCATGTTGTATTACAATTAGCTCTGTGTGCATGGATCTATCATCACGATCCTGGAGATTTTTGAAAGTGGGGACAATGTGTTATTCATTTAGTGCTTTGTTTATAATAGGTACCCAAAAGATATTCATCAGAACAAGTGAATGAAATTCTCTAAATAGAAGTATACACATGCTTTCACTCATTCATACCTCTATTCAACAAGTAGTGTTACTTAGAACATATTTTGTGTCTTACTGCAAAATATTTTCGGATCCATTCCTGAGAAGTAGAGGGTAGAGAACTGGAGGTCCCTGGAAATCTTTCAAATGGATGACATCATGTAGTGGACAAGTGCAGAGAAAAAGAGACAAGAATACAACTTCTCCTGATTAACAATTTTGCTTACGGCTATCTCTGATACTAAACATATAGCATGTGCTTGATGAAGGCTTTTTGAATGATTGATTAATTGATTACAGTTGAGGTTCAACTGTTTTCTGCCCAAGCAGGCTATAATAACATCTGCTAAAAATCTCATCTTCTACAAAAACTTTCTTATAAAGTTTTCTCCTATTAACCCACATAAGACTGACTCCATTCCTTACTAAAACCTTTAAAATTTCTTGTTTGTATATCTTTATACTCTAAATATATATCATCATGATTATACTTATACAGTATTTGCTGATAATTGGTGCCCTTTTTAATATGCTGATTTTTCTCAGAATTAGAGAAAAACATTTTCTCTTTCAACTAAAAACTAATATTTTTATAAACCAGGAATTTGATTAATTGGTTCTTTACCAGGACAGTGATCACTTATATTAACAATGATCGCCCAGAGGCAGTGCAAGTTGTAGGGCTCCTTCTGTAGTCTCAGCAAGTGCCATGTTAGTATCAAGCATAGACGACCATACCGTAACTTCTTAAGCTTTCACAGTTGAAAGAGACTTTAGGAATACTCTGTTTCAAGTTCAATGCAAGAATCCCTTCCCCGACTTCCACACCACTAAAACCTGTGGCTATAACCAGGGGCAGAAATTGTCTTCCACATCGACAGGCTCTTCCATTTCTGAAGAACTCTGATTCTTAGAATGCACTTTCCTTTACTGAGCCAAAATCAGATTCCCTGCACTTCAAACACTGATCCTGGCTCTAGCCTCTAGTGTTTCAAAGATCTAATCTAATCCCTCTTCAAATATTGAAAGGCAGCCATGCTTCCCTCTAGGTATTTTCCAGTACAACTTATAAATCTGAATAAATCTGTATCATCCAGCACACATGTGTCTATTAACCACAAGGACATCATGAGAGATCACTTCAAAGGCCTTGCTCATGTACCAATGCCAGTATTTTTTCAACCACCAATTAAATAAGCAGAGTGAATTGGTCACAATTGCTCTTAAGAAACTCGTGGTGGCTCTTAATGATCACTGCCTACTTTTGGGTGCACATAGCAACATGCTTAGTAAATCATTTGGAAATTGGCTCATTTTGTTTCCAGAATCTCTATTTCATTCTGTCACAATTCAACTGGTGGGCATGGGGTGGAGGCAGGGGTAGACTCTAAGTATTTGAAATGGAGGAAGGGGATAGATTTAACACAGGGAACTGGTTACAAATAAGCAGAAAGGCTCACTGAACAGGGATTGGTGAGGCAACCCAGAGATTAGAAATAGCAGGAAGTCACTGGGACTTCTAGGCTAGAGGAGAAAAGGGAGGAGCCTATGAGACTAGGGCCAGGACTTAGGGTCACCCAGAGGAAGATGGAACTGGGACAGGAAGGTAGAGCAGAAGTTGCAGATACAGAGAAGCCACAGGACATTTCCAGAGATATCAGCTGAGGCACAGAGAAAATAACCTGGCTTTCCCCTTCCTCCAGCCCTTTACTTTCCCATTGGGGTTTCCCACTGGGGAGTCAGCTGACATGGAAATCTGGGAAATGCAGCGAGCAGGGAAGCCTGAGCAGAGCAGGGGAGGGGCAGAAACGGGTGCCTTTCCACAATTCTCCATGATTTTTCAAAAGTTACATACTTAAAGAATATTTCAGTACTTTTGAATAAGTATGACATAACTGTGTTGCTATTGTTGCTATTGTTGTTGTCATTTACCTCCACAGCATTTACCAGTGTGTAGCACACAGGAGACACGAAATTAATACAATTTGTCTGATTTTGGAAAAATCGATTATTCCCTCAAAATAGCTCCTCATTTATTATCTCGTCTCTTGCTTGATGTTCAATTTCTGCCTAATCATGTTTGCATTACGTTTTTTAGTTTATAGCTGGTATTAATAAATAACTAACTGGATTTAAGCCAATCTAATTTTTCTTTCTTGGAGGGTTCACTTGAAAACATCTGCACTTACTGATTGTTTTTCTAACAATACACACCCAACTTTCATTGTTATGAGGAACATAAAATGTATCATACAAGTGTTCAACTGAGGGCTTCCCTGATGGCGCAGTGGTTGAGAGTCCACCTGCCGATGCAGGGGATGCGGGTTCGTGCCCCGGTCCAGGAGGATCCCACATGCCACGGAGCGGCTGGGCCCATGAGCCATGGCTGCTGAGCCTGCGCGTCTGGAACCTGTGCTCCGCAAAGGGAGAGGCCACAACAGTGAGAGGCCCGCGTACCACAAAAAAAAAAAAAGTGTTCAACTGACATTTAAATGATGTACATCTAAAGGTCTTTGATATTATATTTTCATTTTTAAAGTAATCTCCTTTTTTCTTTTGAAATTTTACTAAAAGAATATATACACAGTATCTATGGCACAAACATTTTAGCATTTTAACAGCCAGGTAGATTTATAAAATTGTCAGTCAGCTGACTGAATTTATGAATTTCACTAACCTTTCCACGACAAAACAATGGGCTTTAACAGTAATTGGCAGACTTGAACAGTAATTGCATCATTGTGTTGATTCAGGATGCATATCCAGCTTTTCCTGACTGTTCAAAGTAAACATTTTAATAAAGGACACTACACTGATCTCCAAATGGTGACATTTAGAGCTGTGCTGTTCCATGTAGTAAACACTGACCATGGAAAGCTACCAGAAACTTGAGATGTGGTTCTTCTGAAATGGCATAAGCCAATTCTTCTGAATAAGCATAAAATATACCAAATTTCAAAGACTTAGTGTGAAGGAAAAAAAATGCAAAATACCTTATTTTATATCGATTTCATGTTAAAATGATAATCTACATAGATTGCATTCAATAAAATGTTATTAAAATTAATGTCGCCTGTTTCTTTTTACTTTTTAAAATTTGGCCCCTCGAAAATTTAAAAATATATATGTGGCTATAGCATTTATGCCTTTCATTGTATTACTTTTGGGTGGTGCCTATCTAGAGCAAATAAAGAAGTGACTGTCTGCTGAGACAGGACATAGCAACTGAAGGAGAAGTCATCTCTCCTTTTAATTAGTTTGGTAATAGCAACAGATTCAATGTCAGACATTTAAAAGAGACAAGACTATTCTCTTCAGTCAAGCAAAACTCCCACTGTGGTTCCTAAGAGTTCTGCCTGAGTAAAACAAATGAGATTAGGCCCGTGATGTTTACTCCATGCTAAAACATTTTTTTTTCCGAAACTTTCTTAGTACACTGTTGGCTACCAGGCTCTGGAAGTGCAGAACCGAGAAAGGATGAAAGAACAATAAGGGAACAATTTGAAAGTGTTGTTTTGAAACATGTAACTAGTGCTGTCAGCCCGCTGGTTCTTTCCATTTTGTACATTTACATTTCCTGACTGTAGTTGAAGAACATTTCACTGCGTGTTACTATCAATCATCCTTAACCTAGAAGTGCACTGTACATTAGTAACAGTTAATTGGCATATTTAAAGTAAATAGCTACTTAGTTTTGTTGTGAAGGTTTTGCATACAAATCTCTAACACCACAGGCTTTGTTTGTTTCAATAACAAATACCCCTGTCTGCACCATTGCCACTTCTGTCAGGAGATGAATAGAGATGCAATCACATTGAAATACCCGGCACACAGACGACAGCCCGAATGATGTGCAATGTGTAAGCAGGCCCTCCTTGCTCATCAAAGATGCCCACACAGAGGGGAAAACACACACACATGAAAAGGAGAGGCAATGGGGAGTTTTAGAAGGATGGTCAGGAAAGAAAAACAGAAAAAACAGAAATTATAACTTTGCCTATACATTTTCTATGCGTTAATAACCTGAAAGGGAGATGATTTAGCTGACACTGTCTTGGCCTCTGCCATTTGTTCAGTGTCAGGTTCACACTCAGCAAGACTCCCAAAGCTTAGGGAGAGATATCTTTCTACTCTTCATTCCCCTAGGAGCCCAGCAGCAAGTGGATTTGTGCCCCTTCCTTGGGTAGCAGAGCTGAAATGGGAGTGGGTTAGGTATTTGATAAAAGAACATAAAATGACATGAACTTCTTTCCAAATGTGAAGCCAATACAGCTATAATATATATCTTAAAAACAAACAAGCCACATTACATTTTGGGTGAACTCCTATATTTCCTAGACCTAGAGGGATGAATCTTTAAATGAGTCCCAACATTTCCTTCACTACCAGCACCAAAAAGTCAAAAGAGACTATCTGGTAGTTGTGTGTGTGTGTGTGTGTGTGTGTGTGTGTGTGTGCTGTGAATCAGAGGAAGTACCACTCACTCCTCTAGCCACAACTCTGAAATAGAATTTCCACAGAAGAAACAATATAAATGGTTGTCCATATGGATCATTATTACAGTCTATAAAAACCCTATAAACTTACAAAAAGTTTTAAATAAACTAACATCATTAATAATAGTACAATTAGAAATCAGAAATCATAGTAATACTGTTGTTAGCACTAATAACATTATTTCAACTCTATTCAAAGGTTAAGAAAAAAAGAACAGGTTTTATAGAAATAACCTGGAGAGAGTTAACCATTACTTATTTCTAATGTTATTTCTTTGACAAAATTCAAATCTGAGATACCAAAAATTATTTTCCTTAGAACATCGAGATACATCATCATTAAGCAGGCTTTGCTACTTTTATTATGGGCTATCAGCTATGGCATTTTTCAGTGCTTGGAATATGCCAACACGTCCTCCGAAGGTAGGAGTGGTCTGAGCATGTGTCCTTCATCCACTCCCATGTATTGCATCTACCTTGTAAGGAAAAAGAAGGAAAGTTGCAAATAATGTTATTTCAAACATCAGAAAATGTGAAGCGGGGAACCTCTCTTTCTCAGTAAAACTATCAGGAAGAATTTCCCATCTGTTCTAAGTTTCTAACATTGAACTCTTCAGCTGTGGTCCACAGTCTTTCATGGTTCACTACAAATTTCTAAATAGATGTTTTGCCATCACTAACTTAAAACTAAAAAGTCAGAATTCCTGGTGTTTTCAAGGCTCTACTGTCAATGAAGCTTTTCCATATCTATTGGGAGCAACACGATCCAGGCTAATATTGGGGCAGCATGTGCCTCCTTGTCACACGGCCGGTCCAATTCAGGACTTCATCCTGTTCCTTCTCCTGGATAGTATTTCCAAGATGGATGTATTCCTTTCCTTCCACACCTACCATTGAAGCTCCTGAGTAATGGTTAACACATAACTAGATGACTGCTCTAACCTCCTTGTCGTGGGTGGATCCATTGTCTCTATTTTGATCCATCTTACATAAAATGATGGAATTACAGACTCTAAAGTGGTGCTTCCCACAGACATAAAAAACAAACTATGGTTACCAAAGGGGAAAAGGGGGTGGGGGAGGGATATATTAGGAGTTTGGGATTAGCAGATACAAACTACTATATATAAAATAGATACACAACTAGGACCTACTGTATAGCACAGGGAACTATATTCAATATCCTGTAATAAACCATAATGGAAAAGAATATGAGAAAGAATAGATAGATAGATACTGAATCACTTTGCTGTACACCAGAAACTTACACAACATTGTAAATCAACTATACTTCAATTTAAAAAATAAATAAATAAAAAAGTGGTGCTTCTTAAACTATCTGTGGTAGTGAACACAGTTCTTATTTCCTCCAGTCCATAATGGACTGAAATTTTGGTAAGCTAAAATAAAATGAATTTCTGGAAAAGTGATCACAGGCTTGGATGTCACAGCTATGTCAAACTGCTATGGAAGTTTCTAAATGATGACTCTCAATTTCTGTATGTCTCATCATAGACCTTTACCAGTTTGCTCATCTAAATCAGTCTTTAGACCACACTCTGAGTAGCAACGATGAGCTACCTTCTATCAAATCACCATCATTTTCTAGGCTTGCCATTTGTATACTTCCAGTCCAAGCACCAAAAGTAAATATAAAACTAAGTTATCTGTTCAGGGCTTCCCTGGTGGCGTAGTGGTTAAGAATCCGCCTGCCAATTCAGGGGACACAGGTTCGAGCCCTAGACTGGGAAGATGCCACATGCTGCGCAGCAACTAAGCCCGTGTGCCACAACTACTGAGCCTGCACTCCAGAGCCCGCCAGCCATAACTACTGAAGCCTGCGTGCCTAGAGCCCATGCTCCGCAACAAGAGAAGACACTGCAGTGAGAAACCGGTGAACCGCAAGGAAGAGCAGTCCCCACTCACCGCAACTAGAGAAAACTCACGTGCAGCAACGAAGACTCAACGCAGCCAAAAATAAATAAACTTATTTAAAAAAAAAAGTTATGTGTTCAAATGAGTTGTATCTAGAAAAGACCTGAAAAGCTATTTTCTTTCCCATTAAATAATCTCTGATCATAAAACAGTTTAGAATTCTATAGGTGTTAGATAAAATCTAAAGATGATAAAAGATCAAAGATCTTATGGCAAAGAGGTAACAATACCACGATCAAAGTATGAGAGGGCAGGAAGATACCTGAAAATATTGTGGCCACAAAAGTCATATGGAGAAGCAGAAAAATAACCAAAAAAACCCAAAAAACTATCCAGCTTATTTTAAACATTTTTAAGAATGTTCTGCAAAGGAGATGCACAAACTGTACCCAAGATCTCATCACCAAGATGGCCAAATTCAAAACTGCAGGGCAAATACAGAAATAAACATTAAATAATAAGTTCTCCTGTGAACTCTCCCTTCCTAGCTTGTTAGTTTTTTAAAAGTCATCAAACAGTTTATTCTGTTTTATAGAAACAAAATATCTAGATGAATTCCTGAAATTTCAACCATATTGACTAATATCAATATGTTGCAGAGATACAGAGATATCTCAGGTGCGATGCTCACCCTCCAGCTGTGCCTGGGCATACCATTTGTATTATGGACTAAAATGCAGAGCTAGCAGTACCCTGATTCCTAGGCTCAAAGAGTCATAATAATCCCCTTCCTTCTGGGTTCCATTGCTTGAGCCAGATTACTTTTCATACTGTTTCTTCATATACTTTGCAACATGATCACATTGCATTTTTCTTCAAAACTCTGGCAGATTGTTTGGGCTAGAGATAGATGGAGACAAGAGGCACCATCTGGTGCAAGATCTTTATTCCTTGTTAACACTACAGGAGTTCTGGTATTTTACATGGTTCAGGCAGTAGCAAAGATTTTTTTTTTTTTTTTTTAATGTATAGCTTGAGAAGGTGTAAGATGGTCAAAGGGCCCTGGCACTGTTTGATCACATTACTGATTTCCTTGGTGTAGAGCTGGGTTTTTTGTTTTTGTTGTTGGGTTTTTTGTTTTTTTTTTTTCCTTCGATTCAGACAACCAGTGGCATATGGTTTCATGATTCACAAAGATGGTCCTTGACTATAGATTTGACGATCTCAACATAACTTCCAGGCTTGCCAGAGCTGTGTTACAGCAGAGAGAGCAAATAGCTCATGATATTTCTCCTCTGATGAGTAAGCTCCAAAATCGCAGGTTTAAATTTGATCTGGGATTGAAAGAAAAGGAGCTATGTCCTCCCATGCCAGCATCCATGCTTTTCTTTGTCAGAGGTGAGTGTCTATTTTTGTACCATTGACCCACGGCTTCAGGGGCCAAAAACTCAAATAATGCCCAGGTGAATTCTGTTGATTCAGACTGAATACACACTTGCTCTTTTCTATACCTTTCTATTCTTCGGAATTCCAAGCGCTTCCTGAAATTTAGCTTTCTTTCTAAAAATCTGGTGACTGTTTAATAGAAAAAATTTTCACCTTCTATACACAATTAAAGTCAGTATTTTCTAACAGAATTAGCTAAGAGTTGGGAGCCAGGAGATTTGCCTGATGATGCTAAGCTAACTCACAGCTACCTTGTGAGGATAAGTGAAAAAATGAAGTGGAACGGTGTATTGGAAATAAACTAAAACACCAAAAAAAAAAAAAAAAAAGTGGCTTGTACAAGTTAATCTTGACTGTATTTTAAAAATAAAGTTAAAGGAAGCCTTCACCTGTTGATCCCTGATTTCAGAAGCCTACTTGGAGTTACTGCTGTTGGAATGTGTTGTCAAAAATTTGAAGTATCTTTCCAATGAACAGATTAATTCCACCTTAATCTCTGTGAGATGCTCTGCCATCACCCCGTACACCCATGGTCCTTATTCTCCTGTCTCCTCTCAGCTATTTCTGGTGCTTTTGTTAATCCCAAATTAAACCCTCACTTCTCTCTCATGCTTCCTCCAGATACTTTCTCACCTTTTTACATGGTTTTCAGGGCCCAGGAATTATGACTTTTTTCCTACTGAGCCCTTTGACCACTTGTCTGTCCCTGTCTTCCTCTACTCCCTCACTGAAAGCCTCCTTTCTTGATATCATGAAATGGTACAGATATCAGTGAATATGACTTGAAATAAAGAAGGAAAAGAAGAAATAACAGAACATATCTAAGAAAAAGGAGGGTGCTATGTTGAAGGAAGCAGATGTCAATACGACAGCAGATGGTGTAGATAAACTCGGTACTAGTATGGTCAACTTGTTGCATTTGCCACATGGTCGCAACTGCAAACCATGACATACAAAACTCAGAAGTATAAAAAGCTATGCAGGTGGTTATTCATTGATGCTCTGTAGTCAAGGGCTATGCCACAATCAATTCTTTCTATATTTGTCCAAGAGGCAGAGTACCTCACAACGTGTAGGTCATTCTGCTTAAATGCTAACGACTTGTGAGGAGTCTTATTCTTATGTTAACAGTAAACAATCTCCTCCAAAGTTCAAAGGAGAGATACAGGTATACTCCTCACACCTCTCAGACTCAATTTTGTAATAGGACACAGCTTCTTCTTAGACAGATGCCTCAAAAGAAAAAGTGAATGAATGTACATCACTCTGTCTTGATAAAGTAGAGAAAGCAGTGTCCCTGTGGCAGCTTATTTCTTCCTCACTCTGTGTGTTGGAGGTGAAACAGGAGGTGGAGTCCAGGGAGTGACCAACATCACTGTGCTTTAAATTGTAATAACTTTCGAAATCCGGACTTGGGAGATAAATCTGAAGATAGGGACAAATTTAGGCTCCAGGTTGCTGTCAATAAATAGATCATCCCCAAATCTCCAATGGTTCCCAACTGAA